>NC_069659.1:348695131-348997337 GCF_027244095.1 Hemicordylus capensis | reverse complement strand
ACATTACACTTGTCAACACTGAAATGCATTTGCCATTTTGTCGCCCACTCACCCAGTTTGGAGAGATCCTTTTAGAGCTCCTCACAATCTGTTTTGGATTTCCCTACCCGAACGAGTTTGGTGTCATCTGCACATTTGGCCACCTCGCTGCTTATCCCTGCTTCTAGATCATTGATGAATAAATTAAAAAGCACCGGTCCCAGTACAGATCCCTGGGGAACCCCACTTCTTACTTCCCTCCATTGTGAAAACTCTCCATTTATACCAGGCTTCCCCAAACTGCAGCCCTCCAGATGTTGCTGAACTACAACTCCCAGCATCCCTAGCCACAATAGATTGTGGCTAGGGATGCTGGGAGTTGTAGTTCAGCAACATCTGGAGGGCCGCAGTTTGGGGAAGCCTGATTTATACCTACCCTCTGTTTCCTGTCCTTTAACCCAGGGGTGTAGCTATAATTGAGTGAAAGGATTCAAAGAACACGGGCCCCCAGCTCCTGAGGGCCCTCCAGGTCCACCCCTCCCTATTTTCCTCATTATCTCCCACACCCTGGAGGGCCGCCAGAGAGAGGGATGAACACGGGCCCCCTCTTCCCTAGCTACGCCCCTGCTTCAACCAGTTAGCAATCCACACATGTACTTGTCTCCTTATCCCATGACTGCTAAGTTTTCTCAGGAGCCTTTGATGAGGAACTTTGTCAATAGCTTTTTGGAAGTCCAGGTATACTATTTCAACCGGATCACCTTGATCCACACACTCGTTGACACTCTCAAAGAACTCCCAAAGGTTTGTGAGGCAAGATTTACCTTTGCAGAAGCCATGCTGGTTCTCCCCCAACAGGGCCTGTTCTTCTATGCGCTTAACAATTTTATCCTTGAAAATGCTCTCCATCAATTTGCCTGGAACAGACGTTAAGTTAACCGGCCTGTAATTTCCTGGATCGCCCATGGATCTCTTTTTGAAAATCGGTGTTATATTTGCTACTTTCCAGTCCTCTGGTATAGAGCCCGACTGTAGGGATAAGTTATATATTTTTGCAAGAAGGTCGGCAATTTCACATTTGAGTTCTTTAAGGACTTGTGGATGGATGCTGTCTGGCCCTGGCAATTTACTAGTTTTTAATTTTTCCAGACAGTTTAGAACATCATCTCTTGTCACTTCTATCTGATACAGTTCTTTAGCCTCCATCCCTGAAAAGCCTGGTTCAGGAACACGTATATGCTCAGCATCCTCTGCTGTGAAGACAGATGCAAATAAGTCATTTTGATTCTCTGCAACCTCCATATCTTTCTTAATAATCCCTTTCACTCCCTCATTGTCTAACGGTCCAACTGCCTCTCTGGCAGGTTTCCTGGATCTGATGTATTTAAAGATGTTTTTGTTATTCCCCTTGATTCTTTTAGCTAAATATTTCTCCAAATGTCTTTTTGCCTCCCTTATAGTCATCTTACATTTCTTTTGACAGAGTTTGTGTTCCTTTCTATTCTCTTCATTTGGGAAGGCCTTCCCATTTCTGAAGGAAGTCTTCTTCCCCCTTCCTTGACTTTACCTGTTAGCCATGCTGGCATCCTCCCGGTCTTAGTGGTACCTTTCCTCCTTTTTGTTATACATTCTAACTGGGCTTCTAGTATTGTGGTTTTGAGTAAACTCCATGCATTCTGGAGTGAAGTGACTCTCCTGATTTTCCCTTTCAGCTTTCTTTTCACCAACAGCTCAGAAAGCTGTGCATGCTGTGGAAGAGGGGTGATTTTAATCGATCTTCTCTCCTCTGAAGCCGATTGAGATTCTTGAAAATATGTCCCTGAGGGTTGTGTAGCCCTTAGGGCAGGGATGACTCTAGTTTGGGGGAGCAAAGAGGTGGCAAAGAATGTTTTCAGGGGAGTGAGGACTTTGCTGTACATTAAAGAGTTACAGAAGTAAGGTAATCTAGTTTATTGACCTTCGCTTGCTTTACCATTTCATTCAGAAAATGGGCCAGCTTCCTCTTCCCTCTTAGAAAATACTGCCTTTTTTGATTAGGCCAAACCTCCCAGTCTGCTTTCCTGGCTAGTATTCTCTTCTTGTCCAAGGCCATTTGGCAGGAAAACTGGAGAGGGAACTCAGTACCAGGCCAGCTGAAATCTGCAGCAGAGATGACCCTGCACCTTCCTGCACACACATAAGAACAGCCCTGCTGGATCAGGCCCAAGAATGCCCATCTAGTCCAGCATCCTGTTTCTCACAGTGGCCCACCAGATGCTGTTGGAAGACTACAGGCAGGAGTTGAGGGCGTGCCCTTTCTCCTGCCATTACTCCCCTGCAACTGGTTCTCAGAGCCATCCTGCCTTTTGAGACTGGAGGTGGCCCACGGCCTCACTCAGCCAAGTTCCTGGCCAGGAAGGAAGCTAAGGAGTTTCCCTGGCTCCTGGGAGGCTCGAGGAACCTTCTACCTGCCGGGCTTGTTCTGGGCTAGAAAAATGAGTGAATGAGGCTTCCTTAAACAATGAAGGTCTCTTGTACAAATAATAATTCAAGCTCTGACTTGGCCCTTTGCTGTCAAGTTCCAGTCTGGTGGAGGTGGGAGTGAAAGGGGGAGTGAAAAATATTTGGAGGGAGCACTCACTACCATTTGCTACCCCTTGAAGTGATCTCGGCCTCCGGGATGCATTTTTGGGAGTCACACAGTACTTCAGAAGGAAGGGGAGATGGATGAAAATTGATTCCCCACCCCGGGGGTGCATGCACAGAATTAACGACACCTGCACACGGTTTTTTTTATGTGGCCGGAAGACGTTGATTGATGCACACAACATTGAACTGAGCATGAATCGCATTCTCTCATAATTTCATGCTTAAAAAAAAAAATTCCAGCCACTGTTTTTTCGTAAGCGGTCAGCCAGAAAGATACTGCAGAGGGCAGCACAAGGCTTTGAAGGGCGGGGGGGTAGAACCTCCAAACACCCCAGAAGAGGAGAGCTGGTCTTGTGGTAGCAAGCATGACTTGTCTCCTTAGCTAAGCAGGGTCCACCCTGGTTGCATTTGAATGGGAAACCAGAAGTGTGAGCACTAGAAGAGATTCCCTTCAGGGGATGGAGCCGCTCTGGGAAGAGAGCAGAAGGTTTCAGGTTCCCTCCCTGGCAGCATCTCCAAGATAGGACAAGATGATGATGATGATTATTATTTTTATTATTTTTATAGGACAAGATTTTTTTAATTGAACCAACAAACTACCAAAGCATACAGTACGTTGCGAAAGCACAATTATATACAAAGTGGTTGTTTGTACATGATATATCTACAAAGATTTACACACAAGGATTTGGAAACCCACAAGGTTATGAAGTATATGCAGGTAGTACTGTAACTCGGGGGTGGGGGATTTCAAGGCACATCAGGTAATGGGGGTGGGTGGGTTACATCCAACGTCCATTTCCACAATTTGTCCCATTGCTGTTTAGAAGAGATACTCTTGTCTTTTTGCACATAACCATACAAACTTTTCCAGAAGAGATTTACTGTCTCATCTGCGTGAACCTCTTGGTCGCGTCTTCCCTCCCTATTCCTATGCAGGAGCATTGCATAAATGACATACAGGTTTACTAACCTGATTACGAGAAGGGGAACGTTCCAATTCCCTAGTATGAGGGCACCCGTTCCGTCCTGTGCTGAGAACGACTCCTGCCTGGAACCTTGGAGAAGCCGCTGCCAGTCAGTGAAGACAATACTGAGCTAGATGGACCTATGGTCTGACTCAGTATACGGCAGCTTCCTATGTTCCTAAACAAAGAAAATGGAAATGGTGAAAAGTAAATCACTATGCAGGAAATCCATAAGGCATGGAAAGAGAGGGAGGAGTTCAGGATGCAGCTGGTAACGATGTCACAGGCATCATCCTATACGTGGCCATGACACCATCCTGTTAGCTTTACTTTCTAGACATTATGCAACTTTCTAGGCATTATGTACAGGAGTGCAAGATGGAGCATGCAATATATTTGCTGTTATAAAAGCAATGCTAATTGTTTTGGTCTCATTTTATTTCCAGTTTGAAAGCAATAAAGATGCTTTCAAGGTGATAGGTGAAAACCGGATAATAGCCAGCTCGGAGGCTTAGTGAGGGCAGCAGGCTAAGGCAGCTTCTTTGCAGCTTCTTGTGGACTCTATGATTCCCTAACACAGTAAAAGCTCACTCAGCCCTTGGATATGCTGGCCGGAGGGAAAAACTAGGAGGGGCAGCCATACCCGTTAGTATTGCCTGCGCCTCGTATGCAGGACATCCCAGTTGTGATCCTCAATCTCTTCCCTGCCCAAGAGACACCCAGGAAAGCTGCTGCCAGTGAAGGCAGGCAATATTGGGGCAAGAAGGACCTGCAATCTAACTCAGTATTTAAGGCAGCTTCAAACGTTCGTAAGAAATTTGGAGGCATGTGAGTGACGCAGGCTTTGAGCTGACTCACTACCGAGCAGAAAACCGCTCTTAAGGGCCAGTGCGATGGTCTGAAGGGATGTGACACAGCAATCTTGCTGAAGCTAAACAGGCTTGGGTCTGGTCAGTGTGTGGATGGGAGCCTGCCCGGTTAACCCTGCACATGCCACCTTGAGCTCAGCCCCAGAATGGTGCAATGGAAGTGGAGTAAATGGAAAATTCTTGAGTCAGTCAGTGGCTGACATCTAGATTAATGTATTGGATAGCACTACTCAGGAGTCACTTTAAAGGACTGCTGAATTTCGATAGGGCAACTCAAGAGTAATTCGGTCTGGCTCTCAGCCAGTTTTGCCAACCAGTCATTTTTAATGAGCTCTTTGGTGACAAGGAGCCACCTCCTCTCTTCTTTGTTTACAAAAAGATGACTTCTTTTTTGTTGAAAAATGGCTCATAGGTATTCTTAATAATAATAGCTGACACCCAGTCTAACTGATTAAACAATTCCGTTCATATTCAATTGAATATAGAATATTCAGGAGTTGCTCCAAAGTAGGGGTTCCAACTCTGGGGTCCTCGGCATGTGGTTGGACTACAACTCCCAAAGGCCACTGTGGCTGGGGATGATGGAAGCTGTAGTCAACAATATCTGGGGACCCAAGTTTGAGAACCTCTCTGTGACATCAAGTGCTTAGTTTGGCCCTATATATGTTGTTGTTGTTATTTTATTATTATTATTATTTATTAATTAATTTATTTATATATTACATTTATATCCCGCTTTTCCTCCAAGGAGCCCAGAGCGGTGTACTACATACTTGAGTTTCTCTTTCACAACAACCCTGTGAAGTAGGTTAGGCTGAGAGAGACGTGACTGGCCCAGAGTCACCCAGCTAGTTTCATGGCTGAATGGGGATTTGAACTCGGGTCTCCCTGGTCCTAGTCCAGCACTCTAACCACTACACCACGCTGGCTCAATAGAATCTATCTATGTGGTCGCTAAGAATTGACACTGACCTGACGGCACTCAATCAATCAATCAGATGTTTCTTTCATTATAAAACAGCAGCTGTGTGTGTGGGGCCCATTTAGGATTACCACTCTGGGGAGAGGGGAGGGCTTTTTAATCCTTGTGCAATGGTCACAAAGAAAACTGCACCCCGCCGACACACACCCATGTAAAGCTGGGAAGCCACCCTTGAGAGTTTCCAGGCAGAGGGGCTCCCCCCTCCATTTCTGTGGGCTTATATAAGGAACTGCATGGGGAGGGGCTCATAGCTGGATGTCTATACCTAGCAGCACTTCTTGCACTAGCTCATCCCATTTCTGCCCACACCTGGGACGGCCTGTTGAGGACCAGGTCTCTCCCCTGTCCCTTCCAGGGAAGTTTTTGTCTTATTTTACATGTTTTGTTGTTGATGCGCACTTCCAACTGTGCCTTGCCAAACTTCTGCAGCATTTCCGCCCCACACATATGCATTTCCTGTGGCGCTTGGAATGGAAAGAAGCATGTCTGAATGTGGGTTTCAGCATCTGGTTCTGTGATTAAGTCACCTGAGGGAATCCCGACTTAATGGATTACTTCCTGAGACTGTGCAGAATTGCTCCCTTTCTCTCCTGCCCCATCCTCATCCAAAAAGACTTGGGCTGCAATCCAAAGTACACTTTCCTGGGGAATAACTCCCATTGAACTTGCCACTGATTGATCGATCGATTTATATACTGCTTTTCATTCAAATAATCTCAAAGTTTACAATATTATCAAAATAATGCATGATTAAAATACAAAAGTAAATATAATACAAATATAAATATAACATCTCTATTTTAAAATTTAATAACCCACTAAACACAACAATACATAAAATACAAGGCGGCGGCGGCAGCAAAAATAATACTGTCATTCAAAAGCCTGGGTGATGAACCATGTCTTTACTTTTTCCCAGCCCTACCTGTAGATGCCAGAAATTGAACCTGGGACCTTCTGCAGAGGCTCTATCACTGAGCTGCAGCCCCATCCTTGTATCAGTTGCTGTGGAACAAGACAGGGCTGTTTCCCTTCATTCCCTGCTTGTGGGGTTTCAAGAGACATCTGACTGGCCTCTGCTGGAAACAGAATGCTGGGCTAGAGGGATCTTTGTGACCTGCCAGGCAGCTCTTTATGTCCACAAGAGAACTTTTAGTCCACTGACTTTTCCTCCCCTCTGCCGCGCCTCGTCTCTCACCATGTGTTAATTCTCAGCCATTCAGCTTTCGCAACACCTTCCATGCGAGTGTCAGTTACAGCCTGCTGCAGTTCATGTGTTGTTTGCCCGTTCTCGCAAATCATTCATAAAAATGGAACCTTCGGCTCACAGAAATAAATGGAAGGCAAAAAAAGGACCTCCAGGGTCATAGAGTCCAGTTCTGTCATTCCAGGGATTTCTGGTAGGGTTGTCAATCTCTATTTTGGGTTGCCGATCTCTTTTTTTCCTGGCCTTAACAGCGGTTTGCTCTAGTGCAGGATGGGTCTTCTGCCTGGACACTTTTCTCACCTCTGTTTCCCTTTTTCTCTTCAAGGTAAATGTTGAAGACACTGTCGAAATGTTACCCAAGTCGCGGCGAGCGCTCACCATCCAAGAGATCGCAGCCCTCGCCCGGTCCTCCCTGCACGGTAAGGGGCCAAGAAAACGGCTGTGATGGGCCTCTCCATTGTAGGGGAGACGAGAGGGAGACGAGACTCTGAGCCTCAGCAGAATGCTTGGAAAAGAGATGCGGGGACCATTATGAATCTCTTGAGACCTTGAGTCCCTGGATGTTGTTGAACCACAGCTCCTATCTTCCCCAGCCTTCTGCCACTGGGGGCGTGAAAGAGGGAATCAAGGCCAACAAAACTCCCCCCCCCCTGTCACTATTGCCTATTTCATGGCAACGATACTCCTGGTGGCCACCAGCTAAAGCAAGCCACCTTTTAGCTCCCAGAACCCTCGATGAGTCACACTAAGTCATGATGTAGCAGATGTGCAGAGAGGCTTCTGGGAAATAAAAATAGCCACTGCTGGAGATGCACCACTGCCACGACTACTAGCAAGTTTCAGACCCCCCAATTGTGCCCCCCTGCCCTGAATGACTCACCAGAATGACCCCCTCATTTCTCCACCTGCAAAAGCAGCTATGAAAATAGGGGCAGGGGTTTTGACTCAACGCAAGAAACCTAGCCTTCTCCCTGCTCTGCTAGTTTTCTACTTGCACAGATAGATAGATAGATAGATAGATAGATAGATAGATAAGAAAGAAATGGGAGCATTTAAGAACGTTCAGTCTGATGTGGAGCAGAATGTGCATCCTGCTCTCAATTATCTACCACCTCATTCTACTGCACAGGCAGAGCAGACCTCAAGGAGTTGCACAATCCACTTTGAAACTTGAATCTTGCAAGATTCCAGCCCATCCCTACTTTAACAAACCCAAATCTGGAAAATCTGTCTTGGAACCAGGCGTCAAAACCAATAGGCTTTGTGTCCACAATAAGTGTGTGCCACTTGGGATGTCACACACTCCACTCAAGTGGCGGCTATCATGTAATAGGTGACAGACAAGCCACAGTTGGCGTATCACCTCGCCAGCTTCTTGTTGGATAATTATCTGGGTGTATTAAGAAGCAGTGATCTGCGATGACTGCTAACAGCAGTTTCGCACATTCAGGTTTTCAAGTCAGAACTGCAGTGATCACAAGAAGAATGTAACATGAGAACTCGTCCACTGACGATCCATCGGCTGTCTGTTAAATAACTTGCCCTTGGCTGACTGATACTCTTGGCAAATAAATGGAACAGGTACCTAGGAAGCTGCCTTCTACTGTGTCAGACCCTTGGTCCATCTAGCTCAGTACTGTCTACACTGACTGGCAGCAGCTTCTGCAAGGTTTCAGGCAGGGGCTTTTCCTAGCCCTGGGCAGGGCCGGATTAAGCTAGTGCGGGGCCTGTAGCATATGTTATGAAGGGGCCCAAAATTTAAAAAAATGCACATAAATATTGAAATATAAATTATTTACTTGCATAGTAAAGTAATTCAATTTTTTTCATTTGCTATACAGCCAGATAATATGACAAATGTCTGACACTTCAGTAATACTATTACTTACATGTAGGTATCAATTTCAAATGTCAAAAGTAAGAAAACTACAATTTAAACATGCCCTGTTCACGCACAGATTGATAGAAAGGTTGTATTATTTATTTATTTATTTATTCATTCATTCATTCAATTTCTATACCACCCTTCCAAAAATGGCTCAGGGTGGTTCACACAGAGAAAGAACAAATAAATAAGATAAACAAAATGGATCATAATAAGATAAACAAAATGTATGGCGTATGGTTGAAAGTATATCATCTTTAGACACTTCCCCATCACTGAATACAATTGTTAGCATTATTTATGCCTTGACATTGCAAGTAAACAAAACAAACAAAAGCACGTCGTATCAGCCCTGAGGCCAATGCTTTTTGTGCCATGAAACAATCCTGGCAAATAAAAGAGTGGGGCAGGGGGAGGAAAAACAGTGGGTGAGGCATCCTGGTTTGACCCATGGTAAGCAGAGCGCTAATCTAATGGGCAGAAAAAAGTTTGCAACTAATAATAACCCAAAATTGACCGTTGCTTTGCAGACAACCTTGCAAAACGTCCCCCACCACGCCTCTTTTGTGTTCAGTAATCCTCACGCAGACAGGAGTCACCGTGGCAGGAGCCGGAGGGCTGAGCCCACTTCTCAGCAGCAGCCCCGGCTTTTCAGATTCGTTTTGGGGGGTGGTTAGTGGGTTCGGTTCAGCACACAGGCAGCAGCACACCCTGCGGGAAATGGAAGTGGGGGCGGGGTGGCAGGTAGACAGTCAGTGACACGCTCTCTTTGTGAGCATGCACAGAAGTGTGATGTCGCATGTGCGAGAGAGAAGGCCTGCGGAGCGGCTATGGGCAACGAGCAAGCATGCATCAGTCGGCGTCACTGAATAATATAGGAAGTTGCATGGGCCCCGCAGGCATGGAAAGCGAGGGAGCGCGCACGGGGGGCGGGTTGCCTGCACCTATCAGCCCCACAAGAAGAAGCAAATGGGCGACGGGCGGGCAGCCAGCCAATTGGAATCGGGCGGCAGCCAACGCGGGAGAGAATGGGCAGCAGCACCAGGCAGCAAGGAGAGAGGCTGCACGAGTAGTAGAGAGCAGAAAGAAGAGGGGCAGTTCAAGCCGGGTGTGCGGGGCCCTCAAAAACGCGGGGCCCGCAGCAAATGCTACATTTGCTACTTCGTTAATCTGGCATAGGCCCAAGGTTCAAATCAGTCCTGGAAAGTTGCTCTGATGGCATCTTGTGCCCTGGTGGTGCCCCCATAATCTACCGCTTGAGGTGATTGTGTCACCTTGCCTCCCTGAAATGAGGGACATCCCGCCTAATGAGGGACAGTTGGCAACCCTACCCCCAGTTCAGGTTATGCAAGCCACTGGGTGCTCGGAATCAGTTTGTGCCTGTGATGGAGTGCTCAAATGTCCCCTGTGCCCCAGGGACACCAAACTCCAGGCTGACACAAAATTATTAGTCTGGACAGAAGATGAGCGGCCTGCTATGCACCCAGAAGGCCAAGCAATCAATTCCGACACAACCGAGAAGGCGGGCTGAAATCCAGATGGAGTGAATGCAGGTTGATCCCTGGTGCATACAGCCAGCCTTCCTGCACGCTACCCCTCCTCCACCCATATTCAGGAACAGACACAACCAGAAGCAAGATCAGAACTAGCTCGAGGCATTTTTACCACCTCCTGGGAGTGGCTGTAAAGTCTGCCTCTGGATCGCTTGCCGAGATTACTGGTCAGCAATAGTCTGATCACACATAGCAGCAACATAGCATGGTATCCTGTGGGACACCCCCCCCCCCATCACTGGTGTGTCTAGAAATACTGGGGAGGAAAGGGTTAAGAAACCCCTCCCTTCTTCCACTGCAGATGGCAACTGCATTTTGAATAACAAGGGCAATTGGGTTCTCTTTGATATCTGATGTGGAAGCTCTTTGCTCAAGTGAGTGTGCACCTCCTAGATACACTTGTGCCTATTTCTAATTCGTTTCAGTTCCTCCTGTAATTTTCGTGGCTTTTTCTCCAACCTTCAGCCATCACTTGTTTGATAATATTTTGATGCAAAAACACACCCTCCTGCAATACAGGTTTTTGTTTCTTGTTTTTGTGGGTTTAGGATTATGGCTTTTAATTGCATGTTCTTCTTTTTAATTCTCCCCCCACCCCATTTAATTTACAAAATATTAATATTCGCTTTAATATTTTTCCAAGTATCTTCAATCATATTCACCTTTTAAAAATGTTTTCTCAATCTAATTAACGGAATGTTCTCTCTTTAATATTTTATCTTGCTTTTGGAGAAAAGAATATTTGTTTAATAAAGATCATGCTAAATAGAACTGGCGGGGGCGGGACTATACATGACTGAGCTTCACATATAGTTTGGCCCTTGTTATAAGGGTCTCTCTTCAGCTAATCTTCTTCTTCTAAGGCAGGGGTTCTCACCCTTCGATCCCCAGAGGTTGCTGAACTACAACTCCCATCATTCCCCCACTACAGTGGCCTTGATGATATGAATAAACATAGACTTACAGAACCATGCCTGACAATTAAATAATTTATACTGTTTTAATTGTTTTTTGTTTTAATTGGCGATTTTAAATTTTTTAAATTGTATGTAAACTGGAGACGTTTGGTATCATGTGGTCTATAAATCTAATAAAATAATAAATACTAGCTTAACCCGCCCAGAGCATCTGCGCGCTAGTACTTGATTGCTCCCCTCAGCCCCACCACAGGCCCCCTCACCTCACAGATCTCTCCACCCTCACCTGAGCCACACTTCTGTTCCTCCTCCTCTATCTCTGTTGCTTCCATCCCCCTCACCCCTCTTGGCCACTCCTCCATCCCTTTACTCCATCCCCCTCACCCCTCTTGGCCACTCCTCCATCCCTTTACTCCACCGCCCTCACCCCTCTTGGTTACGGCTGCAGCATGGCTGGTGCCTATTGGACAAGCTGCAGCCCCCTATCCCCAGAGACCTCCCACCCTCACCTGAGCCCCACTCCTCCTCCTCCCCACAGGAGCAGCAGCTGTGGTTGACCAAGCCCTTCCTTGCTTCTCCCTTCCTGAGAAGGATCTTGCCCAATCACCATGGTGCTTCTGCTCTCAAAAGCTCCTCCCCCTGTCTGCATATGGAATCCCCACTACCCAATCAGGTGCTTCTGCTCGCAAACTCTCGCGAGAGCTGCCACACCTTAGAGAATTATATATATAGAAGATGTGATGAAGAAGAAGAACAGTTCTAACATCATGCTGGCCGTGATTCTGTAAACCTGTTTATTCTTATCATCAAGGCCATTGTGGTGGGGGAATAATGGGAGCTGTAGTCTAGCAGCATCTTGGAACTTAAGGTTGAGAACCCCTGGACAGAGACGTTAGAACTGTGCATCATGTTGGCCCATACATGCAAATTGATCCTCTTATATGCAAGAGATAAATTATGTATGTGGCTTGTGCACTGAAGTAGTGAAAGAGGCCACAATTCAATTGAAAACAAGTTTATCAAATGGAGGGAAGGGTTTCTGATGATGCTTCTCACCTGGGCCCTCATCTGGTCTGAGGCTGGTTTTGAATGTGTCACAGGGGTCAGTGGCTGACCTCCAGACTCACTTTGCGTGCATACACTGGAGGTTGATTGGTTTTCGCTGATTCTCTCCTTTCCTCTGCAGCCCACTGTGGTCACCGAAAATGTGTCTGAGGGTTTTGCAACCCTCAGGGACATATTTTCAGGAGCCAAAGTGGCCTGCAGAGGGAAGGGGGGATTGGCAAAAATTGCCCCTCTCTTGTTGTACGTGCAGAATGGTGGTCTGGAGGTCACAGACTGTCTCTGGGGGACCTGGATTTTGTTTGTGGGATGAAGAGTCTCATCTGAAAGGGGCTAGAGGGGTTGTCTCAATGGCTTGGGACCAAGGTATTTAAGAGGACAACTTCTTCTTCATGAACTCTCCCGCCTATTAAGATCATCCAAGGAAGTCCAGTTGTGGTTGCCACCAGCTTGTTTGGTGGCAACTTGAAACCAGACCTTTTCTAGAGTTGCCCCAGGACTCTGGAACGTGCTTCCTAATGAAATTAGAGTTTCCCCATTCTCTGAATGTTTCTAAGAAGTGCCTGAAACCATATCTCTTTAGCTAGGCCTTTGGTCTTATCATTTTAAAGCTTCGGGTTTTAGAGTTTTTATTTCTATTTTTAATTTTTTTTTTATTGTGTCAATGTTTTAATGGTTTTTAGATTGTGAACTGCCCAGGGACTTTTTCGTATGGGCCAGTATAGAAATGTAATAAAAAAGAAAGAAAGAAAGAAAGAAAGAGAAAATCTGGGGAAGTCTGGTCACAGTTGTGACCAGGTTGGTTGGTGGCAACTCAAAACCGGGCCTTTTTTAGAATTGCCTCTGGACTTTGGAACACTTTAGCAGGGTGAGCGGGGAGAGCAGACAAAACCCGCTCTCCCCGCTCATGAGCAGGGAGGGAGCCGTGGGCGGCCGGATCGGCCACCCACACGATTGCCGGCTCCATGACAGAGCCGGTGGGGGCTGAGGTCGATCGGCCCCCGGAAGGTCCAGCATGGGCATGCTGGCGAGACCCCCGGAGCCGGCTTTTCGCCTCCCTTCCGGGGGGGTCTCCTCGTGAGTAACCGTGGTGCGAAGCCGCACCGCAGCTACTCACGCTTATCAAAACCAGGTTTGCAGAGCGCTTGCTCTGCGAACCTGGTTTAAGGGCAGGGGTACTTAGGTGGGTTACCCGCCTAGGAACCACCAGGCTCGTAGCCGAGCCCAGTGATTCACACGATGGGGCCTCCGCTAGCCCGATTTTGCCCCATGGTGTGAATAGCCTCACTTTCTAACAAAACTAGAGCCTCCCCTCCTCTCGATGTTTTTAAGAAAGACCTGGAGACATACCTGTTTAGTAGGGCTTTTCATTTATAGTTTAAAAGTTTTAAGTTTTATCTGTATTTTAAACTGTTTTAATTGTGTCAATGTTATAATTGTTGGGTTTTAAGAATGTGAACCGCCCAGGGACTTGCAGATGGAGCAGTATAAAAATGTGTTAAGTCAATAAAGTGGGATGGGCTTGGTGTGTCCTGACCACTTCCAGATACCTAACCTCCCTGTGCTCTATGCAGGTATTTCGCAGGTGGTGAAGGACCATGTGACGAAGCCCACCGCCATGGCCCAGGGTAGAGTAGCTCACCTCATCGAGTGGAAGGGATGGTGCAAGCCCGTGGACTCCCCTCTCGCTCTGGAAAGCACCTTCAACTCCTATTCGGACCTCAGTGAAGGAGAGCAGGAGGCCAGGTTTGCTGCAGGTAGGACCTACGAGGGAGGGCAAAGCAAGCAGGAAGGATGGGGTGGTATTTCAGAAGGCAGATTATTATCATTATCATCATTATTAGATGTGCTGTGATGTGTGGTGTTTTGGTTTGGGAGCAGGGTTGTGTCAGCTGAGAGAAAAGGTGCTTTCTTCATCTGAGGAAGGGAAACTCTCTCACACACCCCGGGTTGCTCACCCTCCTGGACTGGACTGGAATCTCCAGGAATTAGCATCAACCTCCAGGTTGAAAGCAAGCGTGGAGATTTTAATAGCTTGATACTGGGAATGGTGGGGGGTGGGTTTAGGATCTACAGGAATAGCATCAGTCAGAGTGAGCAACCCTGCACTCAGCCTCTAAACCTTTGCAAGCCAGGGGCATCTCCTAGTAGTTGGAGCCAGTGTGGTGTAGTGGTTTAGAGTGCTGGACTAGGACCAGGGAGACTTGAGTTCAAATCCCCATTCAGCCATGAAACTCAGTGGGTGACTCTGAGCCAATCACTTATCTTTCGGCCTAGCCTACCTTGCAGGGCTGTTGTGGGGATGAACACCATAATCACTTAGACCACTCTGGGCTCCTTGGAGGAAGAGCGGGACATAAATGTAAAAATAAATATATCTGGAAACGGAGTCTCTGCCAAACAGCAGTGAAGGGATGGGGAGAAGGGCACTGAGTGGAGGGAAAGTGCTTAACCCTTTCCATTCTGGCTATTGCCACGGCTGGCAGAAAAGTGGCAGACTTCAGCACAAGCGATGATCTTTGCTATTTTCCAAGCTGGCGGGTGGGGTGGGGGGGCACTTTAGCAAAAACACTTCAATATGAGAGCCATCTCCCACTGTGCGCACAATACTGCGCTTGTCTCAGTGCCGCAGGGCCCTTTAAGAGAGACGGGAGCCCTCCCTCTCAAGCGCTCTGGGAGGAAAGCGCTGGGAAGAGGGCCACGCACACCTGCCAAGACCGAGCTCGAGAGGGCTTCGTTCCCCTTAAAGGAGCCTCCCTGGCCCTGGGCTCGACAGCACTGCATATCGTGGGAATGGTTGCTTCTGCAGGGTGCCGGCAGCAGGCCCGCGCAGAGTATTCTGCTTTGGCCAAAGCTTTACAGGGGCCCAAAAAGCAATTCGGGCGGGAGTTGTGCTTAGGGTGGATGGGGGCCGCCACTGCCCAGCCGGGGCCTTACAGTGAAGAACGCGGCTGGCAGGACGCAATCGCAACCCACCCGCCCACACAGGAAGGTTTCCCCGCTGGGACGCCCAGTGCTTGCAAATGACTTGGGGATGCCGCGGGAGCGGGGGAGTGTTGGGGGCCTCTCCTTGGTCCGCTGGTGGTTTGGCAAGCGCTGCCTCGTCGCCCCCCACCCCGCCCAGCCCACCTCTCCTCGGGAGAGGCCGGCTCTGTCCTTTGCAGGCGCGGAGCCGAGCACCAGGCCAGCCGCTGAGTCACCGAAGGATGATCCGGGGAGCCAGGGAAACGGAGCCAGCGAGGGAGTCATGCACGCCCTCCTTCCCCGCCCTCTCCACCGGAGGAGCCTGCGGGCGTGCTCGCTCGCTCGCCTCCACTGAGCCGGAGCCTGCTGTGCTGCGGCACTTCCCGGGCCCAGAGGCAGGCCAAGCGGCAGCCCAGGCGAGAGGAGGGCGCTTGTCCTCCCCGCTGCCCGCGCAGCAGAGCCCCTGCTTGGGAAACAAAAGGCCTGTCTCATGGCATGACTGTCACCCTCCGAGCGCCCGGCCTGCCTGACGGGCTGAGCTGTTCCGAGAACCGCGGAGAGGACGAGCCAGGCACGCGGCAGGAGGGACGCCGACGCGCTGCTGCCACGGCTCCCGAGATCGGCAGCCCTCTCCTGCTGCCTTTGGGCGAGCTAATAGCGCGGGAGGAGGAGCGGGATAGCCAGACTGACCAGTGACCACAGCCCTTCTGTGGAGGAGGAGGGGAGCTGGCCTTGTGGGAGGAGCAAGCATGGATTGTCCGCCCTGGTTTGCATTTGAAGAAGGGGAGACTAATTGTGGGAGCGCTGTAAAATAATCCCCTTCGGGGATGGAGCCGCTCTGGAAGAGCATCTGGGTTCCAAGTTCCCTCCCGGGCGGCATCTCCAAAAGACAGGGCTGAGAGAGAGAGAGAGAGATTCCTGCCTGCAACCTTGGAGAAGCCGCTGCCAGTCTGTGAAGACAATATTGAGCTAGATAGAGCAAGGGTCTGACTCAGTATATGGCAGCTTCCTATGTTCCACTGTACAATAATCCCCTTAGAGGATGGGGCCGCTCTGGGAAGAGCACCTGCAGGCTTGAGTGCAGGAGGTTCCAAGTTCCCTCCCTGGCAGCATCTCCAAGAGAGGGCGAAGACTGAGAATGAGTTCTGCCTGCAGCCTTGGAGAAGCCGCTGCCAGCCGGTGTAGTCAATCCTGAGCTAGATGGATCAAGGGTCTGACTATAAGGCAGCTTCCTGTGTTCCCTATATGCCCCCCCTCCCTCTCTCTCTCTCTCTCCCACCTCACATTTTCTCCCCACACTGGAGGCCCCCCAGCTTGCCATCATTCCCCTAAATAATTGTTCCTTGTCAGTTAATAGCTTCTCCCACCTAATGGCGCAGCAGGGAAATGACTTGACTAGCGAGCCAGAGGTTACCGGTTCGAATCCCCGCTGGTATGTTTCCCAAAAACATTGATCTGCCTGTTCTAGATGGGGTCACACTTCCCCAGAAGGAAGAGGTTTGCAGTCTGGGAGTACTTCTGGATTCACACCTCTCCCTGGTTTCTCAGGTTGAGGCGGTGGCCAGGGGTGCTTTCTATCAGCTCCAGCTGATATGCCAGATGCACCGGTTTCTCGAGATCAAGGACCTCAAAACAGTGGTACATTTGTTGGTAACCTCCAGACTGGACTTCTGTAATGCGCTCTACATGGGGCTGCCTTTGTACGTTGTCCGGAAACTTCAGTTGGTTCAGAACACGGCAGCCAGGTTGGTCTCTGGGTCATCTCGGAAAGACCATGTTACTCCTTTACTGATGGAGTTACACTGGCTGCTAATAGGTTTCCGGACAAAATACAAAGTGCTAGTTATATACAAAGCCCTAAATGGCTTAGGCCCTGGGTATTTAAGAGAGCGTCTTCTTCATTACAAACCCCACCACCCCTTGAGGTCATCTGAGGAGGTCCATCTTCAGTTACCGCCAACTCGTTTGGTGGCTACACAGAGACGGGCCTTCTCGGTGGCTGCCCCGAGATTGTGGAATGTGCTCCCTGCCGAGATACGATCCTCCCCATCTCTGGCAATTTTCAAGAAACACCTGAAAACCCATCTTTTCGCCCAAGCTTTCTCAGCTTCCTAATATTTTTAGGTTTTAAGCTCTGATTTATTTTTAAACTGTTAAATTGTTTTTAAGTTTTTGTATATGTTTTTAACTGGTTTTATGTTGTTGTAAACTACCCAGAGATGAAAGTTTGGGGCGGTGTACAAATTTGATAAATAAAAATAAAATAAATAAATAAATAAACACCTATATCGGGCAGCAGCGATATAGGAAAATACTGAAAGGCATAATCTCATACTGCGCAGGAGGAGGCAATGGTAAACCCCTCCTGTATTCTACCAAAGAAAACCCACAGGGCTCTGTGGTCACCAGGAGTCGAAATCGACTTGTCGGCACGCTTTACTTTAATTGGCTGTCTTAAGGTGCGTGGCGGAGATGGAATAAAGCCACCTGCCAAAGGTGTCTAGCTTCCTGCCCTCTTTATCTGGTGGCATAGAACTGGGGTGAGACCTATATTCAGAGAGAAAGATTCCACGACTATGGAATTAGGTGCTGGAGGAACTTTCCCACCTGTCCGTCCTCCACGTGAACTCTATAAAAAGTTCTCTAGGCGTTTGATGTAGAGAAGCCGGCATGATCTGGTGATTTCCATCAGTGCAGCATTCAAAGGGAGAGAAACTGGCATGTGTATATCCACCTCAGTAAGTTTAAAGAGGTCACCTTAAGTGGCACAGTGGGGAAATGCTTGGCTAACAAGCAGGAGGTTGCCAGTTTGAATCCCCACTGGTACTATATCGGGCAGCAGCGATCTAGGAAGATGCTGAAAGGCATCATCTCAGACTGCGTGGGAGGAGGCAATGGTAAGCCCCTCCTGTATCCTACCAAAGACAACCCCAGGGCTCTGTGGGCGCCAGGAGTCGAAACCGACTTGACAGCACACTTTACCTTTACCCACTGATTATTACAGGAACAAGCATGCCATGCACATCAACACACCTCAGTGCTGCTCTGTGAGCTCTAACACACTCTGAGGCAGTTGCGTAAATAGGCCCACAAAAGTTACTAGTCCACAGGGGGCAGGGGGCAGAACCAACTTCCCTTCCAGTTGATACAAGCAGGTGCATCACCAAAATGGAGCTGAGAGAGACGCCGTGCCTTCAACCTTGGAGAAGCTGCTGCCAGTCTGTGTAGACAAGTGTTTCTCAACTGCTGGTCGGTGAGGCATCACTAATAAAAATCACCCCCCCCCCCCGAGAAAAACAATTTCGGGCCGGCAGGGGCTGCCGGGAGCTCTCCGGGGGCCATTTCCAGATAGCCCTCGCTGCTGGATACCGTTCATGATCCCGGGCCCTGCCCCCTTTGTGCATGACATCATGCGTAGAGGGGCGGGGCCTGGGATCCATGTTGCCCAGGTGAGCTCTGCAGAGCTCATTTCTAGGCAGGCAGCCCTCACTGCTGGATCATGTTCCTTTCACTTCCTCAACATGACCGTTATCCCACAGCGAGGGCTGCCTGGAAATGAGCTCCACAGAGCTCCCTGTAGCAGAGAGAGGCCCCCACCGGCCCAAAATTGTTTTGCGGGGGGGGGGTGTCTGCTCAAAAGTCAAGGAAGCTTCTCCAAAGCTGAAGCCATCTCCAGGCAACGGGCGGCCACTGAGGAGCAGCTCACAGTAAACATTTCCACCAGCGCACCAGCAGATTTCTCCAGGTCATGGCAAGCCAAGGTTATTTGGGTCATGCTCAGGTCAGGTCAGCATCATCGCTGGCACATGACAAACGATGGCACCTCCAGCTTTGCGTGGCTTTGAAGAGGCTGCTGCCAGGAAAGGCACAGCGCAGCAACCTGGCATGCTGTGCGTGCGTGCGGGGCTCTGGTGTGAGTAATCCTTTGCAGCTCGCACCGTCTGGGCTTCTGCAGAGCCATTGGCATTCTCTCTCAGCCAGTTAATCTGCAAATGGAGATCAATACGCAGGGCTGATTCACCCAGTACCCTCCCGGGAAGGGAAAGCAAATTGCCACTCCTTGGCTTTGCCATCCGTCTCATGCAAGTGGAGGGGATGGAGAAACTGTGCCTTTCACAGTTGCTTGCTGCACAGATATTAGAGGTGAAAAGGCTTCCTTCTATGTTGGGATCAAGCATCACCAACTTTTGCTTTCTCCCGGTGACTGACTCTTGCTGGTGTCGATTTTGTGTTTCCTTTTAGACTGTGAGCTCTTTAAAAGTAAATTGTGCTGTCAAGTTGGTGTCGACTCCTGGCGCCGAGAGAGGCCTGTGGTTGTCTTTGGTAGAATACAGGAGGGGTGGACCATTGCTATCTTCCGCACAGTATGAGATGATGCCTTTCAGCATCTTCCTAGAGCGCTGCTGCCTGATATAGGTGTTTAGTCTGGGAAACATACCAGCGGGGATTTGAACCGGCTACCTTCTGCTTGTTAGTCAAGCATTTCCCCACTGCGCCACTTAAGGAGGCTTCTGAGCTCTTTAGGGAAGCCTTTCCTCATTCCTTTTCTTATGTATGCTTCTTTGAGAACTGGTTTTTTGTGGGAAAGTAATCTGTAAGTATTTTAAATAATCAGTGGCTGACCTCCTGCACAGCTTCCACTAGCATAGCTAGGGGCTGTGTTAAAGGGACTCCACCCCTGACAGCTTGCCACAGCTGTTGTTAGCACTGTGGGAGCTGCTGTGTGCTCTTAAAAATGTTAATGCCATTGCACAAGAGTATTCTTGTGCAAACTCTGGAATTGTGCAAATGCAGTTGCACAAACGATGGCCATCGATCACACAACAGTGTTTGCTGGATTCTAGCATTCACACAAGAGCATTCTTGTATCATTGTGTGAACACTTTTTTTAAAAAAGAGCACACAGCAGCTCTCGCGGTGCCAACAACGCTTGTGGGAACGGGAAGCCCTCTGCGACACCCTAAAATATGTCCCTGAGTGTTGCGCAGCCCTCGAGGACATATTTTCAGGTGGCACAGAGGGCTTCCTGAGACAGGAGAGGGAATAAAAAATGGCCACTTTCCTGCCGCAATGGTGCAGTTAGTTGGGAAGTTCTGTTGAGCTGCTCTCCTGCTGCACCGATGCATCCTTCCTTGCTCTGTATGTCAGCCAGTGTCTGGCTTCTGGCTCCACAACCCCCCCCCCGCCTCCGAAAGCTGGTGGCATTTGCCAGAGAGGGGAGCACTTCCTAGTCTTTACCCCTCTTTATTCTGGCTTCCACTACCACTCTGAGCAGATGACTTTCCTCCTGAAATTCCTTCCTCTCTGCCAGGGTTGAGAGTCTCTCCTCTTCTGGATCTGTTGGCCACCCTGCCTCTGTCCCCTTGGATGCGGGGAGGATTGCTACTTGCCTCTTGGCCATTCAGCCACAGTGCAGGCTCTGATTCAGCCTGAGTGCAGCAGGCAACTCTGGGCTAATTACAGTGGCAGGAGCCTGAAGCCGGGAGTGACCGCCTCTCCCTCCACTTCCCAGGAGGTGACGCACACAGGCAGCTGCAGCCCTGAATTAGCCAAACTTGACACCTGTTTAGCAACAGACTTGGCTGCTTGCTGACAAGCAACATTAACAGATATGCAGCTCCATCAATTGTGCATGCTGGATGCTCTGCTGCAGAGTTGGCAGGGACTTGGTGATCAAAGGTTGTTCTGCAACCCAAACCCAGGACCATGTGGGTTTACTTAAGGGGTACTTTGTGTATGCTCAGAGCTACTCTGCTTTCCAGGTACAAAGAGGTGGGACCCAGCTAAAAGATGGAATGGGAAATGCAGGTTTCCGGACCAGATCCTAAGATTTGTTTGTTTGTATCCCACTCTTCCTCCAAGGCACCCAGGTACATGGTTATGTGCATTCGCACAACAACCCTGTGAGGTAGGTTAGACTGAGAGATAAATGACTGCCCCAGAGCTCCTCAATGAGTTCCATGGCTGAACCAGGGATTGAATTCAGGTCTCCCTGAACCTAGTCCAACACTCTAACCACTACACCATGCTAGCTGACATCATTACATTTTTCATTATTACATGTTTATATTGCCTAAGTGCTTGGATTCCAGGCAATCAAGTACAATGAAATCAGAATTAACTTAAAATTAATATTAAAACAAAATTAATGTTATAATTTAAAATTATTTAACCAGTAATTAATATTATTAATTATTAAGTAATATCTGTCTTCAGTTTGGCCTTTAAGGTCTCTCAGTGGTGCATTCATTGCTGCCGTAATTGAGTCCATCCACCTTGCTGCCGGTCGTCCTCTGCTTCTCTTTCTTCATCTTTCTCCAGTATTATGGACTTCTCGAGGGAGTTGGATCTTCGCATAATGTGTCCGAAGTATGATAGTTTGAGCCTGGTCATTTGTGCCTCGAGTGAAAATTCTGGATTGATTTGTTCTATGATCCGTTTGTTTGTTTTCCTGGCTGTCCATGGTATCCTCAAATGTCTTCTCCGGCACCAAAGTTCAAAAGCATCAATGCTTTTTCTATCCTGCTTCTTCAAAGTTCAGCTTTTGCATCCATAGGGTATCACGGGGGAAACCATGGCCCGAACGATTCTAATCTTTGTAGGTGTAGACACGTCACGGCATCTAAAAAGCCTTTCCAAGGCCTTCATTGCTACCCTACCAAGTGCTAGTCTGCAGCGTATTTCTTGACTGCTGGATCCTTTACTGTTGACGGTCGATCCTAAAAAGCAGAAGCTATCCACCACTTCAGTGTGTTTATTGTCAATTCTGAGACTGGTTGCTGTACCCATCATTATTTTTGTTTTCTCGACATTTAGTCGTAGTCCCATTTTTTCACTGTGCTCCTTGACTTTCACTACTAGAGCTTGCAGATCATCCGCATTCTCAGTTATCAGAGTGGTATCATCAGCGTAGCGCAGGTTATTGATGTTTCTTCCTCCAACTTTAAAACCATGCTCATCTTCTTCCAATCCAGCTTCTCTCAGTATATGTTCAGCATATAAATGGAATAAAGAAGGAGAAAGTAGACAGCCTTGTCTTACTCCTTTGCCGATCTGGAACCACTCTGTTTCACCATGTTCCGTCTAGAATAACAACAACAATAAAACCAGTAATTATTTAACACTCCTCTAAAATCTAAACTAGGGTTAACAGAAATTGGGCACAGAGCATCTAAAAAGCTAAGCCTTTCTTCTCACTTTAGCTCCATGCCAAGAAAAGAATCACTCACCAACTTAATTTCTTTCTATTGGACCACTGCTAAAGGCACAGGAGTAGAGCCAGAGAAAAACTTGGCAGCACTACTCTAAACTGGAGTATCGCCTTCCTTTGGGGGGCTCTGGCCTTGAGGACTGGTAACTTCCAAACAATTACTGTGTACTATTGCAGAAAAGGAGCAGCAGAGTTGGGAAATAAGATTAGAAGGAGATTATGAACATCTAACTGGTGATAGATTCCAGCGACCTTAAGTGGGAAATGCTTGACTAACAAGCAGAAGGTTGCCAGTTCAAATCCCCACTGGTACTATATTGGACAGCAGCAATATAGGAAGATGCTGAAAGGCATCATCTCACACTGTGCGGGGGGAGGCAGTGGTAAACCCCTCCTGTTTTACCATTACCAAAGACAACTACAGGGCTCTGTGGGTGCCAGGAGTCGAAATTGACTTGAAGGCACACTTTACCATTACCTGAGCTACGAGGATTGCATGTAAACCCAAGGTTGCCACTTTTTTTTTTTAAACAGGACTCCTGTTGCTTCTTTCACAGTTTCGTAACAGGCAGAAATTCAACATGTAGGTCTTTCTTCATTATTGTGTCTTCATGCTGGGAAAAGCAGTATCAGCTGGACATCTGCATGTTTTGCAGCTGTTAAAGGCCAGGAGGCCTGCCATAAAAAACAGAGGCCTATTCTAGAAATCCCAGGTCCAATTTTCAGAATTCTGATCTTGGAATGACCTACATTAATTTCCATACACAGCTATTAGGAAACCTCAGGGGGGTTACTTCATTCACTATGGTTTCAAGACGTACCTGTAAAATATGATGAATGAATGCCACACACAAGGCCCATTCACACGTTATGTTCAACCCTCGTACAACGAGTGTACAATGTATACAGGAACAGATCTGTACACAGGTACAGTCATTCACATGTTATGTTGAATGCAGGTACAGTAGTACACTTCCTGTCTGTACCATGCATTTGAAGGGCCTGTGTCCAGGTTCTCTTTTAAAATGAACACTGGTACACAGTCATTTATACAAACTCATGTACGGGTATACAGAGATCTGTGCAATTGTGCAGCATAATGTCTGAATCGGGCTACACTTGTTTGCAGATGTATGTATGTGGGGCAGTCCTTTCCTAAGGTGAGGTGAGATGGCCTTATTGCCTCGGGCAGCAAATTATGGGGGTGGCAAAATGCCCCATATCTTGCCACTGTATCTAGGGCTGCCCTATGGGAAAGAGGACACGTCTCTTCTACCTTTGAGAGGCACAAATGAAGGAATTTCAGCGGGGCAGCTTGTCACACAGATTAAAGAAAAGCTGCCCCTGCTGAAATTCTCTCTTTTGTGTTTCTCTTAAAGGTATAGGAGACCTGTTCTTTTTTTCCTCCTGCAGCCCGAAATGGAGCAGCTCTTCAGGACCAAGCTGACCCACACATGCTTTGAAGGAGCTCCTCCCTCACATTCCTTGCAAAGCTTGCAAGAAGCACAAGGAGAAAAGAAGCAGCTGCAGGCCACCTTCCTTTCTCCCTTTCCCTCACACCACCTCCAAAGCTTGCAAACCCTGGTTTTGAAAGGGGACTAGCCAGGGTCATGGGGCAAGGCGACATCTGCGACTTGCCTTAGGTGCCACAATACCATGGGCCACTCCTGTGTCCGTTAGGAACATAGGAAGCTGCCATATACTGAGTCAGACCATTGGTCTATCTAGCTCAGTATTGTTGGCACAGAGTGGTAGCAGCTTCTCCAAGGTTGCAGGCAAGAGTCTCTCTCAACCCTACCTTGGAGATGCTGCCAGGGAGGGAACTTGGAACCTGCATGCAAGCTGTCAGATGCTCTTCCCAGAATGGCCCCATCCTCTAAGGGGAATCTCTTACGGTGCTCATGCATGTAGTCACCCATTCATATGCAACCAGGGCAGATCCTGCTTAGCTAAGGGGACAAGTTATTCTTGCTACCACAAGACCAGCTCTCCTTATACAGGTGCACCCTCACCCAGGGACTGGGGTCAGTTGTGGCACCATGAGTTTATAAAGCAAAGTGTGCCGTCGATTTCGACTCCTGGTACCCATGGAGCCCTGTGGTTTTCTTTTGGTAGATTACAGGAGGGGTTTGCCATTGTATGAGATGATGCCTTTCAGCATCTTCCTATATCACTGCTGCCCGATATAGTACTAGCAGGGATTTGAACTGGCAACCTTCTGCTTGTTAGTCAAGCATTTCCCCGCTGTACCATTAGGTGGATCCCTGAGTTTATACTCCATGGCAAAGTCAGGATGAGTCTGTGAAGGGGCCCTAGTGAACCAGGAACTGACCCAGCCCACGGAATAGCTAGGAGGCTTATCTCCCTCTCTCTTAATTCTCAGTGTTAGAGAGTCACCCAGTGAAACCGACTGGCAGTAGTTTCAAGGCGGGTGAAGGAAATACTTTTTCACACAGTGCTTTGTCAATATATAGACCTCACAATCACAAGAAATGACGACGGCCAGTGGCTTTTAAAGGGGGTTAGACAAATTCATGGGGAATAAGACTTTCAAATGCTTATTAGCAAGGATAGCAAAATGAAGCCTCCATCTTCAGAGGCAGTATACCTCTGACTGCCTGATGCTGGGAACGAATAAGATACAGGATTTCTGCTGCTTTTGTGCCCTGCGTGTAGATTTTTCTGGAGCTGGGGTTTCCTAATCTTGAGTCCACATTTCTTGTTGGATTACAAAACCCAGCATCCCCAGCCACAATGGTATCTGGCCATTGTAGTGGGGGATAATGGGCTTTGTAGTCCAATGGCATTTGGGGGTGTGAGGTTGGCTACCTTGACTGGCCGGTGATGGAAAATGAATGCTAGATTAGATTAACCTTTGGTCTCAGCCAGCAAGGTAGTGCTTATATTCCTTCGACTTTGTGAGGGTATGACAGAGCGGTATAGGGCCTCCTCTTCTCTGGCTCCCTCCCCCTGCCCCTTCAACTTGTTCCTTGCCAATAGCTCCAGAGTCCCATCACCCTGCAGGTTCAAGACCTTACAGAAAAGAAATCCTTATTTTGCAACCACACTTGCAAATTAGGTAGTGCTGTGCTCATTTCCCTCATTTGCACAATTTATCCTGCTCTTAGAATATCGGCAATTGGACTATTTCTCCTGTTGTTCTCTTTCAGCTTGGCCTGGGGTAATAGACTATTTCAGAGTTGCATGTATTTCAAATCAATGAATCTGTGTATGGCAACAAAGGGGCTTTTCTTCTTCTTCTTCTTTTTTCCGCCGGGGGAGGGGGATGTCCCCGGGAGAACTGGGCAACCTGCCTGAATTAATAAGCCAAACAAAGTGTTTTCTGGGGTTTTCTTGGGAGCAGGATTTCCAGATTGCAAGCTGCCTCTCTCCTAAAATCAAGGGCAGGTAACCTCGGCTCTCGAGCCCTTGTTGAACTATGACTCCCATCAGTTTATTGTGTTTGGGGATGATGGGAGTTGTAGTTCAACAACAGCTGGAGAGCTAAGGTTGCCTGCCCCTGCCTTAAATGTCCCAGAGTAGTGGCCGAATATTCTACTGATGGGCCTTACACCCCAGTTCTCCACTGGCCCGTCACCCCCTTCCTGCTGTGGGGAATAGAGCCAGAGTCCTGCAGGCTACAGCAGTCCTTGGAAGAAAAGATTAACTCCGGGACTAGGAACAACACAGCAGCTGAATCCTCTCCCTTGGCCTCAGAATGTAGAAAGCAACAGCCAGAATCTCATTTGCAATCTGGCAGCCCTTAAGTTGCCAGGCCTCAACCCAGAAAGGATGCATTTGCCTTTAAACTCCACCAACGAGGCAAATTTAAAGGTAAAGTGTGCCGTCAAGTCGATTTCGTCTCCTGGCGCCCACAGAGCCCTGTGGGTTTTCCTTGGTAGAATACAGGAGGGGTTTACCATGGCCTCCTCCCGCGCAGTATGAGATGATGCCTTTCAGCATCGTCCTGTATCGCTGCTGCCCGATAGAGTACCAGCGGGGATTTGAACCGTCAACCTTCTGCTTGTTAGTCAAGCATTTCCCCACTGTGCCACTTAAGAGGCGAGGCTAATTTAGGACCCCACTAACCGAGTTTTTCCCTGGCCCTGTTATTGAGCTTCTCCCTCACCTGCTGCATGGCCCACCTGGTATCGTGCCTGGGAGAACGCATGGGAGCAATCCCTTGAATATCTGCCGGTCACACAGCACTCTTAACATTAACACCAGTGCCGCAAATTAAAAGGGAAAGGCAGGTACCCTTCATGAAATCCCCCAGCCTCCACCACTCATAGCCAAATCATGCATGCCCCCTACCCCACCCCCCCGACAACATCCAAACATAGCAGCAAAAGGGACTGCAAGAAGAAGTAGAGAGGCCAAGATCCCTTTTAATTCAAGCACTGGGTAACTCTTTCTCGGGATGTTGTAACTTAGAACGTAAGAAGAGCCCTGCTGGATCAGGCCCAAGAATGCCCATCTAGCCCAGCATCCTGTTTCACACAGTGGCCCACCAGGTGCCTCTGGGGAGCCCACAGGCAAGAGGTATGTCCATGCCCTCTCTCCTGCTGTGGCTCCTCTGCAACGTGATCAGTTGTTTCTGTCAGGCTCCACCTCTCTTCCTCTGATTGACAGCTCTCCCTCTCTCCTAGGCGTAGCTGAGCAATTTGCCATCGCCGAAGCCAAGCTGAGAGCCTGGTCTTCCGTGGATGGGGATGATTCCAACGACGAATCCTACGATGAGGACTTTACCGCCTCCACCCCCACTGACACCACTCAACCAGCTGGTATGTAATTGGATGGTGTATCCCAGGGCTGTTCAACTTCAGCCCTCCTGCAGATGTTGGCCTACAATTCCCATAATTCCTGGATATTGGCCACCGTGGCTGGGGATTATGGGAATTGTTCCAAAACAGCTGGCGGGCTGGAGTTGAGCAGGCTTGGTGTATCCTAAGGGTTCTCGACCTTGGGCCCCCGGATGTTGTTGGACTACAACTCCTACTATCCACAGCCACAAGGCCCTTGTGGAGGGGGGTGATGGGAGTTGTAGTCTAACAAGACCTGGGAACCCAAAGTTGGGAATCCCTGGTATATCCCATTGAATGCAGCAAAGGGAGCCTTGTATGGGTGTTTTGGAGGGGAGCTGGTCTAGGGAGGAGAGCTGATCTTGTGGTAGCAAGCATGAATTGTACCCTTTGCTAAGCAAGGTCTGCCCTGGCTTGAATTTGAATGGGACACACTGTGTGAGCACTGAAAGCGATTCCCCTTAAGAGATGGGGCCGCTCTGGGAAGAACATCTGCACGCTTGCATGCAGAAGGTTCAAAGTTCCCTCCCTGGCAGCATCTCCAAGATAGGGCTGAGAGAGACTCCTGGCTGCAACCTTGGAGAAACCACTGCCAGTCTGGGTAGGCAATACTGTGCTAGATGGACCAAGGGTCTGACTCGGTTTATGGTAGCATCCCCTGTTCCTATGCCAGTTCTAAAATATAGGTTATTTTAAGTCCGTTGATGACAGATGAGTTTAAAACCAGAAGTAACATTGGAAATGTTCCTTTTATTATTATTTTTAAAACAGATGGTGGTGATGGAGTTCAGACCGAGACTCTGGCCTATGAGGTGGGACACGAACTTTCTAACTGCACTCATTTCCCACCAAAAATCCTCCCCAAGTATCTCTTTGCTGCAAATACCCACTTCAGGGTCAAGTAGCCTTTTGTGAGGTTATTTTTAGTGGGAAAACAGCCTGGGTGGAAGTACTAGCCCCCCTCCCCATGTGCTACAATCCTAATCTGATTGTTCCTCCCACTTTAAAAAAAAACAAAACATAAAAGGAAATACTTACTGTTCACTTCTGGTTTTTAGCCGAGAGCAGTTTCTGTCCCAAATCCAGGATGGCAGCTGGATTGAAATGGCTCCCGATAACCATTTCATTCAAGAAAGCCTGGAGCTGGGTCACCCCTACCCTCTCAAACTCATTTCTTTTTCAACCTTTTAATGTTTAAATTCTCTCCCAGGCTGTGGCAAAAACGACACATTCAAATAAGAGGATTTAAATGAAAACGGGGGGGGGGGGGGGAATTAGGGCTCTTCAAAAGGGTCCTGAAATGAACAAGGGAGGGGCTGGAACAAAATGGGACAGGTGCCTCAAAGATGACTGGCGCTCTGGAATACAAATGTTTGGGGTGCACACCCATAATTCTGGGGCTGTGCCCACTTTTGTGAGCAGATTCTGATGTGAGAACCAGCTCAGGCTCAAGTCCCATCTGCCTCAGAGGAATATAGGAAGAGATGCCTTAGACCACCATTGGCCTGTCCAGTTCAGGATTGTCCACACTGACTGGCAGCTGCTCTCTAAGGTTCCAGGCAGGAGTCTCTCCCAGCCCTGTCTGGAGATGCTGCCAGGGACTGAACCTGGGACCTTCTGCATGCAAAGCAGATGCTCTGCCTCTGAGCTACAGCCCCTTAAGAACGTAAGAACAGCCCTGCTGGATCAGGCCCAAGAATGCCCATCTAGTCCAGCATCCTGTTTCACACAGTGGCCCACCAGATGCCTCTGGGAGCCTACAGGCAGGAGTTGAGGGAATGCCCTCTCTCCTGCTGTGACTCCCCTGCAACTGGTACTCAGAGGCATCCTGCCTTGGAGGCTGGAGGTGGCCTGTAGCCCTCTGACTAGTAGCCGATCATAGACCTCTCCTCCATGAAGTGATCCAAACGCCTCTTCAAGCCATCCAGGTTGTTGGCTGTCACCACATCTTGTGGAAGGGAATTCCACAAGTTGATGATGCGTTGTGTGAAAAAGTACTTCCGTTTATTGGTCCTAAATTTCCTGGCAATCAATTTCATGGGATGATCCCTGGTTCTAGTGTTATGGGAGAGGGAGAAGAATTTCTCCCTCCATCCCTCTGTAATCAGGAAACCTTGCCTGTTGGTGTACCGGTCTTGGGTCGTTGTCCTCCTCCGACGAATATTTATATGCCACTCTTCAACCAAAGTTCTCAAAGCGGTTTACATAGAAATATAAATAATACATAAATAAGATGGTCCCCTGTCCCCAAAGGGCTCACAGTCTACAAAGAAACATAAGGTTGACCCCAGCAACAGCTACTGAAGGAATGTTGTGTTGGGGCTGGATAGGACCAGCTGCTCTCCCCCTGCTCAATAAAGAGAATCACCACTTTTAAAAGCTGCCTCAGTTATCAGGGGACTCTGCTTGTCCTTGGCTTGGCACTCAGCACTGCTGGGCCTCCCGAAACTTTGCACCCACATCGAGCCGAACAGCTGGTGCACGTGTGTTGGGCGAAGTGTGTAATCTGCATCCTTCTGCGCACACAAAAGCTCTCCCCCACCCATCCCCTACAATTAACTGCTGGCGAATCTGGACCTATTTGCATATCAAAGCAAGTCAGCCTAGTCTGCCGGTGCAGCATCTAAGGAAAGTTCTAATTACTCTTCTGTATAATTAGAATGAGTGGGCAAGAGAAGGAGGAGGTATGCATGGGAAAGCTACCTCTCTTGGGTTGTGGGAAGAAAACATCACATGGGAGAGGGATCCATGGTCACGGCAGAGAACTGCACGCCCACCACTGAGGGAACTGCCGTGGGCTGTGCTAACCTTTTCATTCATAGATAGATAGATAGATACATACATACATACATATTCTGATTAGAAAGAATTCAGTATATACCAGGGCTAGAAGCAGATAACCATTGCACAAGCCAGCTATATGTACAACAGATTCACACTGGAATCCATGGTCATTGACTGGTGACATATTGAGGCTGTTCCCACAACCGGAACCTGGGCAAGACAAGCATGTGTGTGCTCCCAATTTTCGGTTGTGTGGGAGCAGCAACCAGGTAGGAGGAGGAAGAAGTGATTGTGTGAAAGAGAGGAGCTGGGGAATGAATGAATGATGAATAATGAATATTTATATACCGCTTTCCAGCAAAAGTTCCCAAAGCAGTTTTCACACACACACACACACACACACACACACACACACACACACACACACACACGGCTCCCTGTCCCCAAAGGGCTCACAACCTCAAAAAGTAACATAAGGTAGACCCCAGCAACACCCACTGGGAGGATGCTGGGGATGGATACAGCCAGTTGCTTTCCCCCTGCTAAATAAAGAGAATCACCACTTTTAAAAGGTGCCTCTTCGTTCACTTAGCAGGATAAGACAATATCCCGTCCTACCCAGCTTTCATGCCCAGCATTTATTTTGACCAAGGTAGGAGGAAAGGCTGTCCTCCCCAGCTCTTGTCTCCCCCACAATCACTTCTCCCTCCTCCTACCTAGTTGTTTACTCTCACACAATGGAAAATTGGGAGAGCACACAGATCCCAAACCAGGGTAGGACCCTTGTCCTACCCAGTTTTCATCGTGTGAACAGCCTCATTGTCTGTGGTGTCTGACCACAGACACCTATTGTCATATATTCCATCAGATCAAAATTATCTTTGGTAAATGGCGGGTGACTCTTAACTTTGCTGCCTTTGCTCTCTAGCCCTGCAAGAATCAGGGTCTTATACCTCTTTCCCTCAATGTTCCCTGCTAACTTGGCAAAGAGGCACCTTTTAACATGGTGATTCTCTTTATTTTAGCAGAAGGAGAGTAACTGGCCCTATCCACCCCCAGCACAGCATCCCTCCAGTGACTGTTGCTGGTGTCTGTCTTATATTTCTTTTTTGATTATGAGCCCTTTGGGGACAGGGATCCATTTTATTAATTTGTTATTTGTTATTCTGTGTAAACCACCTTGAGCCATTTTTGGAAGGGTGGTATAGAAATTGAAAGAGAGCGAGAGAGAGAGAGTAAGTAAGTAAGTAAGTTAGTTAGTTAGTTAGTTAGTCATGCACTTCTGTGGTACTTTAAACCCCACTGATGCGGCTCACAAAGGTAATGGTAGAGAGGCTTCATGCCTACTAAGGAGTGTGTCCATGCACTCCCACTGCAGCTCCCATTGTGGAAAATGGGGGGTAGCAGTGGGAGAATGGGGGTGTATTCTTTAGCAGTCACGGTGGCTCCCTGCCTTCTCATGAGATGCCGGTGGGGTTTAAAATGTTACTGAAGCAGCAAGCACGCCTGTCACAATATGTGAGCCACTGTGATTATGGTGTTTTACTGTGAACTCCCAGGAAAATATATTTTGAAGGTGGCATAGATATACCGGACCACCTTAAGTGGCGCAGCAGGGAAATGCTTGACTCACAAGCAGAAGGTTGCCGGTTTGAATCCCCGCTGGTACTCTATCGGGCAGCAGTGATATAGGAAGATGATGAAAGGCATCATCTCACACTGCATGGGAGGAGGCCATGGTCAACCCCTCCTGTATTCTGCCAAAGAAAACCACAGGGCTCTGTGGGCACCAGGAGTCGAAACCGACTCGACGGCACACTTTATAGATAGACCAGTGCCTAGGCCAAAGCTTCTCCTGAGCTCCTCAAGGTCCCAGGTGCTGAACGTTTTGCACGTCGTCGTGACGCTTGAGGCCATTTCAATGGTCTTCGGAGACTGCTGTGCTGTTAACACCCGCTCCCTTGCTGCCTTTGCAGATGCGATGAACCAGCTGCCACCCAGCACCTTGCTGAAAGGGCTCCTGCACAGCCGCCTGTGCCAGCTGAGCGCCCGACAAGCTTCCTGCGACCCGGAGAGCGACTCCACCCAGACCACCATCTCCCCAGAGACTTTGTGCTCCAGCCTCTGCAGCCTGGAGGACAGCCTCCTTCTCAAGGAGCTGAGCTCGCCTTCGGAACTGGCCGCCAAGCTTCTGGGCTCCCTGTCCGGCGGGGAGGAGCTGCTCCTCTCCAAGTTGCCCCTACAGACACCCGGAGAATGTGCCTTCCGGAGCCTGGCGCAGCTCGAGTGCCAGGACTCTCTGTACTCCATGTCCTTCACGGAGTCCTGCCTCTCGCCCGCCGAGGAAGAGGGGATCCCCTGCAAGGACTACCACACAGGCTGCCAGATCCGGAGGAAAGTGTCCGACGTGGCCTCCTCGGGCGTGGTGTCGCTCGACGACAACGAGGAGGAGGAGGAGGAGGCGGCGGAAGACGAGGAGGACGCTGGAGAGCAGTGAACCCTCATCTGGCTGTGGCATGCTTCACCTGCCATTTTGTTCCACTCAGTGGCCCCCCGACCTCGGCCCTGCTCTGTACCTCTCGGTTCTCCGGGAGCGGTGGTTTCTCTCCTCTGGGAGGTGGCAAGGCAGGCGGAAAGCAAACCGGCCCTCCCCGTTCCCTCCCGTGCCCTCCTCACCTCCACCTTGCCATCTGATTCCAGCCACTGCAGCCTGAGGGGGCGTCCTCTCTGGCTTTGTGGATTTTGCCTGCTGCATTTTCAATCCCTCTCTCAATCTCAATCTCAATCTCAATCTCAGTTTCTCTCTCTCTCTCAATCTCAATCTTTCTCTCTCGTGGCCTGTTTTTGTTTTTATTTGCATGAGAATGTTTTGGGGGGAACGAAACAAGCAAAATAACGAAAACGGGGCAGCGCCCACAGGACTCGTTACCGCTTGGGTCGGTCCGGAGCATGCTACACACCCCGGTCTCCGTGCCCAGGGAGAAGAGGTGCCTGTCTGCTGTCCGGGTGGCATGGCTAAATGCTCTTAAAGCAGAACTGTTATGTTTCTTAAAGACAATTTAACAATATATATCTATATCCAGCTATCTATATACACGTATATTCCCGTTTCCCTTCCAAACTCCTCCGGCCCAAGGCAAAGGGCTGAAATGGAATGTGGAATGCAATGGATGCTTGACTTGTTATGCCTTGAAAAAAAAAAAAAAAAGAACAGAAACACACACACACACACACTCACGCACTCAGGCACTGGCCCCAATGGACACTTCTCGGCTTTTACTGTATTGAATTTTATACTGTGGACCTGCTGGAAGAAAGGGGGAAAGGAGGAGCAGGGGCACATGGCTGTGCTTTGAGTGAGAGCACCAATCACTTTGGCGGGGTCCCCTCCTCCGCCCCCACTTTCTTCCTTGGGAGGAAGCAGGAAGCATGGCATGGGTTGGTGGGGGCCCCAGTCTTCCCACCCTGCTCCAGATCTTTTCTATATTTTTGTATGTGTGTCTCCATGTTGCCGACGTCAGGGGCAGCACGGCCCCCCACTCTGGCCGGGTTTTCTAAGGGGTTCTTTCCTGCCACTCCGCGCTCCCGCCCTGGCCAATCCGGGCGGGAAATACTGTGATCCTCATCTCACTCCCTGCCCTTGCCGTTCGCTGATGCACCGGACCAGTTGGAAACCTTTCTAGAAAGGGCTCCATCTCCTCCTCGCCTTAGACCCAACCAGTGCCAAGACAGGGGGACCTGCAGACTCCAGGAGAGCCCCAGGAAAACCAGGAAGCCTTGGTGGGGTGAGGGGCAGTCATGCACACAGGCTGGGCATAACCAGGCCACCAGCTTAAATCAGTTTATACTGGCTCATGGCTCTTCTTAAAGCTTCAAGAGGCTGTGAGAGTGCTGAAAAGTATCTGCGAGAAATCTTGAGCCCTGCCTCACGCAACCAAAGGGGAGGGTCGAACTGGACGATCCATTGAAGGAGGGATTCTCCTGCTTGGGTCCCCAGGTGTTGCTGGACTACAACTCCCATCTTCCCCTGAGATTGTGTCGGGGGATGGTGGGTGTTGTAGTCCAACACCATCTGGGGATCCAGGCTTGAGAAATCCTGCACTAAACGCACAAGGGCCTTGCCTAGGTTTGTGTTTTGTTTAGAAATAGCGGGCGTGGGAGGGTTGCAGGGTTGTGGCATGCAAGAAGGACTTTGCTCTTTTCCTGCCAGAAATCCTCCCTGAAGCGGCTGTTTCCCTCTGAAGGTGCCCTCAGCCGCAATGACACTTTCGGGGGCAGATTTTCAGTTGGAAAATGATGCACAGGGAAAGAGTCCGCTCCCTTACCCGTGTGCCATGATCCTGATCTGGATTGGGACGCCCCTATGGCTGCAATGTCTAAATGCACACCTGAGCTACATTTATTGGTGCAAATTGTGGTGCAACATGACCCTCAGTTTCCCCAGGGAGAGAGGGAGTGACTCTCACGCCAGTTTTATGACTGCAGTGCAGCTAGGGAGAGAGAAAGGGCTGCACCACTGATGCAAGCCTGTACACTTATTTCGGTGCTTGCATGCCACTTTCTTGCCGCAAAGCAACACGGAATATCTCGAGGACATAAACAGCAAATCCGGTTGGAATGTACAACTCCTCAGCAAGGCAGCAGAGAGCCACCCAATCCTTCAACTCAAGAGACATGCCACCTTAATTTGCCACCGACCCCCAAGGCCTGGAGGAAGGAGCCGCTCTTTCAATGCTGCCTTCCAGCTGGGAGAGATGGGGTGCCACACCCCTCCCCCCCCCAAGAATCGGGAGTTCCAGAACCAGGCAGGCAGGCAGGGTGGGGCTGCCTTGGTTGTGACACACAAGCTGGAGAAGTCCTGCCTCTACGAGGTGCACCTTTCCTTCTCTCTCCCAGCTTTTAGGTGCTGGCTGACATGACGCCCAGCGTTCCAGAGACGCTGCTCACTGTGATGGCGCTGCTGCAGACGCGTACGGCAGTCCAACGCAGTAGAGAATGTGTGGTGACACAGCCACAACCATGGGAGAAACTGCTGCCACCCTGCTTGCACAGACGTGCATTCGCCACAGCAGGGCTAGGCAACCTTGTTTCCCCTCCAGCAGTTGCTGAACTACAACTCCCATCATCCCCCATTGCCATTTATTGCAGCCGGGGATGGCGAGAGTTGTCGTTCAGCAACAGCTGGAGAGCAAACAAGGTTGTCTAGCCCTGTATTTACAGTGTTGAGGTGGCCTTTTTTAATTGCACCCAGTCATCCTGTGCTGCAGATGTGGCCACAGAGACCTATCCCTGCAAATGCACACAAAGAGAAAGGTGATGCACGTGCAGATTCCCACCATAAACAGATGCACACCTGTCTGCTCCCAATATATGGATCTGCAGCCTGCACATGCATGCATGCACGCACGCACGCGCACACACAAGCATGAATCTGGGCCTAAACTCCCTTCTAAAGACAATCAGACATACCCCTTTTGGTTTTACTGCCTATCGCTTTCCTTCTGTGTGGAAGGGCAGTGGATGGTCACTGATGTTACAGTGGCTGCAGCATTGGAATATCCTTTAAAAGTGTTCTCTTAGGGTTTCAGTGGGCCGGGGGGGGGGGCAGTGGCGGGCAGAGGGAGGTGAGGCAACTGTGAAAGACACACAGCAGAGGCAGCCTTCCAGTCGTCCGCGATGAGTCTCTCCGCTAACCTCTCAGTTCTCAGTCCAGCCCTTTCGTTTCCATACACGTCTTAGCCCTTCTGTGGAAAGTGCACTAAAGTGGTACTTCAGAGTGAGGATGAAGTCTTTAAGGAAGATTATGAGGGTTTTGGAAGACTGGTTTTTAAGGGTTACAATCCCATCCACCAGAGAGCTGCTTGGCTTGGGTCCCCAGATGAGGCGACTGGGTTTACCTGAATCCAAGACTAGGTTTCTCCCAGGTTCTTTGATACTATAAATTGGGGAGTCATCTTAAACTAAGATAAAGACAGGTATGGCCTGTATTTTTAAAGGGAATCATCTTAAATTCAGAATGGTCTTCTATTCGGTAAATACAGTACAACTGCCTCTGGCCACAGCAGTTTGGGCTGATGGGAGTTGTAGTCCACCAACATTTGGGATAGGTTGCTACACACATTCATCCAGAAGTAAACACTTATAGAAGCCATTGTGGCTGGGGGTGATGGGAGTTGTAGTCCAACAACAACATCTGGGGAGTCAAGTTTGGGAACCGCTGCTGTAGGTGTTTACCCAGAAGTAAGTCCCATTATATCCAGTGGGGGTTTCCTCCCGGGTCAGGAATGCAGCCTCAGCATCTTGGCCCCACGGGGGCCTCTTGGGGCGAAAGATGTCTGTTCCGTGGGGCAGGGAGGGTCGTGTCAACTTGATACTTCCTAGCAACCGCACACTGCTAGAGAGGATGAATGTGCCCGCAGGGGCTGGGTACCACAATGCTCCCTCACAGCTATTGAGACACAGTTGTGGGCCGCCTCAAAGGATGACAATGAGGCACGAGAGACATCATCACACTGAGAGGGAGGGACCGAGGGCCGCTGGAGAACTATGACAACCGGGTTCGATGCAAGGATGTCTCTCGCCATCAAGGACACGTGCGATGCTCTCCAGACTCTCTCCCCGCGCCACGACCATGCTGTGCGGATCCAGGCCATTCAGTGGAACTGCACATGCCCTGGGCCCCAACGAACCTCTGTGCAGCCCCTCCCCTCCCCGTGACCCACAACACTCCCCCCCTCCCCGATGCCTGTGCAGAGCTGTGCCCCCAAACCAATGCATCTCTCCCCCACTTTGCCTCCAAGCTCTCAAGCCCTTGCACTCCCCCCCCACCTTCCCATTGCACAATATTGTTTCTGTGTGTCCTCCTCTCCCCCCCCCCCACCCCGGTGTACGCCCCGGCTGGTACGAGTGTCTGTTTTGTTCTGTTTGTATCTGTAATTCATTAAAAGGCTGGTTCTGCCTACTTGGTCTGTGCCTCTCTTTGTCTCTGTGGAAGGCTCCCACTGGCCTTCCTTATTCCCAGTGCCTCTTCCCTTTGCTTTGAGTAACCCCCCCCCCTTTCCCCTTCCTTTGGATCAGGCTAGGGCTGCACAGCTCAAATGCCCCAGTGGGCCAGAACCAACCATGGCATGGCGTGCGGGGGGGGGGGGGGCAAGGTTACATTGAAATGAATCAGTACAGAGAGTAACTAAAGAGAGGGCAGAGGGTTGGAGTTAGGGGGAAAGGTGAGGGGAAAGAGGGGTGGTGTCAGTAGCGGGCTCCGGCCCATGGGAAGGGGCCACCTGGTCTCAGGTGGTCAATTGCATTGGCCTGCTGCGGCTGGTCAGGTGCACAGGCTGAGAGTTCTTCGGAACATTGGAAGCTGCCACATACGGAGTCAGACCGTCGGTCCATCTAGCCCAGCATTGTCTACACAGACCAGCAGCGGCTTCTCCAAGGCTACAACCAGGAGTCTCTGTCCTGGAGATGCCGCCAGGAGGGGAACTTGGAACCTTCTGCATGCAAGCAGGCAGGTGGTTTTCCCAGAGCGGCCCCATCCCCGAAGGGGAATCTCTTACAGTGCTCACTCTTGCTGTCTTCTATGCAAATACAAACCAGGGCGGGCCCTGCTTAGCCAATTCATTCTTGCTACCACAAGGCCAGCTCTTCTCCCAGGACCGACTCTCCTCCCAACCCTGGCTCACAACGTGGGGTTTTGTGGTGAAGTTGTTCAGGCCCTCAGGTGACCAAGGGTGGGGTGAGGGGCTTTCTCTGATCCCCCCCCCTCCTCCTCCTCCTCACCCCTGACTCCCAGCCGTGAATGGAGAATGCAGCCTCCTTATCTCACATTCCAGAGCGAGGGACGCAGAGGCCACAGCGGCAAGGAGGCTAATTATGGACATTTCGCCTTTCCTGGCCCTTCCCCTCTGCCACCCGATTCACAAAGGCGGGCATGCACACCCCCAACTCCCAGTAGAGAGCTGAGGACCACAGCAGCAGCAACCCCTCCACCGGCAGCATGGCTTCCCGAAGCTCGTCCTCCACCTTCCGCTCGGAGCGCATCAGCACCTACAGCCCTGGGGAGCCTTGCTTTGAACCCCTGCTGGACCCTTCTCATGGGATCTTTGGGCCAGGGCGGGCCCGGGAGTCCTATGGGTACTCTGGTGAGTAAGCCATGCTCAGGGAGGGAGCGGCTGTCCAGAGCCTGAAGTCAGGTGCCTAATGCTGCCTTGCCCCACACTCCTGGTGGGGGGGCCGGGCAGGCCCCTTTCAAAAGCAACCCTTGAAAGCTTTCAAAGGGGTGAGGTGGGGCAGAGAGAAGGGGGCCAGCAGCCTCCCCATCTCCCCTGGTGCTTCTTACAAGCCTGGCAAGAGGTGCTCCTTGACAAATCTGCAAGGGTCAGATCAGGCCCAAGGAGCTGCTCCGGGGGCGATGGTGTCCTGATGCCCCCATAACCTGCCGCCTGAGGTCACTGCCTCATGAAAGGGCCGCCCTGGGGGATGCACGACGCCGCTTCTGGACTGGAAGGGAGGTCAGGGCTAGGCAGCGGAGTTGGCTTAAGATAAGGGCTGCCAACCTTGGGTTCCCAGACATTGTCGGACTCCAAATCCCATCACCCCCCCCCAGCCCAACCAGCACTGCAGCCTGCAGCTAAAGGGCCAGTGAGCTGCAATGAATTCATTGCCAGGCCAAACTAGGTAATGAGGGGAGAGGGGCTGCTGTTGGAGGCCAGCTAAGCCCATGCTGCCCTTTTTCTCTGCCAGGGGTTCCCAACCTCGTGCCCCCAAATGTTGTTGGACTACAACTCCCATCACCCCCAGCAACAATGGCCTTTGGATAATGGAAATTGTAGTCCAACATCATCTGGGGCCCTAAGTTCAGGACCTGCTACATGTCCACTTTTTGCTTTGTTTTTACTGGGGGGAGGGCAATGAAAGCGGCTCTTGTCTTACAGGCTGAGCAGCGTAACAATAGCCCATTCAGTAAACAAAAGCTAACCGAGATATTCTATTTGGATTTGCAGGAGTGCTATGGGAATGGGCCATTGCCCAGGGGTAGAGCATGTGTTGAGCATGCAGAAGGTCCCAGGTTCAACCCCTGGCCTCCTCATGGAGGGCTGAGAAAAGGTCCTGCCTGACGTCCTGGACAGCCACTGCCAGTCAGAGTAGGCAATACTGAGCTTGATGGGCCAAGGCTCTGACTCAGCAGCTGGCAGCTTCCTATGTTCCTGACATCTGCCATTTCTTTACGGCTCCTTCCCCTTGCCAACTGCATCTATGGCCCAGGAGACTGGTGAATAACTGAAGGGGCATGTGCCTTCCATTGGAGCTGCCCCCATGGGCCAAAAGTGCAAGCAATGCCCTTTCCCCAGACGGTGGCATAGCTAAGCCGTGTGCTTCCCCTGGCACCTTCGGTAGTTGGCTAGTTTGCCTTTATGGTGGGGCTGACCATATCATTACTGCATCACTTATACATTACTCTTCAGCAAAAAAAGGTTCTCAATATGATTTACGTTAAAAAAAAAAAGGGTCCCTGACCGCAAAGGGCTTCCAGTCAGAGGCGTAACTATAGGGGGGGCAGGGGGGCACGTGCCCCGGGCGCCATCTTTTCTGGTCACGTGGGGGGCGCCGCCATGACCAATTTTTTTTAAATTTATTTATTTATTTTGTTAATACAAATGTTTCCTGCTCAGTGCAGCAGTGCTGCAGCAGTCAAGGGAGTGTGTCGGTGCCCCCTTCCCCACGAGCCGTCCCTTCCGCGCCGCCTGCGGCCCCCCCCCCCCATTGCTTTGCTGGCACCTGGCAGCCAGTCAGTGGCCTGGCTTGGTGGCGGCGGCGGGCGCTTGTGAGGAAAAACCTAAGTATAATGTAGTATGTTGGGGGGGCGGGGGGGGGGGGGGCGGGGGGCGCCATTTCAGTGCTTGCCCCGGGCGCCGTTTTCCCTAGTTATGCCTCTGCTTCCAGTCTAAAAAGACATGCAAAGTAAACACCAGCAACAGCCACTGGGAAGCAGCTGGGCTGGGGCGGAAGAGGGCCAGCTGCTCTCCTCCTGCTATGAAAGGTGCAGTCCGCAGGGACCCTGGGGCAACACCAGGTAATAAAATAGGGCTGCACAATGTGGGCTCTCCAGGTGCTGTTGGACTACAACTCCCATCATCCTCAGCCACAGCTAGCAAGCATGAATAGCCCCCTTTGCTGAGCAGGTTATGCCCTGGTTTGCATTTGAATGGGAGATGGCGTGTGAGCACTGTAAGAGATTCCCCTTAGGGGATGGGGGCCACTCTGGGAAGAGCACCTGCATGCTTGCATGCAGAAGGTTCCAAGTTTCCTCCCTGGCAGCATCTCCAGATAGGGCTTAGAGAGACTCCTGCCTGCAACCTTGGAGAAGCTGCTGCCAGGCTGTGTAGACAATACTGAGCTAGAGGGACCAAGGGTCTGACTCGGTATAAATCAGCTTCCTATGTTCCCCAGCCACAGCCATAGACGGGGACGATGGGAACTGTAGTCCAACAATCACTGGAGGGCTAAAATTGTGCAGCCCTGTAATATAACAGCCCCAAAGAGAGGACAGCTTTTTGGAACGATATAATGCTTCTCTTTCGCACGGCTGAGCTACTGGTCTGCTCGGGAAACCACAGCGCCCGCTTTCGTGACCGGCTGCAGTGCCATAAACGGCTGTGCTCACACTGATTCGTAGCTGCTGGTGAGCATCAGGCACTGGCCATGGGGGGTTCTTGCTTGATGCACACAGGGTTCTGTGTCACACAGACTCTTGTGGCTGCTGTCACCCCCACGGCCTCGGTGCATAGAAATGAGGCTAGCAGCCCCAGAAGCAGAGGCTTCCAGCCAGAGCTGGCCAGGAGCAGCCAGGAAACAGATACACCACCCTGTTTCCAGACAGTAAACACTGCTGGGATATCATCACTGCCCATCTCTCTCGGTTCCCATTCATAGCTCAGGTTTCCTTCCTTTTGCCAACAATCTTCAGGCCAACCTGAGAAAAGACGGGGGAGATCCGTGATCTGAACTGGGTGGTGGTTGTTTTCAAAGCAGATGCAGAAAAGAGGGGTCCCCCAAAAGGAGCTGGACTGTAGCAGCATTATTCCCTCCCCCCCCCCCACCATCCGCCCCACATACTGTCCCTCCAGTTGAAATTGCCTCACCTTTAAGCTGCTCTTTGCTCCCAAGGACAAAACATACCATTTTCAGGGACAAAAAGTCGGAGGGACAAACCTCACCTTATCTCAGGGGTTCCCAACCTCAGGTTGGCAGACTCTGAGGCAGGTCTCACGGTCAAGGAGACCTGCCTCCATAGAGTTTGCGGGGAGAGTGGGCTAAGCCCGCTCTCCCCGCAGACGAGCAGGGTGGCAGCCCTGGGCGGCTGGATCGGCCGCCCTCATGACTGCCAGCTCCGTTACGGAGCTGGCAGGGGCTCAGAGGATCGGGGGCCATATGGCCCCCCCGGAAGCTCCAGTATGCCCTGCGCAAGCATGCAGGGCATAGTGGAGAGACCTCCGAGCCGGGAGGCTGCTTTTAAGCCTCCCGGTCGGGGGTCTACTCATGAGTTGCTGTGGCACGGAGCCACGCTGCAGCAACTCAGGATTAGAAAAACTGGGTTTGCGGATCGCTTGCTCCACAAACCCAGTTTAAGGGGAGGGGTAGTTTGGCGGGTTAACCGCCTGGAAGCTACCGGGCTCATCTGCGAGCCTGGTGGCTCCCACGATCAGGCGAAATCGTGCTGGGCTTCCCTAGTCTGATTTCGCCTGATTGTGGGAATAGCCCCATTGTTTTCCTATAAACCCCATCAGCCCCCATCACAATGACTCGAGGCCATTGTGATGGGGGAAGATCAGAGCTATAGACCTAGACCTAGTTAAGAACCTCTCATCTACGGGATTCACTGCCACAGGATGAGTGATAGTCATTAGCTATGGATGATGGGAGTTGTAGTCCAACACCATCGGGGGGACTCACGTTTCGGGACCTGGCCTCCATGATCTGCTTGTGGACTTCCAGAAGCATCTGGTTGGCCACTGTTGTTGGCATCTGCTGGACTAGTGGTCTGATCCAGCCGGATTCCTCTGGTGCCGTGTCTAGGAGACAAAAGCAACATTACAGGAAGCCCCCAGATCGAATCCCACCTCAGCCATTGCAGCTGAGGATTATGGGAGTTGTAGTCCAGCACCACCTGGGAATTCCTGTTAAAGGGAACACTGGTCCTCAGCCTTGTAGTCTAAGACCATCAGGAGACCTGAGGCTGGGAACCCCTACCTAGAAGGTTTCCAGCAAGCTAATGCATTTGAAGCCCTCCCAACACTCAGAAGCACCACCCACGTTTTCAATATTATGATGTCCCATGAAGGGCATCCCTTGTTGCACTTCTGCAGCTGTACAAAGAAAGCTGGCCAGGAAACAAGAGGGCACATGAGAGAGCGAGGGGGCGGGAACGAAGCCCGGCTGGGTGAAGGCAGGCAGCTGAACAAAACAACCTATTCCAGTCCTGCAGCACAAGACTGCAAACACGGAGAGATGTGATAGGCATGGGTCTCCGAGTCTGCAGACGCAGCGGTCTAGCCTACAGCTGAGGGTCAAATGACTCAGTGCAATGGCAGACAGGGCTGCCGTTAACAATTGTAACTAAGGACATAAGAACAGCCCTGCTGGATCAGGCCCGAGAATGCCCATCCAGTCCAGCATCCCGTTTCACACAGTGGCCCACCAGATGCCGCTGGGAAGCCCACAGGCAGGAGTTGAGGGAATGCCCTCTCTCCTGCTGTTACTCCTCTGCAGCTGGTATTTGGAGGCCTCTTGCCTCTGAGGCTGGAGGTGGCTCGTAGCCACTGAACCACAGTCGTCCAGAAGATACACACTGCAGCTCACTGCTTTGCATGCAGAAGGCCCCAGGTTCAATCCTGGGCATCGTTTCCGGGTAGGGCCGAAACAGGTAAGGTTGACTCCAGGTAGGGCTGTCTGAAATGCCTCCGGAGAGCCTCCTCTGACAGTCAGTGTAGATAATACTGAGCTAGAGGAACCAAGGATCTGACTCAGCAGAAGGCAGCTCCCGATGTAATTCCACGGACATTTAAGGACATTAAAAAGCAGCTCTGCTGGGTCCCACTGGAGGCCGATGCAGTTCTGCAGCCTGTTTCCTACAGTGGCCAACCTGGGAACACCATAAGCAGGGTATGATGATGGTATCAACTCTCCCCGCCGCAATGGATATCCAACGGTATACTTCTCCTGAACATGGAGGTTCTATTTCAGCACAGCTGTCACCTGATTAAGGCATTTTAGTGGATTAATAGCAGGAGTATAGACTCTGGCCCACGAAGCGTGCGCTTAAGTGATGGGCCACAGCTGTCCTCCAAGGAGAACTTACCTGTCGGCATCTCCTCCATCTTGGATTCCCATGCAGGCTCCCCTCCATCGGGGCATCCCTCCACGCTGGGCAGCAGCAATGTGATTGCCAGCGGGGACAAATACCAGCTTGTGGCTGATGTCAGCCAGTTTGAACCTCCAGATGTCGTGGTGACTGCCTACAACTACTGCATTGTCATCCGGGCTGAGAAGGTGAGAACTGGGCCCCACCAGAGGCCTGGTGCAAATGGCTGCAGGCTGGAGAGCTGGTCTTGTGGTGGCAGCAAGCATGAATTGTCCCCTTTGCTAAGCAGGGTCCACCCTGGTTTGCATTTGAATGGGAGACTACATGTGTGAGCACCGTAGGATATTCCCCATAGGGGATGGGGGCCGCTCTGGGAAGAGGACCTGCATACTTGCATGCAGAAGGTCCCAGGTTCTCTCTCTGGGATCTCCAAGATAGGGCTGAGAGAAATTCCTGCCTGCAATCTTGGAGAAGCTGCTGCCAGCCTGTGTAGACAATACTGAGCTGGATGGACCAAGACTCTGACTCAGTAGAAGGTAGCTTCCTATGTTTCTATGACAAAAGAGCCATTTAAAAAACTGGACCTCATCCATGAGCCAAGCCCATAAATTTTGGCCATTGGTACCAACTCGGGGGTGGGGGGCAAATGCTCATAGCGATTTTTGACGTCTACCCGCCTCGAGATGGAAAAGAGGTGAGTGATAGCACTGTTGCCCTTACAACTTTCTCTGTGTTATCACCCCTTCTTGATTCCTCCTGTCCTCGAATGATCCGGGTAAAATTGCAGTCATTTTTGCACAGAGGCAAGGGTTAGGGTCAGAGTTAGCAATGAATGTTGTTGTACTACTCTCTCCATGGAATAATCTTTGGAGGACGTTTCTGCCAGTTGTCATTTCCATTCCTCTGACAACACTGAGAACATTTTATAGTTGCTTTTGTGTACTGGACACTTTTAAAAGCTTTTAGAACACCCTTGCAAATTTGGTGGCTGCAGGCCCGATGGTGAGGGCAATAAAAGCACGAGAACGCGCTGAAAGCTCAAAGTCTTTGTCAAAGATGCTGTCATCGTCTCTTTCCCATCTTTAGGGGTCTTGCAGACCTTGAAAAAAATGGTACTGATGGTACTGATCCGCTGACTCAAGTACGAACCTACCTGTAGGTTTAATAGTCCATGTAGGTTTAGCAGTCAACAGATTTAGGGGATGTAACAAGTGACTTACAAAAAGTCTTGGTGTTTGCTTTCTTTGACCAAACAGGTGGCAGAAGATGGCACAGTCTCCAACACCTTCACCCACAAGTGCCAGCTCCCGGAAGACATGGACCCCCTCTCCATCAGCTGCTCCTTGAACGACTCGGGCATGCTGGTCATCACGGCCAAGCGGCAACTCCTGTCCCCGCCACCCCTCTACCGCACCGAGGTCAAGCTCTAACAGCCCACCTCCAGCCTCCAAGGCAGGATGCCTTTCAATCCCAATTGCAGGGGAGTCACCACAGGAGAGAGGGCATGCCCTCAACTCCTGCCTGTGGCTCCCAGCGGCATCTGGTGGGCCACTGTGCGAAACAGGATGCTGGACTAGATGGGCATCTTTGGTCCTGATCCAGCAGGGCTGTTCTTGTGTTCTCATGTTCACCTTGCTGCACCCACCCCACCTTGCTGCACACCACTCCCAGTAGAGTTGGCTCAGCCAGTGGCTTTGTCCCTGCTTTGGTTGGTTGGTTGGTGTTTCTCAATAAGTCCGATGTCTCATGATGAACTGCTGCAGAACTGCATGCACTGCCAATTGCAACATGCACTGCTGATTTTTGGTAGCAGTGCGTGCTGGTTAGGATCTGTCCCCAGGAACTTCCCTTTTGCTGCAGTGCCTACCCCTCCAGAAGACAACTTCAGTGCTAGGTGGGAATAAAGACCTTGAAGGGCTGCCCTGGGTGGTGGGAGACTTGCAAAAGGAGGTCCTCCGAAGCTTTGCTCTGAGTGCAGAAACCACAGGCGCTACAGCTGGAACACGAGAGGTCCTCCTGTTTTCTGCCTTGCAATGCAGAGCCTCTGCTCCTCCCTTTGGAAGACCTCTACTTCCAAGTGGAATTGTTGCTGTCGCTCACATTATTCTTGCTTTCTTGCCCCAGGGCTGTGTGAAATCCTCTCACCCCATTCGCACAACCATGCATACCTGGGTACAGCCTCTGACCTTCGTATGCATGATTGTGTGCGCTCACACATAACGCATACCCAGGTCAGAGGTTGTACCCAGTTATGCATGATCATGTGAATGGGGTGTCTCTCTTAAGACTACTCCCCAGCCACAGGTTCTGTTCCCAAGAGTCCTGACTTGGACTAAGACAGGCGGAGGCCACCTTTGGCACTCTGGACCTCAGGAACATCAGACACTGCCTTCTAGGTCAGACTCTTGGTCCATCTAGCTCAGTATTGCCTACACGGACTGGCAGCAGCTTTCCGGGGTTCCAGGCAGGCGTCTTTCCCAGGCCTCCCTGGAGATGCTGCCAGGGATTGAACCGGGGACCTCCTGCATGCAAGGCAGATGTTCTACCACTGAACTCTGGCCCCAGCCTTTCCCCTTTGGCACAGCATAGGCATGCTGTGAATCTTCCCACAGGTACACAGCGCCATGGGTGCACCGGGATGATTTTGGCACCTGGACCAGCCCTTCCGTGAGGCCTCCCCCCTGCCAGGCGCCCCCCCCATGAGGCCCCCCAAATCTACTTTGGGGGTGCCTCCTGCTGCGGCTAACCAACGTGCCTTTAAAAAAAGGAAGAAGCCGCCGCACGGCCAAAAGGTGGCTGCGGTGGTGGTGGGGAGTTGAATAGTCCACCTCCTTCCCCCGCCGGGCACTGGTGGCAGCGATGGGGGAGTGACCACTGGCCGCATCCTCTCTGCCCAGCAGCTGCTGTGAACTGCACAGGCCCACCACGCAGTTCACAGCAACCGCTGGTCAGAGAGGACGTGCCCTGCGGTCGCTCCCATTGCGGCCACGGGGGGGGGAGGAGGTTGATTACTTGGCTCACGCCACCCCACAGCCACCTCTTGGCCACACGGCAGCTTTGGCGTGGCTGTAGGAGGCGCCCCAGTCATTTGGAGGCCCCTCAGAACTTGGAGGCCACGGACGGGGGCCCCAAGGTCCGGAGGGGGGAGTCAGAGCATCTCTGCACAGGGCTGTTGCAGAACAAGAGAGGACCACAGCCTCTGAGTGGCACCAGAAAACATATTTTGTGAGGGCACAGAAACAGAAATGGGGGGCAGCTGGGGGAGGAGCTACTTTTCTGAGGGGTTGTTTGCGCATGCGTGCGTGCACATGCACACACGCACACCCCACCACCTCATTCTGGAGCCGCCCTTGCAGCATCCCTGTCCAGACATTATCTTGTACCTTCGTTCAGATGTTTTTATGTGAATGTCTGTTCCTGTGTTCACTTTCAAAGTGAGAAAAGTGAACCTGGGTACAGACCCCTCCAGTGCAGGATACAGACAGGTAGTGGACTGCAGTGCCTGCATGCAACATAGCATGTGAATAACTGTCCCTACGTACAGATTTCTAGCTGTACACAGATTTTACATAGTGTGTGAATAGGGCTAGCATCCTTTGGGTTGTGGAGTAGGTTTCCCCAGCAATCTGGGTAGAATGTCATCCCAGAACCACATGACCTAGAGCAGGAATTTCCAAATGTGGGGCTACAACTCCCCTCTTCCCCAGCCACCACTGTAGCTGGGAATGATGGGAGCTGTAGTCCATCATCGTCTGGGGGCCCAAGCCTTCTCCAGAGCCAATGCCCATGTGTGTCTATCACTTTTCAGATCTCACCAAAGGGGCTCCGAGTTTCATTATGTGGAGTTGCATAGCGCTGGCTGGATTTGCACAATCTCAATGTAATACATGGGTACTTTACCACCAGAATCTCCAGCATTTGTTTTTCACTGCTATCCCTATCCCCCCCACTAACCTGTCCAGTTCTCAAACTTGGGTCTCCAGATGTTGTTGGACTACAACTCCCATCATCCCCAGCCACAATGACCAGAAGGAGCAACAGCAAGAGAGCGGGCGTGCCTTCACCTCTTGCCCGTGGGCTTCCCAGAGGCATCTGGTGGGCCATGGTGTGAAACAGGACGCTGGACTAGATGGGCCTTCTTGGGCCTGATCCAGCAGGGCTGTTGTTATGGGAATGGGAGTCCACAACATCTGGGGACCCACGTTTGAGAATCCCTGCCCTAACCTCATACTCACGCGCATCTGAAAGCACTTCTTTGCTGCTGAGCAGGCCCTTTCTAAAGTCCTTTTTAAAAAGATGCCGCAAGATGACTTTGGCAGAGGAGGCGTCAGCTCTGGCTACTTGCCTTGTGCCTTCGGAGGAGATGCCAGCTGCTCATTACATCTCTATAGGACTCTCACTTTATTTCCGCTTGCCTCTCTATTCCCCTCTCCAGGATTCCTGGCTCAACATTTTCTCACACCGCTCCCGGAAGGGCAGCTTGGACTCTGTTGACTAGGCAAAGAGAACTCTGGCCAGAAATGAAAATGAAGTAGGGCTAAATTGGAATGGGAGAAGAGAACAGCAAGATCTGGGCTTGAGAGAGACCCAAGTCCCGATTTCCTAGAATCCTCTCATGATGGATGAAGGCCAGTTCCCAAGACACAATCTTCCCCTGCAGGGATCTAGCACATAATTCAGCTTCTGGGGATGGGAGGGAAGGAATCTGTTTCCAGCCTGAAAAAACTAGACAAATCACCAGCACCACAATTAGGCAAGACTACAGATCTTAAGGCTTTCTCATTACCCTAAGCAGGGTGGGAGCAGCACCCACCCAGGGCTGAGGAATGCATGCACCCTATTAAGCGGTTGTGTGTTTGCAAAGATTAAGATAGGAGGAGGGAAGAATTACCCTATGGGCGCATGGAAGGATGCCTTTTTGCCCACCATTGATATAATGCTGGGGACAGGATGTGAGTTGGCCATGCTTGTCCTAAGAACATAGGAAACTGCCATATACTGAGTCAGACCACTGGTCTATCTTGCTCAGTATTGTCTACCCAGACTGGCAGCGGCTTCTGCAAGGTTGCAGGCAGGAGTCTCTCTCAGCCCTATCTTGGAGATGCTGCCAGGGAAGGAACTTGGAATCTTCTGTAGGCAAGCATACACGGTGCTCTTCCCAGAGCAGCTCCATCTCCTAAAGGCAGTATCTTAGAGTGCTCCCATGTAGTCTCCCATTCAAATGTAACCAGGGCAGTCCCTGCTTAGCAAAGAGGACAACTCCTGCTTGCTACCGCCAGACCAGCTCGCGGCTCCCACCCAATCATCTCACTCTCCTCTTCCTGCCTTGATCTTTGCAAACACACAGCCACAGATCGGGAGCCCACACGCCTCTCCTGCCCTGGCTGGGTGCTCTCCCAACCCTGTTTTTGATCATGAGAACAAGCCCCTTGAGTAGTAGGGATGTGCACGAACCAGTTCGGATGTCTTTTTCTGGACCTCCGAATCGGTCTGGCAGTCTGGTCTGTTCAGCAGCGGGGTGTGTGTTACCTTTAAGGAGCAGGGAGGGTGCTCTCCCCCACCCGCCAGCACGGCATGGGGTGGCAGCAGACCCTCTTACTGCCCTGGCCAGCATCAGATGTGCAATGTATGCACGTGCAGCAGCCATTGCCACTTCCGGCCTGACGCTGACCAGGGTGGCAAGAGGGTATACTGCCACCCTGCACCAGTGATCTTGAGCACAGCGCTGGCAGCTAGGGGTGTGCACGGAACCAGCTGGCCCAGTTCGGTTCGAGTCCAGACCCAGGCCACACGGAAGCCAATTGCGCAGGCATGGTGGCCTCCATAATGGCCGCCGCGCCGGAGGGGGGAAGGCCCAAACGGGTCGAAGAGCTGGCCGAATGGGCCGGTTTGGGCTGTAAGGGAGGCTGGCGGGGGAGGGGGGAACCTCCGCAGACCCCCCCCCGCCTCCCATAACTCCCCCAAAGGAGGTAAGTAATTTTTTAAAAAATTAAAAAATTAAAAAATTAAAAAGTCCATGAACCCCGCAAACAATTGGGAGATGCTCGGTCCAGGGCCGGACCAAACGGGATGGTTCGGTTCGACCCCGAACCATCGAACCGAAGAGGTTCGACATCAAACACAATTGACGTTGAACCTGTTTCCACATCCCTACTGGCAGCACGGGGTGGGAGGGGGAGGGAAGAGCACCCTCCCTGCTCCTTAAAGGTAACTCTCTCCACCACTGAACCGGCCATCTGTCAGTTCGTGAACATCCCCACTGAGTAGTAGAAAAAGGCTGAAAAAGCTGCTAAAGGACTGGGCAAAGAGTTCTCGTGGTCAGGATTTCTGGGTGGCACTTATCTTTAGGGACCCTGACAACGGCTCGGTCTCAGCCACTATTGCCTAAGGTCCCAACAGGCTGCGTTCTGCTCTGGAAAACATATCAGGGAATACAGAACCAGTAGAGGTAAATTCTGTAACCACGTCCTACTGGTAGCAACTGTACTGATTGCTTTTTTGAGACTTATTCACGGTGGAGAAGTTGATTGATGGCAAGCTGGACTGGAAAAGCAGAATGTCCTAAAAATGTTCGGCAAATTCCAGTGTTTAGGAGAGAGATCATGTTACAAACAGAATACCAAATGGCTAAGTTTTGTTTAGACAAAAATGGAAGTATCTCCACTGATTCCTATTCCACCGTCATAGATTCCAACAGGTGTCGCTCACAGACTTAAAGGTGGTCTATGACTCTTCATGCTTTGACTAGAAACTTGGATTTAAAAATTAAGGCAAAATTCTCATGATGCTGAACTCTACGGCCAAAACGCCCTCTTCTTTGGCTTCTCTGTATTTGTGTGGAGCCAGAGAACATCCGGTTTCAGATGAGAAAAGGTGTCGTCTGAGGAAACGGAGTCCTAAGATCTCTTAATAAAAAAGAAAACATTGGTTCCTAAGCTTCTGTACCTGACTAGCTGAAGGCCTTCTAGTCCAACCCTTTAGGAACATAGGACGCTTGTCTTACACTGAGTCAGACCCTTGGTCCATCTAGCTCAGTCTTGTCTACACTGACTGGCAGTGGCTTTCTAAGGTTCCAGGCAGGAGTCTCTCTCAAGCCCTACCTGGAGATGCCAGAGTGGGAACCTGGGACCTTCTTGCTCTCTCATTGAGCTATGCCCCCATCTCCTAAGGCAGGCCTGCTCAACTTAGGGCCCCCAGCTGTTTTTGAACCACAACTCCCATAATCCCCAGCCACAGTGGCCAATAGCCAGGGATTATGGGAATCGTAGGCCAACTTCTGCAGGAGGGCCAAAGCCGAGCAGCCCTGTCCTAAGGGCAATATCTCCCAGGGCTCATATGTATTCTCTCATCCAAATGCAAACCAAAGTCGACCCTGCTTAGCAATGGGGACCGGCTACTGCAAGACCAGCTCTCCTCCCCACTAATAACAGGACACAAATACAGCATCCTCGAGCGAAAACTATCCAGACTCTGCTTGGCCATCCAGAGTCGTGTCCAGACTCGTGGGATAGCTCAGCCTTGAAGACACGTGAGTCCTATAAGCCATTTGCAAACAGGAGCAATTTTCTATCCACAGCAGCCCCAGCTGGAAGCTGAGCAACAGCAACGGGCACGCACAGACCGTATGGTGTGCGCTCCCCGGCTGACCTTTGAGAGTCTCCCTCCATCTGCCTCTCTTGCTCCTGCAACGCGGACCTCATTAAGCGGCAAGGTCACCACAAAGTCCTTCTCAGGACTCCGCCGAGCCTAGCAAAGCAGGCAGAGGGTGAGCCAGATGCTGACAGCCAGGCCCAGAGGTCGCCGGGTCAAGGGAGGCGGCAGGCCAGCAAGCCGCAGCTCCAGGCGGGTTAATGAGGATCACACACCGAGGCCGACGCGGAGCGTGCCTGATGCGCCGCGTCGTGATCGCAGCACCGGCCCTTTCGTGCCAGCCAAGAGACGACAGAGGAGAGACCCGGCGAGGGGGAGGAAAGGCAGGCCAGCATCAGCATCCAAGCAGGACAGAGCACGGCCGCTGGAGCAATGGTGCACAGGAAGGAACACAGCAAGCTGCCTTCTACGGAGTCAGACCGTGGGGCCATCTAGCTCAGTCCTGTCTCTACTGGCCGGCAGAGGCACTCTTGCCCCTGGACTTCTAGGCTGAAGTCCAGGGCCTCCAATCCCCTGGGGCCCCCATACCCTCTTTAGTCTGTCCCGGGTGGTGTGGTCACCATGCTTGCACTGTGCCAGATGGCCAAGCGTGGCTGTGATGTGCACTGAGTGTGACCTCTGCTTTAGAGAAGGAGGGAGGAGTGGAGAAAAATATGTGGGACTGAAAGATGTTAAGTTGTGTGTTGAAATGTTTCTGCTATTGCACCTTTGCATAAATATACCTGTTTTACATTCTTGTGAGTTCAGTTGGGGTGCATGCCTGCAAGAACCCACGTATTCAAAATACTGCGTGTCATGGTGTGTGTGTGTGTGTGTGTGTGTAGGGGGATGATGCTTAACTTGCAGCAGGCTGGGGGTGGGGCCTCCAAAGGCCAATAGGTCCAGGCTCCAAAATTACCTAGGTGCACCTCTGCTGACTGGCAGCGGCTCTCCACGCGATGGCTCCATCACCAAACTAATGCTGGCGTTTTGAGGGCAAACGCAGCTTCTTAGATACTGACCTGTGCAAAGCAGAATTTTCGCTATTTGGATCAAAGTTTAAGATTGCAGCAGAAAAAGCCACAGTTGCTGAAACCCAGGATCGAACCAGGGACCTGGGAGAGTCTAAGGCTCCCCCAACTGAGCTATCTGGGCTACCTGCAACATGGGAGAGGAAGGAAAACCACATCCGTTGCTTGGAGCAAGGACGGGATAAAAATGAAATACATAAACTGGGACGCTCACAGGGGAAGATGCGATAACACAGCAATTAAAATGTCAAAAACTGGAGGCCAAAGATGACTCAAACATCAGGAACGCGGCCCCCTTCGTCTCCTGGATTTGAAACTCCCACCCCACAGCGTGTGCTCAAGCCCCAGGCCTTGGAAGCCGGTCCCTGTCGTACCGTGTGGTCTAAGTAAACACCAGTCACTCATCAGTTTGGTTTATTTTAGCGCTCTAGTTGTAATTCATTTTTTTATTAAATTAATATAAAAAAACCTCTGTATTTACATCTCAGATTCCAGCGCCATTCTCCTCACCCCTGGACTCAGGAAGAGGGTGGGCTCCACAGAGAGGGAAGAAGAGGGTTCTGGGGATCAGTAGCTCAGAGATCCACCTGATTCCATCCAAAGTTCAAACATATCATTAATAAGAGCAAGACCCTGTCATAGTAGCAGGCCCTCCCTAAACCAGAGGGCCGAGATGCACGGACGGAATGCAAGTGGGGCAAGGAGGGCTGGCAGGCATGACCGTGACTGAGGTGCTGGAGCGAGGGGGAAAGAGACCAAGCCAGGCTGGGGCCCACCCCACACAACTGGCCAACAGGGCCCAAGCCTGCCAAGGAAGGAGTGGCACGCTCCTCTCAGCTTATGGGGTGATCTGCACAGGGAGAGGAGGTGACCAGAAGGATTTTCTTTTTTAAAAATCAACTCACCTTTTTTACCCCATTTCATCATCTCCCTCTCCCAGACCTTGTGACGGGTTCCCCTCACCTAATTGGCTCCCATCACAAAATGGAGGGAGGCCAGGGTGGCAGCTGGAGGGCATGGTGAAAGGGGACCACGGGCCATGTGGCTAACACACCCCAACAGGTCCCCAGGATTGAGAAGGGTGCATCTTCAGCATCAAGTGGAGGATTTCCATAATTCCAGGAAGCAGATGCCCCACTGGGGCTCGAGGCTGGTGAGAAGTTCAAACTTTCTTCTCGCCCTTGACCAGAAGGCGTCTCCTCTCCTCCAGAAGAGAAGTCTGTGGTGGCTCCAGAATGGGGAGAAGTCTCAACGCCTGCCCCGTGAGCCTTGGGGTCACTCTGTCCTCGAGGCGGACGGCCTATTGTGAGTCGCTGGGTGCGGTCACTAGTCACTGCGCTCGAAGGCGGCGCATGGTCCCCTCTGACGACAGAGGCAGGCGCAACAGCCACGCAGTGGCAACGCCGACCTGTCCGCAGGGCACGCAGACGCTCGCTCTCTCCGGCATCACAAGCATTTGTCATCACTCTCGGAAGGGCTAGACGCGCGGGGGATGGAGTGCCGGTGACGCCGGTCCCAGAGCTGGTGGATCTCGGTGGCCTCTGTCTCGCTACTGCTTGTCGTGCTGTCCCGGAAGCTGGCGAGCGGGGGCCGGACCTTCACGCCCTTGGCAGTGACGGAGCCCTCAATGGCTTTCCGCAGCTAGAGAGAGGGGAAGGGGCGAGGTGGGCGGGCTTGGTCAGGGTGAGGCTGACTTCTGAGCACAGTGCTGGCCAGGATACACGGTGCTCAAAAATGCACACCCATGTGCAGGGAAATGTGCACGGACACTCCAAGCAGGAAATGCACATGGGCAGACCCATAGCTGGTTAGGGCATCGGGAGGCGAGGGTGGGCCTGCTCCTCCAAATTTTCCTCTGCCCCTTTGTTTACCCAAATGAATATTTTTTAAACTGCTCTATTGTAATAGGGAGAATCTAAGGTGGTAAGATCTAGCCACACACCCCACTTTTTTTGCACCCTCTCTCACCTTTTATGCTGGCCACGGGACTGGCTACAAGTTTACAGATTGGAAGCAGAGGTGAGATTCAAACCAGAGGCCTCTTTCCATAGCTAAGTCCCTTGCTAAGCCATTTTCAGTGGAAAGGGCTCTTCCTTCTCAAGCAGGGTTTGGGGGATACCTGGGGAATGGAGGGGGGGCTCGGACTCTGTTTCCCCAGTGCAGGGGGGGGGAGTCCAACCTCATACATCTGGGGTGACTGTATATCAATCCCTCTTCACTGGGGAAGGAGGGTGTATGCATGTTACTAGGGGGGAAGGGGAGAGAGGGGACTCCCCCACTCCAAGCTCTCCCCCTGCTCTGCAGTACTCACCTCCTTAAGGGACACCATGCCAATTAGGCGCCCAATGCTAGTGACATAGGCGTGGTCCACTCCCAGGAGTGAGAAAATGGTGTGTGTCTGGAAGAGACGGATAGAAGCGCAGAATCAGCAGGGAACGCCGGAAACTCATTTCTACCCCACCATGATGTGAGTATATAGGCCAGGGTGCCCAGCAAGACCCAGTAGTATCAACGAATCAATGGCAAGGATCCAGGACTCCAAGGCTGCCACATTACATCCTTCCCAAAGCCTTGCCTCTTCAACCTGGCTTGCGGGAGAATCTCTTGGCGAGGCTCTGAATTAGGTACATTCTGCTCTTCAGCAACCACCACCCTGTAGCCTATATAAGTTATACCAGCCTTGATCCCCCATATGACATTGGAGTACAACTCCCACCATCCCCAGCCACAATGGTCATGTGTTTGGGGATGATGGGAGTTGTAGTCCCACATTTAAAAAAATATTGTTTTTTTTAAATTAAATTGTGGTTTTTTAAATTTCTTGTTTTGTCTTAAACTAATGTTTTACCTTTGTTTTTATCTTATTGTAAACCGCCCAGAGACGTAAGTTTTGGGCGGCATAAAAATATGTTAAATAAATAAATAAATAAAATTAAAATAAATAAAAAATTTGTGGGGCCAAGGCTGAGAACTCCTGAATTATACCAATTCAAAGTGTTATATAACTTACACCGATTATTCTGCATCTTCATGGGAAGCGAGGAGGTAAGGAGCTACGTAGGCCATGGGTGCCCTTTCTCCTGCTCCCCCTGAAATCTGATTTAGCCCGTGTCTCCATGGGTTTCTGAGATTTCACTAGACCAGAGGTAGGCATTGCAACCTTTGGCATTCCAGCTGTTGCTGAACTACAACTCCCATCATCCCCAGCCACAATTTATTGTAGTTCAATAACAGGTGGGGTGCCAAAGGTGGTCTACCTCTGCAGTAGACAATGCCTACACAGTTTCAAGCTATGTTCACCATGGAGCTTTCCAGACTAACTGCTCATTAGCAGCAAAATGCCTCCGTTCAGGCAAGTCGCATTGAAAACATCAACAGCAGGGGGAGCAGTCTCACGAAAACTAACAACCCGGAAAAACCGCAACATCCTTACGCCGGATATACGACATCCTAGCTCTATATCGCAGTGATTAAATCCGAGACAAAGCACTGGCAATGTGAACGGCACCCCGCTGTCCGTGTAGGGACTGCGGTGTCACAACACAGGAAGTGTGGAAGCACGCTTCCGAGATCCGACATGACCCCGTTGCAGGGTCTAGTCTGGAAAGTGCCCATAAGGACTAGCAAATTATTTCTCAGTTCTGTTTATGCAAAGGAAAACTCCAGTTTTCTCTAGATACTGAGCTCTGTACACTATAGCAAGCTCTGTGCTTGTGTGGTTCTTGTGTGGGACTGCGGAAGACATCCGGTCCTGACCTGCCCAGTTCACCCCCTCCTCACCTTGTGCAGAGACGTCCGTTCCACCAACTGGAAGGGGGCTGGGTCAATCTTGCTGTTGTTGAAGTTGACAGACTGATCAAGCTGTTGCTCTTCCCATTCCAGGATCTGAAAGTTAGGAACATTGAAAGCTGCCGTAGACTAAGTCAGATCACTAGTCCATCTAGCTCAGCATTATCTACACCAGGGCTGCTTAACTTTGGCCCTCCTGCAGATGTTGGCCTAAATCTCCCATAATCCCTGGCTATTGGCCACTGTGGCTGGGGATTATGGGAGCTGTAGTACAAAAACAGCTGGGGGGGGGCAAGGTTGAGCAGGCCTGATCTACACTGACTGGCAGCAGCTTCTCCACGGTTATAGGCAGGAGTCTCTCTCAGCGCTATCTGGAGATGCTGCCAAGGCAGGGGACTTGGAACCTTCTGCATGCAAGCATGCATCTTTTTGTTGCGATGGCACTCCCCCCAACAGCCGACGCTATATGGGGCGGTGGAGAGCAGGTAAGGACCTGCTGTGCTCCCTTTTAAAGGTGCCCCTTGCTGCTCCTCTGCTGGCAGCGCCTCGGAGTGCCGAACCGGTTCGGTGCCGAACCCCGGTTCGTGCAGACGCCCAGCTGTAGTCCTGTGTTCACTTATGCAACACACTGTTGGAATAGCAAGAGCAGGATATTCTTTCTATTTAGAAAGCAAAGGCCTTTGTGTCCCTGTTGAGACCCTGGAGGGAGAAAAGTACTAGGGACAGCATCCCTGCAGCACTACGTGACTGCTTTTCCTCCTCCTTCATTCAGCAGCTGGGTATAGCTGCCAGATAGGACAGAGCCCTCACAGCCAGCTGCTGCTCCGTGACTGCTGCAAAAAATGCATCTTAGCCAGTAGTTTGAGCTGGCCTTCAATATATTTTTTAAAAAAGCAAAAGTAGTAGAAATATAAAATTAAGGGGGGAAAACATCTTTCTGCCAGAGCTTGGCTACCGAATCTGGAAGACCTCAACAAGGTCTTTTCTTTTACCACACAGCTGGGATCAGGACCAGTCAAGCGACAAGCCAACCAGCCCATGTTGGGAGTGCAGAGCAGTCTATACTGGGAATTTTCATATAAACGACACGAGGGGTCACAGTTTAGCTGTCTGTTCTACTTGACGTTAGGTTTGGGTTGAGCCATGAACAGGGGTGGAGCTGTAACTGGGTAGATGGGTTCAACGAACCCAAGCTGCCCAGTTCCTGGGGGCCGCCTGGATCGCTCCTCTCCCCCAAGCGCCAGCAGCGTCATTTCTGGAGCTCCGAGCGAGGGAGAGAGCGAAGAAAACACCCAGTGGACAACAAAACTAGCTGGGAAATGAACTCTGCAGGGCTGCACCAGCCCTTCTGGGTGCTGGCCATGCCTGGCGTGTGACATCTCATTCTGGGGCCGTGGCTGGCACATGCCAGGGGCCATTGGGGAGAGGGGCAAACATGAGCCCACCCTCCCCTCGCCACGTGCCTGGCTACCAACTGGTGTGGCTGGCAGTCCTTGCTGGATTATGGCATGCTGAGGCCCTAAGCCATGTCATGCTTAAGAGGCCCCACAGCATACAAAACCAGGTATTATTCTAACAAAAAGGACAAGGAAAACCGAAATGTTGGTTTTCACCTGGCAAAGATGCCACAAAAAAAGAATCTAACAAAAAACAGCCCGATTGCAATAAAGCCTATTTGCATCAGCAATACCTTTAAAATGAAAATGCATTCTGTAAAACTTGAAATTTAGTCATTGTTTTGTATTCAGGGGCTCCTCTTAGTATGAGTTGTCACTTACTTAGCTTGTGCCTAAATCCAGCCCTATTTGCAGGACGTTGTGCTTCCTCTGCTGGAAGGAAGTGAATGTGGATTTTTCGCCCACTTGGAATGATTGCTTATTGCAGGGTTTCTCAAACTTGGGCTCCCAGATGTTGGACTACAACTCCTATCATCCCCAGCCACAATGGCCGAAGCCAACCTTGTGCCCCTCGTAATGAGATCTTCCAGACAGTCTCCCACAGATTAGTCCACAAGATCTCAGCCAGAACAGGCAAGCAGAGGGCAGGAGTAAAACCAGAAGAAACCAGTGCCAAATGCTCTAGAGATCAAGGATTCTCAACATTGGGTCTCCAGATGTTACTGGACTTCAACTCCCATAATTCCCAACCAAAGGCCACTGGGGCTGGGGATTATGGGAGTTGAAGTCCAATAACATCTGGGGACCCAATGTTGAGAATCCCTGCTCTAGATGACTTGAGCAAGCCAGCCAAGTTGAATATGCCCTGCCATTTTATGGAGTCATGGGACTTTGGGTTTTATCTCCTCTAGGGAGCACCAGACCAAATCAAGCTCAGCTTAATCCAAAGAGTTGGCCCTTCAGACACAGTATAAATCCAGCAGAGAATAAATTCAGCATAGGGAGGTTTCTCTGGAGAGGGGGTCCTCTAGGGAAGAAGGGCTACTCACCTCAGCAGGGGTCATCTCACCAATTGCCTCGTACTCGTCCTGCAAGGAGGGGGAAAGGAGAGAGAGGAGCCATTTCTACAAAGGCCAGACAGGAAAGGCACTGAGGAGGGACTGAGCTGTCAAAAATCAAGAGATGGGAAAGGTGGTGGAGAAAGGTGAGGCCTGAACTGCCCAGGTGTGGTGACAAATCGTGATATGTTTGTGCACCCAAGAGAAGTAGGTGGAAAAAAGGAAAAAGGGGTGCACACTCCAGCTTTGCGAGGGAGAGAAGTCACTTTCTGAAGTGGTGAAGTCACCACAAGGTAATTTTTACCCGGCCGACCTTGGCAGGCAAATACGTTGTCTGAATGCACCCTCATGTGTCAGGAGCTGGTATTTCAGGTGCTAGGTCAAAACTGCTCTCTGCTCCTGACCACCAGTCTTGGGGACACAGAGACCCGCAAAATGTTGGCAGGGACCCAACCCACTCCCCCCATTCATTCCGTGCAGAGCCAAGGACCACTGGCCACAGGGATGCCATTTTCAGGGATGTCAACCCACTGGCAGCTGTAGCTTCTCCTGGGCTCACAGCCCTTAGAGCATCTAGCATGGCTACAGCCACTAATACAAGGTGCCACTCACTTGTGCTCCAGTTAGACCTGCGGTCAAAGGTTTACCTGGTCATTTCAAACCAATGTGTGGACTTCAGCCTAATTCGCTTTTGCAGCACCTGACCATATGTACACCTATGTCCTCTGACCACTCTCATTCCTAGTTTTTCTTTCCCTCTCAGACTCCTCTTTCTGTTTCCTCTTCACTTCATTCCTCTGGACCAGACCACCCTCTCTTACACCCATCCTTTCCTAGGTACCTGCTTCTTCTAGCCCCGGCTTCCTTGGGATCGTCTGCCTGCTCTTCTCTTCTCTTGGGAGAGCAGTTCGTCAGAAGGAGCCAGAGGTCTATAGGCCATATCGACAAATGTAAAGTTCAGTTTCCCCCTCAAGGAACCTGGGAATTGTAGTTTGTCAAGAGGCTAAGAATTCTCTGTTAGAGAGATCCCTGGTGCTATCTAACAGAACCACAATTCCCAGGAGTTCCTAGGGAAGAAGAGCAAATGACTATTGAACTATTTCCAAGTCTGGAGTGCAGACACAACCTTGAGATCAGAGTGACCCAGTCTAAGGCAGCCAGAGGCCATTCTGATTCTCCAGCTCCTCTATGGCAGGCAGGCAAAGTAATTACTACCAGAGGCTTCCTCACCATCCCAGAATCCTTGAGCACATGGAGATCTAATGGCGGAGTCCGCATTTTGCACACTAGGGGTTCTCAAGCTTGGGCCCCCAGATGTCGTTGGACTACAGCTCCCATCATGGAGCTGGCTTTGGCCATTGTGGCTGGGAATGGTGGGAGCTATAGTCCATCATCACCTGGGGTCCCAAGCTTGAGAACCCCTGCACTAAGCTGACTTCCATTTCCAACATTCTTCTAGGAAGCAAAAGTTTCCTGTGCATTTAGTTCCTAAATGAATACAGGCGGAAATGCAGATGGGTCTCTTGAGATGCTCACTGGAGGAAAAAAAACCTATTGGAAAGTTGTACGAGGATTTGCCACCTGGATAGTGGCAAAAAGACCTACAAGGAGAATTTAAATCACAACCTTTTTTTTTCTGGATGCAGACAATGAATCAGTTCAATGGTGAAGGTTTTCAGTATAGAAGTTGGGGAGAGGAGTGGATTAGCTGGGAAACATGATTCTAAAGCAAGAATGGAGGTGATGAAGATTTCTGATTGGCAGTTCCAGAATAGATCATTATATAATTAGTTAGTTTGTAAAAGTGGGGACGGTGGTGTTTCTGGGGCTGCCACTAAGAGAAAAGATTAATCAAATCAGAGGCTGATCTGTGCTGAAGGCTTTGAGGTTGTCCCACCTTTACCCTGAAGGGTCTCAAGAGGGAGGCACTTTCTCCACTCACTGGAAAAGGATGCAAGAGTCTCTGGCCACCATTGATACAACAAGAGCATTGGCAGAATTCCTGGGTTCTGCATCAGATCAATGCTTGCTCTTGGTTTCCTATACTAGAGATCCATCTAGTCCAGCATTCTGGATCCAATAGTGACCAGCGAGATACCTCTGGGAAGCTCAAAAGCTGGGGAAGAAGGTGATGGTCACTCAAAAGCTGGTACCCAGAGATACATTGCCTCTGAACATGGAGGTTCTAATTGTTAGTGGTAGACAATGAATTGGCCATTTAAACAAACAAACAGAAATTATTATTCTTGGGGAAAGGTATCTGGGTTTGAAAGCTCTCAAGCGAGTGGCCATCACTACACCCCGTGGTTATGAATTCTGCGTGCTCATTAAGCACTGTGTGGAAAGGTACTTCCTTTTGTCTGTCCTGAATGTGCCACCAGTGTCGCTGGTGATCCTGAGTTCTAGTGGCAAGAGTGGTGAAGTGACCTGGTGCAACTCCTCTTGGTTTCAATGTGGCTTGCTCTGCAGAAAAGCTCCATCTCAATGAGCAACGTGTGTGCGCGCACAGATGCAAGGGCAGTGTTTGGGCTTTTCACAGATACCACCACACCTCGGGCAGGTCCTGGCTGCGAGGCCCCAGTGCCATAAAAACCTTCAGCACAGTCCAAGGCCTCAATGGACACACCAGGGAGGGGAGTTTCCTGCCCTGTGATTGTCTAGGCAGGGTGGTATGGATGTGGCGTGGCCCACACTTACCACCACGGAAATGCGGACGCGCTTCGACTTCCGCTTTTCAGACTGGCCCGAATTCTCATCCTTTTTAAATTTTACCAGAAACGGGAGGGAACATAGGGAAGAGAGAAGAATTATGGGAGCTCGCTGGCTGGGACGGGAACATGTCAGCCACGTGAGCCCATGGGGCAGCCAAGGGCACTGAAGAACCTCTCTGCCCAGAAATGTACCCAACACAAGGCAGGGGAGAGGAAGGAGGACTCACCTCAGCCGGCTCTGCTGTTGTGGAGTTCGCACAAAAGAGGCTCCTCAAGGCAATGCCTGGGGGGTCCACGTTTCCAGCTGCCCTCAGAAAAAGACAGAGACAGTCAGGCTTCACTGAGGCCTAGTCAGATGGAGATCCGACAGAGTCTAACAAGGTGCGAGGACTCACATGAAGGGCTCTCCGATAAAGTGCTGGAGGCTCGCTTTAAAGCTGGCTTCAGGGGTTTGCGGGACTCGCTTCGCGGCGGGACAGCCGAGGATTCCTCTGTGATGATCTGGGTTGAGAGAAGGAAAGGTGGAAGAGGCAGGGGTCAGACTAAGGTCCTGTTGCTATGTTACCCTACCAACATGGCGGCTGCTTCTGCGCGGTTGCTCCTCACACCACTCCAGTCAGTCTTCGCCTTCCTTCACCAAATGACGGCCAGCCTCCCATTTGTTAATTTTTAGGGCAGTGTAAAGCTTTGGAGGCAGATTCAGATCCGAATCGAAGCAATCCGATTCGGCCTAATTCGAACCACTGACAATTTGAGCTGAGTCAGCCTGCTTGGAATTTGACCTGGTTTGTATCCCAAACCTACCCTCCCTGCCCTTGCTGGAATTCACACACCCCTGACTTTGATATTTTCCTCCCATGCAGGAGATAGGGCACTTTTTAAAAAACCGTATTTTACTCCTGGTGGGAAGGGAATAGAGGCTGATGTAGCTTGATTTTTAAAAAGACTGACAGGTTCCCTCCCCGCTACCCCTCTCTCCTCTCTCCTGGGAAAGGCACAGGGTTTCTTGGGAATCATAGTCTTTTCAGGAGCTGCAGCTGTGACTATGATTCCCAGGAGACCATGCACCTTTCCCAGGACTATAGAGGAGAAAGGGGTGGGGAGAACCCATTGGAAATCTTTTTGAAAATCAAGCCATTGCAGTTGCTGCTCCCTTCTCAGTGCAAAGAAAATACATTTTGAAAAAGAGGATGCCCTGTCTTCTGCCCTCTCAATAAATACAGGGGTCAGGGGAGTGTGGGTTCATCCAATTCGAAGCAGACCTTATGAACTGAGCTGATTCAAATCCAATTGGCCTCCCAAGGCACTGATCCAAGTCAGGTTGTCTATTAACTGCCTCAATCTGTGAACATTCTGCTCCACTGTGTCACATTGGGGCAGTTTGGTGGGGTGTGCGTTTGTGTGTGTGTGTGTGTGTGTGTGTGTGCGTGTGTGCCGCCTTAGTTGCTTCTCCCCCCTTCAGATTTTTGTGAAACCCCCCTATCTGTGAGTTACCCTGAGGCTGCCAGTACCTCCCTCACACCTGCAGATGCTCCAGTTATGTATCCATAAGGATCCCAACATTTCCAACTCTTTGGGATTTGGAGAGAAGAGTATCAGGCCTAGATTTTGCCCTTGCCATCACCTGGAAACGCACTCCTGTTTCAGAGGCTGGCTGCTCTTCCTCGTCATCTTGGCTCTTTTCGGCTGCTCTGCGTTCCACCTGGGCCTTCTCCCGCATATACTGCAGGCGACATAAGTAGCTCAGCTGCCCATTCAGGAGGGTCACAATCTGTGCCCGTTCGATGGATCCCAGCAGGATCATAGACTCTACAGGGACAAAAGAGCACAGGGCAGAATGAAGCACTCTGTGCTGGATCTAGAAGAAATTTTGCTGGAGTAGCATACATTAATGAAGGTGGCCACATCTAGAATTTAAACACAGTTCAGAGGCAAGGCCAAATTGGGTAGAAGCAAGAGAGATCAAGGGTGAGATTGTGACAGACGCAGAAATGCTGCATGCATCCTGTTCCTTTGCTTCTTCATATCACCGGAAATATAAAACTTCATATCTCCACTGCCTGGGAGGGCAAGAAAACTGTTTTCGCATGACGAGATGGCGAAGTGGGATTCCATAAAAGATCGTGTTGAAGAAGATCAGGATGCAAGGGCCCTACGTGCTTCCTGTTTTCTTTGCAATACCATTTTGTTCAACACTTAAGGCTGATCAACAAGTGCAAAAATCAAATGAAAATCTTTATTACAGTCAATGACCAGTAATAAAAAAGATACAATATATGCTTTGCATCAATAATGCAAATAAATGCATATGAACAGTACACAGGTGAGGTGCAAAATGCTGCCTTGCCCCATGGCCCTGGTGGGGGCCAGCCCCCTCTCAAAATTAAGCTTTGAATGTGCATGAGGGGCAGGGAGGAGGAAAGGTTGCTGGCAGCCTTCTCTTCTCTTCTCTCCTCATGCTGTGGTTAACTAATCATTGCTTTCATTATTATTTTAAATGAGTAATTAATATCTTCTTTCATTTATATTTAATAATTAATTTTAATGTAATCATTAATGTGCTGAACATTTACCTGGGCCCACACACAACAAATCATGGTTGGTTCTGGCCCACTGGAGTATTTGAGTTGTGCACTCCTGCTCTTGTGGGACAAAAGTAAAATTCGATGTAGGTGTGTTAGTTGATTAAATTTTTTACGATCTTGGATCAGCTAGGAGGAAAAAAAACACCCTGCGCCATCCTCCGCCAAAACCAACATAAAATATAGATAAAATACAGATAGAGCGAGAGCAAGTACAGTACACAAAATCATTAAAGAATACATTAAGGCAAATGCTGAGCATCTATCTGTCAATATAAGAATCATTGACATTGGCATTAAGCTCCTGCCGAATTTTACACACTGCTGCACAAAATTTGGTGACATTACATGTTAGAACTCTGGTCATATAGCAAAGGGGAGATATAAAATTGATCAGACTGCTCTGCCAGTTCAACAAGTGCAGAAAAAGCGTCCTTGGAGGAAACCTCTTTAGAAGGCAGGTAGAAGGTTCCTTGTTAAATGTTACCTACCCACCCCGTAAAAAACAACCCAAAACCAGACCACCACATCCCAAGCACATTAGGGAGACATTCAGGCTAGAACCTTTCTCCCTGAGCTGCTAGCTTTCCACAGGCAGTGATGTCTGGATATCTGGGGGGCAGAGGGCATACAAATGTGCAAGCCCCTGCTATGCTGCTTCAGTTGCTTAACTGTTACTCCACATAAACGCATGATGCACTACAATTCCATAATCCCCAGCCACAATGGCTCCACCTGGGATGATGGGAATTGTAGTCCAACGATATCTGGGGGCCCAGGCTTGAGAACCCCTGAAGTCAGCGGTTTGGGTCCAGGACTTCTGCCACTTCAGCTACGGCTCCGATTGTTCCGATCTGGCTGCAACTCAGACCAAATTACTTTGCCATTTTGTTGACTCACCCAATCAATACATGAAGAGAAATAACATATTACATCAGCGCTTTGGAAGAGGCGTGGGGACAAGTTGGAGGAGCTAAATTTGTCACTGTGGAGCAGCCTCCAGATCACTCATCCATAACCACTCAGTTGAAAATGTGCAGAACTTATTTCTTCTCTGCTCGATTTAAGTATTTCAGAGCCAGAGATGTGCAGAAGCAGAAAAGAAAGAAACAGTAATGAGTGTCCTTGTGTTGTGTGTACAAGCATGGACGGGGATCCTGGGATTTACCCTCTGCTCTATCATACACACTATTTGGTGGTAGAATCTGCAGGTTGCCAAATCTATATCTATATCTATATCTAGATTATTTTTTTCTGGGCAGTTTCTGGTACGCCACCACAGCAGCAAATATTTATATACCACTCTTCAACAAGAGTTCCCAAAGCGGTTTACATAGATATAAATAAATAGATAGATAGATAGATAGATAGATAGATAGATAGATAGATAGATAGATAGAATGGCTCCCTCTCCACCAAAGGGCTCACAATCTACAAAAGAAATATAAGATAGACCCCAGCAACAGCCACTGGAGGGATGCTGTGCTGGGGCTGGATTGGGCCAGTTGCTCTCCCCTTGCTCAATAAAGAGAATCGCCATGTTTAAAAGGTGCCTCTTTGCTCAGTGAGCAGGGGATGGAGTAGCAGCCAATGATATTAAGTCCTGACCGGAGGCCACAGTGACACAGCCAGTTTATTATTGTGGTGAGAGCTTGGCCGGAGTCTATGAGGGCATCTGGAGGATCTCATCCATACTGCGTGATCTTGGGTATACATTATTGCTGGGCCCAAAAGTTCTCCCCCAAAACATCTTAGCTGAATTTGAGCAGGGAAGGGAGAGATACTGCCTTACTTCTTTCACATTTGGGGGGGCACGAATTTAAGGGGCAGGAGAGAAACTCACTAGTGCTCCTCCTGGTTGGTAACCACCATGCCTCTCTGCCCCACCCTGCAAACGCACTGCAATGATGCCAGGTCTTCCCCACACCCATTAAAAATAACTGATATACAGTCTTAGGAAATTGCCATATACTGAGTCAGACCCTTGGTCCATCTAGCTCAGTATTGTCTACACAGACTGGCAGCGGCTTCTCCAAGGTTGCAGGCAGGAGTCTCTCTCAGCCCTATCTTGGAGATGCTGCCAGGGTGGGAACTTGAAACCTTCTGCATGCAAGCAGGCAGGTGCTCTTCCCAGAGCGGCCCCATCCTCTAAGGGGAATCTCTTACAGTGCTCACACATGTAGTCTCCCATTCAAATGCAAACCAGAGAGGACCCTGCTTAGCAAATGGGACAAGTCATGCTTGCTAGCACCAGTCCAGCAATCCACCCCACACCAGCTCTCCCTTTTCACGCCTTGCCATTGGGGCTGTGAAACTGGGGAGCATTTTTGGCCCTTGCCTAGTGAAAAGGACCACAGCACCTGCGAATCCTGTGGATGTCCCTGCTCCATCCCACCCGGAGTGGGTTCTTTAATCAGCCCTCTCTTACCGGCCGATTCCACCAGGGCCAGGCTCTTCATCTTGGTGCTGTGCAGCACATTCTGAAGGTCCCGGTACCTGCAGTTCAGGGTGATGTAGCTCACATCCCGCACCATGATGTCCTCCACACGCACATTGTACTTCCTGCAGAGGCAACAGATGTTCAGAGGGACTCTCTTGGGTGGGGTGTGCATGCCTGCCCTAGAGATCTAAAGGGGTCCCCACAGCCATTCCCTCTCCTTGGGTAATCCTGAGCACCGCAGATCTGTGCGGAGGGCTCAGGACCTGGCAAAAGGTGCTCAGCATCTTCCCCAGAGTACAATTTCCATCTTTCTTTGGGGGAAGCTATGACAGCTGAACTGGTGAACTCACTAAAAACCAGTGAAGATATGAAGCTGCCTTATACCATGTCAAATCATTGGTTTATCTAGCCAGGTATTGTCTGTCCTGCCCAAAAGTGGTTCCCTAAATCTTCCCTGCTACCTTTTTAACTGGAGATGCCAGGGGTTGAACCTGGGACCTTAGGAAACACAGGAAACATAGGAAACTGCCATATACTGAGTCAGACCATTGGTCTGTCTAGCTCAGTATTGTCTTCACAGACTGGCAGCGGCTTCTCCAAGGTTGCAGGCAGGAATCTCTCTCAGCCCTATCTTGGAGATGCTAGAGAGGGAACCTAGATGCTCTTCCCAGAGCAGCTTCATCCCCTGAGGGGAATATCTTGCAGTGGTCACACATCAAGTCTCCCATTCAGATGCAACCAGGGCAGACCCTGCTTAGCTATGGGGACAAGTCGTGCTTGCTACCACAAGACCAGCTCCTGACCAGACCTTCTGCAAGCAAGACCAGACCAAAAGACCAGACCTTCTGCAAGCAAAGTATATGATTGGCCACTAAGGAATGGCCCTGCTGAATCTGGGTTTGCAATGTGACTAAACTATGATCCGAGAGCTGCAGAAGGCCTACTTCCTTCCCAGGACTAGAGGGAGAGCAAGAGACTCCCAGGCACCCAGAATCCATTGCTGCTGGCCAACATGCAGACTAATGAAATGCTTGTGCAATGGGCAAGGGAGTTAGTTTGGATGTCAGCCACTATCTCTGGGCAGGGAGGCTTACTGATTAGTACTGGCATTCCATACCAGGCCCTCTGGGCCACCATGCCAAGAGAATAGGACCAGCGGCCATCCCATGACACGGGTAGTCAGAAAATTTAGGACTGACAGAAGCAAGTTCTTCGTCACACTGTGCAAAATTAATCTGTGCAACTCTCTGCCACGGGATGTGACGATGGCCACCAGCTTGGCTGGCTTCAAAAGGGCTTAGACACATTCATGGAGGACAGGTCCATCACTGGCTACTAGTCTTGATGGCTAAAGGCTGACTCCAGGTGCAGAGGCAGGATGCCTCTGAATACCTGTTGCAGGGCAGCATCAGCAGGGGAAGGGGCATGCCTACATCTCCTGCTTATGGGCTTACATAGGAACATAGGAAACTGCCATATACTGAGTCAGACCATTGGTCTATTTAGCTCAGTATTGTCTTCACAGACTGGCAGTGGCTTCTCCAAGGTTGCAGGCAGGAATCTCTCTCAGCCCCATCTTGGAGATGCCAGGGAGGTAACTTGGAACCTAGATGCTCTTCCCAGAGTGGCTTCATCCCCTGAGGGGAATATCTTGCAGTGCTCACACATCAAGTCTCCCTTTCATATATGCAACCAGGGCAGACCCTGCTTAGCTAAGGGGACAAGCCATGCTTGCTACCACCAGACCAGCTCTCCTTGCCAGAGGTATCTGGTGGGCCACTGTGGGCAACAGGATGGTGGGCGAGATAGGCCCTGGGCCCGGCCCAGCAGGGCTGTTCTTCTGAGGCAGAGTGGAAGCACACCCACCCACCTCCACCCACTTACTCCTGATGCCCCCAGCCAAGCTCCGGCAAGTAGGGCAGCTTCTTGATCCGGATGATGCTGTCGTAGAGGGAGGGCTGCAGGCTCTGGGCCACGGCGTTGGCCAGGATCACGGCAATCATGACTGGCAGGATGTGGGAGATCTGGCCGGTCAGCTCGAAGACAATGACTGCCGTGGAGACGGTGTGGGTGACGGCACCAGACAACGCAGCTGCACCTGGCGTGGAGCACACAAATGAAGCTGCGTCAGAGCCACGGGCTTTGGGACTCCTGGTTCTTGACTGGCCTCATCGTGTCCCAGGGAGAGCTCCGAGCTTGTAGGGGAGGGGCGGGCAAGCATTCGAGAAGCATCCGGGCTCAGCAGCCCAGGCAGATATCCAGGCAGATGGGCCCATTTCAGGGGTTGCATAGGAACATAGGGAGCTGCCATATACTGAGTCAGACCACTGGTCCATCTTGCTCAGTATTTTGCCTACCCAGACTGGCAGAGGCTTCTCCAAGGTTGCAGGCAGGAATCTCTCTCAGCCCTATCTTGGAGATGCTGCCAGGGAGGGAACTTGGAACCTAGAAGCTCTTCCAGAGTGGTTCCATCCCTGGAGGGGAATATCTTACAGTGCTCACACTTCTAGTCTCCCATTCATATGCAACCAGGGCAGACCCTGCTTGGCTAAAGGGACAAGTCATGCTTGCTACCACAAGACGAGCTCTCCGCTCCCTTGGGTCTCCAAAAGACATTGGACTGCAAATCCCATCATCCATTGGGGCAGGAGATGATGGCGGTTGTAGTCCAACAACATCTGGAGCAGGCCCCAGCCAGTGGTGCTCTTACCCCTGGAGTTCGGGGCCAAAGTCCAGGGCCTGCACACCCCTGGTGGGCCCCCAGATCCTCTTTAGTCTGTCCTGGGTGGTGTAATTTTGTGCCCTCAAGAACCTACATGTTAAATATTATTATTATTATTATTATTATTATTATTATTATTATTATTATTATTAACATTTATATCCCGCTCTTCCTCCAAGGAGCCCAGAGTGGTGTACTACATACTTAAGTTTCTCTTTCACAACAACTCTGTGAAGTAGGTTAGGCCGAGAGAGAAGTGACTGGCCCAGAGAGTCACCCAGCTAGTCTCATGGCTGAATGTGGATTTGAACTCGGGTCTCCCCGGTCCTAGTCCAGCACTCTAACCACTACACCACTCTGGCTTAACTTGCAGCAGCTGGGGAGGGGGACCCTCCAAAGGCCTTTGGGTCCAGGTTGAGGTGAACCTCTGGGACCAGGTTGAGGACCCCTGGCCTATGTAGTAGATCAAGCCAGTTCCAGCTCGCAGGACAACCCATGGGACCAAGAACGACCCAAAGAACAGCCCCACAGGGATGCCATATCCAGCTCTACCCAAAGGCTTGTGTACTAGGTGTGTACTAGGTGTGTACTAGGGCAGCTTTAGGGGAATTGTCAGCTCAGCCACCCCCAGCCTCTGACCTCTTGGTTGGGCTGGCAATAGGGGTCAGCATGGTGAGTAAGTTGCCAAGGCCTCAATATCTTGAGAGGGCCCACCAGCACTGGCTGTTGGCTGGCGGGTCCCAATCCCCAACGCTGCCTGCAGCAAGAAGGCAAGTGAGATGCAACTGGGCATGGCAATGAGGGGAAAGGAGCAAGCATATGCTGCACATCTCCGGAATTCCCAGTGGTGGTGGGTCTCAAGGAATGAGACGGGCATAACACAATGTAAACCAGTCAAAACCTAAATTCAGTTATGCCCCAGTTATGCAACTGTGCAATTATTATGCAATTAATCATTATTAATTATGCTTAATTAGTATTAATTTATTATTATAATTGTTATTAAACATTAATATAATTATGGTTAAATAATAATAATAATAATATTAATATTAATATTATTAAATATTATTATTAATATTATTAAATATTATTAATTAGAACAATTATTATGCTTAATTAATAGTTATTTATTATGCAATTAATTACACAATTATGCCCCAATTATGCTCCCTCTCCCCCCAGCCGCTGCTCCCTCCCCGGAGTTCCCAGTGGTGGTGGGTCTCAGGGAATACAGATGAGACGAGCATAACGCAACATAAACCAGCCCAAACCTAAGTACAGTCACTTAGGGCACAGGTTCTCAGCCCTGGGTCCCCAGAGGTTGCTGGACTACATACAACTCCCATCATTCACAGCCACAAGGAACAAAGGCTGGGGATGATGGGGGTTGTAGTCCAGCTCCATCTGGGGACCCAAAGTTGGGAACGCCTACTCAGAGAGATGCTTGAAGATCTATCCAGACTCTTCCTCCAGCGCCAAAGGCTCTTATTCCCTAGGTCATCGAGTACAAGTGTGGGCAGAAGATAGATCAGAATCAGGGGCGGATTAAGCTTTCCATAGGCCATGGAAGATTTGCCGCCCCTCTCTGTCCCCAGAGACAGATTTCCCTTCAGCAGGGCTGGTGGGGTGGAGGGAAAGTTCTTAGTCTTTAAAATACATATATATTTTTTAAAGTGCCGCTATGCGGCATGGAATGAAGAATGAAGAACACATGCTCAGAGAGGCCCCAAAATGGGCTGCAGCGGGCCAGAGCAAACATTTGGGAGGGCGGAGGGATGGGGGAAGAAGTTCCCACCACTACCTCCGCCATCCCTGCTGGCCCGTCCCCAGGATGGATGGGACAGTCATTTCAAATTAACTCATTTGGGGAGAGGGAGGGGGGTTCTGCCACCACCGCCACCTCCACCTCCAAAATGGGCCACAGCCGCCTGCTGCCTGGTCTCTCATGTGGGCGGGTGGAGGGAGAGAGGAAGGAGTCCTGATCGCTACTGCCGCCCTCGCTCTCCACCAACCAGTGGCTGCTCTTCATCCTTCATTCCACACAGCACAGCAGCACCAGGGAAGGTGCCATTTTAAAAGACGAAGAACTCTCCTTTGGCCCCTTCCCCGGCCATCAGAATTTGATGCCCCTCAAAATTTGGCGCTGTAGGCAAGTGCCTACTTTGCCTGTGCATTAATTCACCCCTGAATCTGCCGGTGTTTAACAGTAGCAACAACCAAGTCTTCTCCCTAACACCCTAAATTGGGCTGTTCGAAACCCTGATGTCTAATAATTCAGATGCGGATTTGTCCTCATGCATCCTGGCTCCTTCCATGCATGGCTCATGCGCCACAGTGTGTAATTTGGCTCCGCCCCTGAGCCTTCCTTTGGCTGCTGGCTCCTCCCCCTTGAGTCACTATTTTGCACCTGGCTCCCGTTAGGGATGTGCAAACAGGTTCGAAGCTGATGGTTCGATGACTCAGTGTCAAGTAGAACACACACACCCCTCCCCCGGTTCGGCTTGACATCAGACCGCCCCCGTCCCCGCCTGGCCATTCAGGCAGATTCACGAATATATATTTTTAAAAAAATTAAATTATTATTATTATTATTACTTACCCCATCTGGGGGGCTTCTCTGGGGCCGTGGGGTGTGTGTGTCCCTGGAGGTTCCCCCTCCCCCCGCCAGCCTCTGTTATGGCTTAAATCACCCAGTTTGGGCGGTCTTCGGCCCTTTCCGCCATTGCGGCGGCCATTTTGGAGGCCACCGAGCATGCGCAATGGGCCCCTGTGTGACCTGTCCACGCAAAGGCCCACTGTACATGCGTGGTGGCCTCCAAAATGGTTGCCACAATGGGGGGAAGGGCTGAAGACCACCCTAACTGGGCGATTTAAACCATAATGCAGGCTGGAGGCGGCGGGGGGAGGGGAGGGGGAACCTCCAGGGATCCCCATGGCCTCGGAGAAGCTCCCCCGGAGGGGTTGAGTAAAACAATTCTTTTTTAAAATTTAAAAAAGTATTCGTGAACCCTCCTGGGCCAAACTGAAATGATGGGAGCGGGGGGAGGGGCAGTTTGAGGGGGTAAAACTGAACTGGCTTGGTCCAGTTTGAGTCCAATTTGGACTCCAACCAAACTGGGCCAGCTGGTTTTGTGCACACCACTAGCTTCTATAGGTGGAACTCAAGAGTTCCAGTAAGAAACCAAATAGCCAGTCAAAATCTGCCCATGATCCAATAGCCAGGTGAAAGGTTCCTGCAGCCTGGTCCGGACTGATTCCCTGCTCCACCCAGGCAGGGGAGACCTTGTCTGAATATCCCACATTTTGAAAATGGTATGAGAGAGTCTGCCTCTTACCCACCACTGCGTAGCCCCCCGGCACAATGCGGTAGGTGTTGCTGTCAGTGTGGATGCCGTCTGGGAACCAAGCAGCCATGCTCTCGCCCACCAGCCGCCCAAACGCAGCACCTGGCCAAGGAGACAAAAGGCCCATTCACATGTTATGTTCAACACTCGTATGACGAGCGTACAGTGAACTCAGGTACAGATCTGTACACAGGCAGCGTCATTCACATGTTATGTTGAACAGAGATGCAGCAATCCCGTTCCAATCAGTATCCTGCATTTGAAGGGCCTGTATCTAGGCTTTTAAAATGAACACAGGTACATTCATTCACACAAACACATGAACGAGTGTACAGAAAATTGTACACTTGTACAGCATAATGTCTGAATCGAGCTAATGTCAGAGGTCGATGGGTGTATGGGAGATTATGGGGTGGAGAAAAGAGCAAGGACATACTCTGGAGACCTAGACTGGTCCCAAGTGACACAGGGGGAGCCCCCCCCACACACATCCTGATCCCACACTCTCTCAGCCTCTTCACCAGAGCGCAGGAATCCAGGCAACCAGTAGCCACTGGCACCGAAAGGTTCGGGCCAGGCAACTGTTACTCAAGTTGCTGCATTGCTCCCCACAACAAATTTTTCAAATATTGCTAAACTGCTTCTCTTCATGCTTTTGAAGTCCAAAGAGAAGGGACAACAGGCCATCTTAGGCCTGAGTTTTTGGCAAGACTGGCTAGCTGATGCACAAGGACATTATGGGTAGGTCTTCACAACTGTCAGCCTCACAAGGGGTTAGCTGAGAGATGGCCTGCAGGGAAGGCACTGCTGCTTGCTCTATGGTGCTCTATGGGAGGGTGAAAGCTCCTGGCACACAGCAACTCTGAGACAAAAGGAAGGAAAGGGCAGCCACTCACCAATGACAAAGACGGGCATGAAGGCTCCACAGGGCACTGGGATGGTGGTGGCCAAGGCGGACATCCAGAACTGTGGAGAGGGCAGAGAGACATTCAGGAATGGTCGGGGAGAGGCAATGCCATGTGCTTGGAAGCCAAGAATCAGGTCTTTTGTGCAGACCAAAGTTATTGCCCTAAATGGGGCAATAACCCTGTATTTGGGCTGCACAATTTCAGACCGCTGGTGGGCAGGGAGATAGTTCTCTTTTATTTAGCAGAGGGAGAGCAACTGGCCTTATCTAGCCCTAGCACAGCATCCTTCCAGTGACTGTTGCCTACCTTCTGCTTCTTTTAGATTGGGAGCAATCTGGTAACAGGGGACCATCTTGGCTGTTTATTATTTGTTCTTCTCTGTATACCACTTTTTGAAAACTTTGTTAAAAAGTGGTATATAAATATTCAGAGTAGGAGCAGAGACTGTGAGCATCCTTCCAGTGGCCACTGTTCTCTACCTTGTGTTTCTTTTAGACTGTGAGCCTTTTGGGGACAGGGAAACATCATATTTATTTATTCATTCATTTTTCTATGTAAGCTGCTTTGAGAACTTTTGTTGAAAAGTGGTATATAAATATTTGTAGCTGGTCTTGTGGTAAAGGAAAAGTATGATGTCGAGTCAGTGTTGACTCCTGGCGTCCACAAAGCCCTGTGATTGTCTTTGGTAGAATATAGGAGAGGGTTACCATTGCCTCCTCCTGCGCAGCATGAGATGATGCCTTTCAGCATCTTCCTATATCGCTGCTGCCCGATGTAGGTGTTTCCCATAGTCTGGGAAACAGACCAGCGGGGATTCGAACCGGCAACCTCTGGCTTGCTAGTCAAGTCATTTTTCCCTGCTGCGCCATTAGGCAGCTTTTGTGGTAGCAAGCATGAATTGTCCCCTTTGCTAAGCAGGGTCCTCCCTGGTTGCATTTGAATGAGAGACCACATGCGAACACTGGGGCCGCTCTGCAAAGAGCATCTGCATGTTTGCATGCAGAAGGTTCCAAGTTCCCTCCCTGGCAGCATCTCCAAGATAGGGCTGAGAGAGACTCCTGCCTGCAACGTTGGAGAAGCCGCTGCCAGTCTGTGTAGACAATACTGAGCTAGATGGACCAAGGGTCTGACTCAGTATATGACAACTTCCTATGTTCCTATGACTGAATCCTTTCGCATGTAAAGATATTTCCTGCACTTAGAAAATTAGTGTGTCTGGCGTAGCCTTCTCCTCAAAATCTTAGGGATTTTATTTTGGTATGGAAGTACCAAACCATGTGAGCCCGCCCACATGCAGTATAAAGTGGTACAACACAGACAGAGTTTTACCACCTCAGTGAGAACTAGGCCTCAAGTCTCCGAAGATGGTCAGCAGGCAAAACTACATGACACAATGTTCCTAGGACTAAACCTCTACAGGCTACGGATTGTGGGGGAGCTGCACGCTTAAATACAAATATGACAAATATTTATATACTGCTTTTCAACAAAAGTTCCCAAAGTGGTTTACACAGATATAAATACATACATACATAAAATAAATAGATCGATAGATAGACTCTTGATGCAAACCCTTCCTGGACCCTGGAAAATGAGCACATCCAGGAGAAGTCTAGACTAGAACCTACGCCCTGATTTCTCGACCTCCAGAGGCAGGGGGCATCTGTCAGAAGGAAATGTTCCATTGCGCAATGGTCCCACCCACTAACTGAAGCACTCTCCATCAGGTAATGTATCGGCAGTTGTAAAGAGGTGACACTTCAGCCATTAACCAACCACTTTGCCAGTTTAAGGTGCAGGCGAATGAGATGGGAGGATGCACCATATTTTGCAGCCATCGGCCTAGAGGTTCCCATACTGGGATCCCAGATATGGCTGGTCTACAACTCCCATAATCCCCAGTCACAGCGGCCAAAGGCCCTGAAAGCCAGTCAGTGGTTTACTTTGCCCAATGGTTAAGGAGATCTTGGAGAAATTGTGACTCGAAGCATCACCACAGCACCATACAAGGGAGAAAGGGGTGTCTGAGGCAAGAACGCACCTTCATGAGGATGAAGACCACCAAGGTGACAAAGACATTGGAGCGCGGGTGCTTCCAGGCTTCGGAGACACCGACATATTCAAACTCTTCGGCCATGCCCTGCTTAGCCCATGTCCGGTTATCAAAGAGGGTTACCAGGGTCTCTTTCTGGGTGAGCTGAGAGGGAAAGAGCAGCAAAGCAGGTGGCGGAAATGTAGAAGCATCTGCCCAAATGTTGGCCTATTTGTGTTTTTATTATATCTCCTCTCTATGGGGGATGCATTCTGTATTTTTCCATAATTATTCATACTGTGTGTTATGATGCTGGTCTTTGACCATAATAGACAGATATACAGACAGACAACTATCCATTGAATCAATCCATCGAATCAGACAAGACCCACAATTACCTGGCCAGCCATGAACTGCCCAAATCCAGGTGGGAAGGTCAGCGTTGCTATGAGGAGGGTGACGAGGGCAGGAAAAAGCAAGCGCCTGAAAAGGGCACCAAAAAGCAATTGAAGTTACACTGCACCCATCACCCCACAATGGAGCAAATGTTCCCACCACTCCCATCACCATCTTGGACAATCAGAGTTTCAATGTAGTCATCTCTGCTTGCTTGAAAGAAAAGCCAAAACCCCCAACGTACTGTGATAGGTTAGCTGCAGGTTTGCATTTAATACCAGGGCTCTGGGTGTTCTGTAATTGCACCATTCAAGCCCAGAAATTGGAACTGGGGGGCATGTAGGTGGTTTCTCCATTGGGGCCTTTTAATGCTGCTAAGGCACTGCTATTCTGCCATCAGCTAGAAGTGGAACTATAATGGTGGTTCTCACGGCACTTAATATAGTACTATTTCCCCCATAAACATTTGACCATACCTTACCCATCCTACACGGGCAACATCATGCCATACGTTTACTCAAAAGTAAGCCTAGTGCCAGCCAAGGCCCTGCTTCTCCCTGCAACTGGCCCTTTGATTCGTAGCTTCCTGCTTTTATTTTCCTTTTAAAGTAGCTTATGCCCTTAGGATTAGCCGCTTCCTGTTCACTAGCATGTCCTCAGCATTCCTAAACTGGCCCTTAATTAAGTTACGTCCCTTTCCCTACCCAGGGGTGGAGTGCACTTCAACCAGTCCTTTCCTCTTTGCAGTGAACTGCTCATTACATTTATTTTTTAGTTACCCAACTGATTAATTGCACTGAGTGAGACCACTGCTCCACCTAGCCCAGTGCAGTCTGCTCTGATTGGTGGATATTCTGACGCTGCATGCATGCATGCATGCAGCTAAAAAAAGCCATGAGCACAGTGGGAGTGCCTCCACTGCTGAAGCACGCCAGGCAATCCTCAGTGACCCACTTCCAAGTTGCACAGAGCACCTCCAGAGTGATTTCTTGAGCGTTGCAGGGTGCAATGGAATGGTGCAACCGTTTCAAACTGCGAGGAAAGGGTTGTTCAATGCTTCGTGGTAGGTTGGTGGCCGTTCATATTGCTGTCCAATGCAATGTGGCTTCCAGGCGGGGGTGTGTTTCCATATTCTCCTTGAACCGCGTTCTCTGCCCCCTCCTCCTGCCCCATTTTGGTCACAGAGGGGGCGGGGGGATGACATGATGTCCTTTAAAAAAATCCCCCCCCCTCATCTTCCTTGTGCAAAGCCATCAGGAGAGGGAGTCAAGGCAGTTGTCCCCCTTGCTTTGCCCCCGAAAAGTGGTGAGCAAAGCAACCCCGGGCAGAGCCTCTTGGCTATTAAGACTCCGCCCACTGCTCCCCCTTCACATAGTGTAAAAAAAAAAGAGAGAGAGAGAGGAGGGCCAGAAATAAAACATAAAATAAAAAGAGACAAATAAAATCGAAGCGGGAAGGGGCCGTCCACACCACGCCACTTACACTGAGGCAACATCGTTCTAACCCTCCTACAACAGAAAAATACTGATACTTTCCTGCAACACAGATGCAACGTTGCAGTGCTGCAGCGCAGCAATAAAACCCCAAACAGGGCATCAGAAATATGGACGGCACCTCATGGCAAGTGATGTTGGATTGCGGGCAGTACGGAAGCAAACTTAGCGGGCACGTTGCGAAACTGTTGCAGCGTGTAATGCGGAAAGTGCCCAAGGTCGGTGCAGATTGATGAAAATCACCCTCCCCCCGTGCTTCAGCAACAGAGGCGCTGGTGCTGCACATATGCCTTTTTGAGCTGCATGTGCTCAGTATTAATCAGAACATCAGCCACTGGCTGTGATCTCTCAGGCAAGACCTACTGCTCCCCTGCAATCAGCTGCACACCCATCCTTGCAGGGGAATATTAGTACATCTTACTTTTTCATGAGGAAGCGGTTAATGGCCTTTTGCTTGCGCATGAACTGCACGATCCTGCGGTTGAAGTAGACAAAGAGCGCCCCGCCAAAGCCACTGGCAATCCTAAATGGGTAGAAGAGAGTATCAGCATGGGAAGAGGGCCCCTATACAGAGGCAGGGATATAGGGGTAGGGGAGAGGCAGTTAACCCCACTGAGACTTACCCAATGACAGCAAAGGCTGGCAGCTCCTGAAGGTCGAAGGGAAAGTCCAATCGGAAGCGAGTTTTGAAAAGGGCAGTGATTGTTTCTGAAGGAAAAAGTATTCTGTGGCAATGATTCCTCAGGCCCTCGGACCCAGGGAACATCCTGCCTCATGATTTTAGGATTCTGCCACATGAATCTAAACACAGCAACTCTCACCCCCTCCCAGCACAGCCCTGTCTGTTGAGACTTCCTGCACCCAAACCTTCAGTCTCCACTGTGGGGTTCTGAAGATGCTCCTCAAAAGCAGCCCTCACATTTCCATCTCCCGATCTCCCCTCTCTTTTCTACTGGTGTCTTCATTGCTGACCTATAAGCCAAAGGCTGTGTGTATTCTGCACAGCAGTGGGACTGGTGTGAGAGTCTGCAATCTGGTGCCATACGTGATACAAAATTCTGCGAGTCTCCGTTTTTGATTTTAAAAAGCAGAACAAAATTCCATTCCATTCAATCCCATCTTCTTTACAAATAAATTATGGGAGTTTATGAAAACCTGCATCTTGGAAGTTTAAATTTAGGAAGCGACTTTCTGCTTACGAGTCCTCCCACATATTAAGCACTTCTGAGCAGGAACCCAGATCCGGATCTATCAGAACAATCCATGAACTCATTGATTGTTCAGGTTCAAGGCAGGGCCTTCTCTGTGGCGACTCCAACAGATTTTCAAACAAGCACCGCAAAATGTTTCTTTTCAACAGCAGCTTCCATTCAATTGTTACACATGGATTTAAAGTCGATTATATAATTTTGTTTAATTGGTTTTATAAAATTGTGGCCCCTATTTATTTATTTTTGGCAGTTCCTATTACCAGTGGCTGATGTTCTAATTAATACTGAGCGCATGCAGCTCAAAAAGGCACATGCGCAGCACCAGGGCTTCTGTTGCTGAAGCATGGGGGTGGGGAGTGATTTTCATCAGTCTGCCCCTACCCTGGAGGTGCTCTGTGCAACTTGGAAGTGGGTCACTGAGGATTGCCTGGCGTGCTTCAGCAGTGGAGGCGCTCCCACTGTGCTCATGGCTTTCTTTTAGCTGCGTGCATGCAGAATATCTGCCAATCAGAGCAGACTGTACTGGGCTAGGCGGAGCAGTGGTCTCGCTCAATGCAATTAATCAGCTGGGCAACTAAAAAATAAATGTAATGAGCAGTTGCTGCCCTGAAAAGTGGAAACGACGGGTGGAACTGCACCTTAAATGATAGCATTTTAAGAAAGGTTGTTAGCTACCTTGAGGAAGGAGGGCGTGGAAGGAAATGTTTTGAAATTAAAAAACTATTTAAATTGCATAGCCTGCTGTGCTTGAGTAATTTGAATGCCTTAGGCTCAGAATTCTGCAGAGGAGCAGGGTTCAGAAAATGGACATGCCTCCCTGTATAAAGTCTAATTGGTCCTGAGCGGTAGGTCCTCTCAGCATCACTGAGATCTCTCAATCCAGCTTTGGGCTGACCGTCCTACCCCCCACAAAAGCTGCCGTACTGAGAAGGCAGCACCGGAGAAGAGTCTGCCATATTGGGTGAGTGGGAAAGAAATGGGGATTTGTACCTTCGTCCTTGTTCCACACGGCGAGAACCCGGAAGATGAAGGCGCTGAAGGTGGCCGCAAAGAAACCTCGCCAATAGTTGCGGACCGCAAAGAAGGTCGAGGTGACTTCAATGCTGAAGAGGACACCTGATGGGGACAGAGAAGAGAGAAGTGTTTCAGACAGGGGTTCTCCACCTTGGGCCCCTAGATGCTGTTGGACTACAACTCCCATCATCCACTACTGCAGGGGATGATGGGAGTTGTAGTCAATCATCCTCCCAAGGCTGGGAAGCCCTGGTTCAGGAGCTACCCAAGGCCCTGGTTAAGGAGCTACCCAAGGCTTCTCAACACTGCCCAGGTCATTGCTTGCGGGCCAAATATGATCTCCTCCCAGAGGCTCCCCTCCCAGGGCTGAATTTCCCCAACCCACAGAGTTAAGCAAAAAGACAGGGGCATCATAGAAGCTGCACGTCCAGTACTAAATGGAAAACTGCCACTATCTATAATGCTCTAAGGATGACAAGGGATGCGGGCGGTGGGGGTGCTGCTTTAGACCTGCATCTCTATGGCACAAGCCCTTCATGACTGGTTTGGGCAACCAGAGTGAAAACCAGAGTGCAAGGTAATTCTACAGAAAGTCTTAATCGGGACTGCACCGGGACTAGACTCCATTCCCATAAATGAACACCACAGGCGGGAGCACCTGTGGGTGCCCATCCTTGTCTGCCGAGAGCAACCAATTCCTGACCTCAAAAACAACACTCTCTTTGCTATTCTGGTCTCGACACCCAACACAGAAAGCCTGACACAAACACCCATAAGGATCCAGTGGCCCCCATAGCAGCTCCCATTTCACCCTTACTCCCTCTCCAAAATCTGGGGGTTGTTGAGCAGACATTCAAAAAGCCTACAAGATGCAGTGTTGAAAACCTGGCAGACGTTTTGCACTTCCTTCTTTCCTTTGAGAGATGCCCCACATTTCAGATCTGCAGAAAGCTTAAATTGCAACCACCTTAAATCATCGCAAAATGCACATACTTAAAATAATCAACACTACAAACCTGGCGATTGTTTAAACTGGCTTTGTTCAATGGCGCGCCATGCTTTCAAGTGAACCCTCCCCTGGGATCCCAGCGCTTTAGCAACAGGTCTAAATATTATGACAGCTCATAGTATAAGCAATGTTTTGAGCACGCTTAAATGGAGACAGTTTTTCCTCACAACTGAAATTAACATGGACAAGAAAATTATTTCTTGGCAAAAGAACCACATTGCCTGAAATTGAGACGTGGGGGTTACATGCGCACAAACAGACACAAACACACACACACAAACACACCTCCGTTACCACTGAACACACTTTCACAGAGAAGAAAGAAGCAGGGATATGAAACTCCCGTGGGGGTTCTCAAACCTGGTTGGGGATGATGGGAGAATCTCCGGGCACTGAGAATCTCCGAACTAACTACACTGAACTCAGGAGGATTCCTAAATGCAGTAACCCCTGCCAACTGAGCTGAGAGGCACCTTTTAAAGTGGTGATTCCCTTCCGTTTAGCAGGGGGAGATCAACTGTCCCTTCCCACAGTTTCTTTTCTTTCCAAAGGAAAACAACAACAAATATCTAACAAGGACATAGGAACATAGGAAGCTGCCTTCTGCCGAGTCAGACCCTTGGCCCACCTAGCTCAGTGCTGTCTACACGGACTGGCAGCGGCTTTCCCAAAACGTTTCAGGCAGGTGTTTCCCCCAGCCCTACCTGAAGATGCTGCCAGGGATTGGACCAGGGGCCTTCTGCATGTAAAGCAGATGCTCTGCCACTGAGCTGCAGCCCCCTCCCCAAAGGTGGGATGGATGGGTCCCCCATCCAGGCACTGACCACACCAAGCCCTGCTTAGCTTCAGCAGAGCAGCTATCTCCTGTGCCCTCAGACTATACTCTGGCACTCGCATCCCATTGTGAAGTTCTGAATTGTCCTTTAATAAGTTCCGCATGACTGAATGGGCATGTAGGAGAAGTGGTCTTCCTCCCCGCCCCCCCCCCCAATTTCTTTGGGAGCGTCAGCACATCCTGGGGCCATCAAGAACGAGACACACAACACAAGGCAGGGGTCAAGAAATGTTGGCTCAGTTCACCAGCCAGACAAAAGATTTTACTCATCAGATGGTTCCTCAAGCTATGTTGATACATTATTTATCAGGACTTTTTTTCCCACTCGTCAGGCATCATTTTTCACTCGTCACAGACTTGCAGACTAGTGGATTTCCTGAGCCCTGCCACAAGGGTCGGACAGGGGAGACACACATGGAAATGCTGCTCGCCACACAAGTCCACAAGCAAAGAGAGTTAGACGTGCCACCAACCTAGGAGCCCCAAACAGCCAGGAAGTCATGCTCGCAGAAGTCCTGCCTGGGTGGTGCATGCGGCAGAGGAGGGGTGGGGGAGGAGAGGAGGAGGAGACTACATTAGGCCTGCAATCGGGGCAGAAGGCTCTCCCCACCACACCACCCTGGATCCACATTGGCCTCAGCACCTTGCCACCCTGGGGCAGGGAAGAGAACCCAAGGCCCAGCCATTGATCCTGTTCTGCTAAAGAAAAGACTACTTAAGACAGGGATTCTAAAAACGTAGGCCCCCAGATGTGGCTGGACTACAACTCCCATCACCCACAGCCACAAATGTGGCTGGGGATGATGAGAGTTGCAGTCCAACCACATCTGGGGACCTAGGTTTTAAGAAACCCTGGCTTAAAAATAGGCAGAGTGCTTCTCCCTCAGCCCTGGCATCAGCAGTTCAGAGCTCGTGCAATGCCGATGTGCGTATTACTTGCTGCATCCACGAGAGCTCCCTGCTCTGTGATATTTATTTATTTATTGAATGTATATACCACTTAATATAGAAATTTCTAGGCAGTGCACAGAATTAAAGCATAATACAAAATATAAAACATTTAAAATTCATTTTGTAAAAAAATAAAAATCATAATAGATTAAAACACATTAAAATTTAAACAACTCTGAATAAAATACGGGGATGAGGGTCACGGCTCAGTAACAGAGCATCTGTTTTTCCTGCAGAAGGTCCCAGATTCAATCCCTGGCAGCATCTCCAGGTAGGGCTGGGAAGGACTCCTGCCTGGAACCCCGGAGAGGAGCTGTTGCCAATCGGCAGAGACACGCTTGAGCCAGATGGACCGATGGTCCAACTCAGTAAAAGGCAGCTCCCTCTGTTACTATATTGCAGGGCTGCTCCACTTCGGCCCTCCCGCTGTTTTTGGACTCCGACTCCTATAATCCCCAGCCACAATAGCCAGGGATCATGGGAACACCTGCCGGAGGGCCGAAGCTGTGCAGCCCCGCTATACTGGAAGCCAGAGTGAACAGCACAGAAGTTCCAAAGAGTGAAGGACTCGAAATGCATTCCACAGCCCTCAGCAACTGGGGCTCAGCCACACACGTGAATAAATGAAGCTGCTGTATACTGAGTCAGACGCGGATCTGCTGAGCCAAATACTGTCTGCTCTGACTGGCAGCAGCCCTCCACAGTCCCAGGCAGAGGTCTCTCTCAGGTAGCAGATCCAGAGATCTTTTCAACTGGATATGCCAGGGGTTGAACCTGGGACCTTCTGCATGCAAACCATGCGTGCCACCACTGAGCTGCAGCCCTTCGCCTGAAGCTTTCTGCATTACTGCCCCTCGCCTCAGTGCATTTACTGAAGGGGAGAAGTGCGCAGGGGGTTCCCGGATCAGACCTCACCTCCAATGGGAGCAGCAAAGCAGCAGCCGACGCCCACAGCACACGCAGCGGCCAGCATCTCAATGTTGCGGGATTCATTCTGCAAAAGACATGGTAAAGGTAAAGAGTGCCATCGAGTCAGTGTCAACTCCTGGAGACCACAGAGCCCTGTGGTTGTCTCTGGTAGAACACAGGAGTGGGTAACCATTGCCATCTCCCGCGCAGTATGAGATGATGCCTTTCAGCATCTTCCTATATCGCTGCTGCCCGATATAGGTATTTTCCATAGTCCGGGAAACATACCAGTAGGGATTCAAACCGGCAACCTCTGGCAAGTCATTTCCCAGCTGTGCATGGGGAAGACAAGGCACATGAGGGAATCTATGGTCACTTTAGAGCCTTTGGCCCCTGTGGATGGGAGTGATGGGAGTTGTAGTCCAGACAGATCTGGGGACGCACGGTCCAGAGGGCCTAGAGCACCTTTTTATGAGGCAAGACTACAACTCCTGGGGCTTTTTAGTTTAGAAAAAAGACGACTGCGGGGAGACCTGATAGAGGTCTATAAAATCATGCATGGTGTGGAGAAAGTGGAGAGGGAGAAATTCTTTTCCCTCTCACACAACACTAGAACCAGGGGTCACTCCATGAAATTGATTGCCACAAGGTCTAGGACCAGCAAACGGAAGTACTTTTTCACACAACACATAATCAACTTGTTGAATTCCCTGCCACAAGATGTGGTGGCAGCCAACAACCTGGATGGCTTTATGAGGGGTTTGGATCACTTCATGGAGGAGAGGTCTATGATCAGCTACTAGTCAGAGGGCTACAGGCCACCTCCAGCCTCAAAGGCAGGGTGCCTCTGAGTACCAGTTGCAGGGGAGTAATGGCAGGAGAGAGGGCACGCCCTCAACTCCTGTCTGTGGCTTCCAGCGGCATCTGGTGGGCCACTGTGTGAAACAGGATGCTGGACTAGATGGGCATCCTTGGTCCTGATCCAGCAGGGCTGTTCTTATGTTCAGAGCCACGGCTTTAGAGGATCCACAACATGATAGGATAGCAGATTAGTTTACATATTACATATATTATGTATAATCAGAATAGTACTGAATATGTGTATCAGAACAGTGGTGCATATGCTGGTCACTTCCAGACTTGGCTACTGCAATGCGTTCTATGTGGGGCTGCCTTTGTACGTAGTCTGGAACGTGCAACTGGTGCAAAACGTGGCAGCCCGGTTGGTCTCCGCCGCGTCATCTTGAAGAGACCACATTACTCCTATATTAAAAGATCTACACTGGCTACCGATACGTTTCCGGGCAAAATACAAAGGGCTGGTTATCACCTATAAAGCCCTAAACAGCACAGGCCCAGGGTATTTAAGGAAACCGGAGAGGTCCGTCTGCAGTGTCACCAGCTTGTTTTCATCGCCTCTGCAAGGCTTTGGAATGTACTCCCTGCCAAATAAGAGCCTCCCCATCTCTGGCAGCTTTTAAAAAAGGACTCTTAAGACACATTTATTCACTCATGCATTTTAATGAGAATGGTTTTAAACTGTTTTAATGGTTTGTTTTAATTTGCTTTATATTTCTTGTAAACTGCCTAGAGATGTGAGCTTGGGGCGGTGTACCAACATACTAAATACATAAATATACGATTATTTTATTTTATAAATAAAGTTTGTTTATTTATATCTATCTACCCACCTACCTATCTATGTAAACCACTTTGGGAACTTTTTTTTTGAAAAGCAGTATATAACGATTTGCCATATTCATATAAATAAATATACCAATCCTGTTTTATCCTGTTGAATGTTTTCACAACCAAAATACCGATAACCATTCAAAAACAGTATCCAGAGATGTTTTATTGTCAACTGAAATAGAGTGGCACTGCAAATGAGTTTGATATTCTGCATGAACATGAAGTGGCAGAGCTGGTTACTTTTAGAGTTTGTCTCTGGGCCTGAACTGGAGAGAGTTAAAAAATACCGGTGAGGATTATATATGATTACAGCGGCTAAGATTATATATGCATCTAATTTGCGTATTTTGGAAATCTCTTCCTTAAATGATTGGTTTTTGAAAGTGTGGGACTATGCTTCAGTTTTGAAAGTCTCGGCTTATGTACATGGTATGCCTACTGAATCATGCATGTCTGTTTGGGAACCCTTTATAAATTATAATATTCATTATGGTCAAACTTTGTTCCCATTTTCTGGATTTGATTTATAGTGTTTTTGATATGTAACTTACAAGAAGCTGATAAGATGAGATTTTACAATTTTAAGAGTCTGAATTTCTTTTGCTTTATCTTGTTCTAGATATTTTCTCTTTACTGATGTAATTAATCAGAAAAATGAGGTTTTTCATTATGAAAAATGATTGGTTTTATATTGTCTTTATGGTGATTTGTCTCTGTCTTCTTTGGTTTACTTCTTAATAAAAATTCTTATTTTAAAAAAATAAATACCAGTGAACCAGAGCCAGACCCAAATTTTTAATGGCCCCAAAAGAGCCATGGCTATAGGAACATAGGAAGCTGCCTTATGCTGAGACAGACCATTGCTCCACTTGGCTCAGGATGGTCTACACTGACTGGCAGCAGCTCTCCAAGGTTTTAGGTAGGGTTTTTCCCAGCTCTACCTAGAGATGCTGCCAGGGATTGAAGCTGGGACATTCTGCATGCAAATGTCGTGAATCTGTTAGCTCGGCTAACCCAACAGGATTTTATAACCCCCTTCAGCACTCCCCCTGAGAGTAACCAGAAAGCAGCAGCGAAACCAAATGAAGGAAAATAAAAGGCTCACAAAGCAATTAGTCAATGGATTAAGTCCCCTGAACTGAAACTAGGTACCCCCCTCTAACATTAACTGAGTAATAAGTGGAAGGAAAAGACAAAACAGGGAATGAAACAAGCGAAGAACAAAGAATTAAGGGAACAATGCAGGAAAGTACAGACAAGACAAACTGGGACACAGAAATGGTTGAAATTCAAGAGCACACTATCTGCAGCCAATGAAGTTGCAAACAGCATCAGAGCAAAGAGAGACTGTTGAATATATATAACTCAAGAGAACCAGCAGCCAATCAGGCTTCCCTGAGTTAACACTTTGGCTTTCTTTCTTGGGATCTCCTACACCTGCGTGACTCCCACTGAGCCTGCCTCTTGAGACATTGTCTCAAGACAGGTGAAATCCCAGGCTCATCCCCATCAGAGATCATGTCTGGCAGCTGTTGTGAATCCTTAGCTCCAGAGTCTGGTTTCTCTGCCAAATCGTGTGGCTGTGCCTCTAAGCCAGGGCTTCTCAACCTGTGGGTCCCCAGATGTAATTAGACTTCAACTCCCATAATTCCCAACCAAAGGCCACTGGGGTTGGGGATTATGGAAGCTGAAGTCCAATAACATCTGGGGACCCACACGTTGAGAAGCCCTGCAAGTCTAAGCCCTCACTAGCTGGTAAGTTGTCCTGCTCTCACTCTTCTGAGTCAGAAGTCTGAGCCATGACAGCAAAGCAGATGCTCGACCACTGAGCTCCACACCAGCTGTAGACCTGGGGATTCCAGCCTTGCGCCCCCCCCCCCAGATATTTTTGGACTACAACTTCCAGTCACAGTGGCTTTCCATGGTTGGGAACTCCAGGAAAAGGACTACGGATGAGCTGGTGTGATCAACAAGGAACTCTGAAAAACAATTCTAGAGTGCTTTCCCTAAGTGCTAAAGGGCATCACAGCTATTCGTGCAGTAACCTTCACAACAATCCTGTAGGGCAGGCCTGTACGACTATCCCCACCCCTGTATCGCTGATGGAGAGAGAGGCCAGGAGATAATAACTTGCCTGGGGCTACCCAGTGAGATGGAATTCGAGAGGACGACTTCAGCTATGAGCTACCCGCTACGCTGCATCAGGAACCTCTGTACATGTTGCCCACCCAACCCTTTGGGGTCCGTAGCTACCCCATCAGCTTCTCACCTCATAGATGCCACCGAAGAGCGACAGGAACTTGCTGAGGATGGCAGCACACATGCTGGCAATGTGAACAAACGGTCCCTGTGTGGGAAAGAGCGCAGAGAGTCAGCAAACCCCTCTCCCTACAGAGTCACTAGGAGGAGGGCCTTTTCGAGGGTTGCACCCCATTTATGGAACAGCCTCCCCAGTGAGGTTTGCCTGGCTTCACCACTTTGCTCTTCTAGAAGACAAGCGAAGACCTTTGTTCACTCAGGCCTTTGGAATTTTAAAAGTTGATCTGATTTTAGTGGGTTTTTAAAAATGTTTTTTAAAATTGCTTTGCATTGTATGATGTATGTTTTCCCCTTCCCCTTTTTTGGCCTGTTATGATTTAATGTTTTGTGTGTTTTTATCTCAAGTTTTAATGTTGTGTTGTAATCCGCCCAAAGAACAATTTGTTACGGGGTGGATAAAAAATAACGTTTATTATTTACCATCATCATCATCAAGATGGAGGAACCCCACCCACCCTGAAAAACAAGACACAGGCATAAGGCAGCGTGGTGTAGTGGCTAGAGTGCTGGACTAGGACCGGGGAGACCCGAGTTCAAATCCCCATTCAGCTATGAGACTTGCTGGGAGACTCTGGGCCAGTCACTTCTCTCTCAGCCTAACCTACTTCACAGGGTTGTTGTGAGGAGAAACTTAAGTATGTAGTACAGTGCTCTGGGCTCCTTGGAGGAAGAACGGGATATAAAATGTAAAAAATAAAATAATAAAAAAAATAATGGAGGGGCAGATGACTCCCCACCACCCAACATCTTTGACCCCAGAAGCCGCTTGACTCACTAGTCTCACGCCCCACGTCCCACAGTGCTTGAGGCCAAAAGGTCTGCAGTGCCCACCGATGCCCTCACCTCTTTCCCCAAGGGCATCCCACTGCCCAGTGCACAGGTCAGGCCAATTACTTTGGCCACAAAAGTCTTGAGGGTGAGGTATTCCTTCAGCACCACGCCCCGTAGGATGGTCTTCATTTCAGGGATGCCAGAGCCTGTTGGGGGAAGGAAGAAGGGAAGGAAGAGAGAGATGGGAAGGGGATGTTGCTTTTTGGGATAAAGGTTTCTCTCACTCGGCATAATCATAGAATGCTAGAGTTGGAAGGGACCTTCTGAGGTCCTGTAGTCCGCCCCCCTGAAAGGTGCAGGAACTTGCTTCGGCATTCTTGACAGGTGGCTGTCCAGCCTCTGTGTAAATACCTCCAGCAAAAGAGAGCTCTTCACTGCATGAGGCAGACTGTTCCTCTGCCAAACAGCTCTTACAGTCAGAAAATGCTCAGAAGTATTTCTGCAACTCAGAGGAGACTGAATTCAGGACCAGGTACACGCTGCACAAGGAAGTGCATCCCAGATTCTGGGTTTGGGGCTCAGGTGCATGCAGAGGTGCACCTATTCCGCAGTCCCTTGACTGTGCCACAGAAGGCCAGATTCTACAGGTGGGTGCCCACATTTAAGGCAGCTTATGTATGTAATGGAGAAGGATGAGAAGTAGGACTTGGAGATGAGTTCCGGGTCAGGCACTATGCTATACATCTTGTAGGGGAGAATCTTCTGGCAGTGTGTGTGTGTGGTTCGAGGTGACCCAAGGCTTATTTTGGGGTGTGCATCATCAGTTCTGTATTTCATTTAAACATCTACCGGACATTTCTGGCCAGCAGGGGAAGTGTGCTTGGCAATGTCCTGTGCAGGAACCTAGCATTGGGTCAGACACTATGCTACCAGATCTTGTAGGGGAGTCTTCTGGTTGCGTGGGGTGTGTGTGTGTGTGTGGTTTGAGGTGAAGGTGAAGTGTGCCGTCAAGTCGATTTTGACTCCTGGCGCCCACAGAGCCCTGTGGTTTTCTTGGCAGAATACAGGAGGGGTTGACCATTGCCTCCTCCAGCACAGTATGAGATGATGCCTTTCAATATCTTCCTATATCGCTGCTGCCAAATATAGTACCAGTGGGGATTTGAACGAGCAACCTTCTGCTTGTTAGTCCAGCATTTCCCCGCTGTGCCACTTAAGGTGACATGGTTTGAGGTAGTCCAATGTTTATTTGGGGTTGTAACACCCCCAGTTTCTTAATGGTAAATACTGCCTTGGGGGCATGGTGTTTCAATGCATTTTTCATTTTAAAAAGCACTTTGGGCTGGGCTGAATCACTGTGCATTTGCTAGAGGACAGTCTGCTGGTCATGGTGGTGTATGATATGTGGTATATTTTGGGATGCAGTGCCCTGAAAACAGCACTTCTTATTCAGGCTACTCATGCAGCTCCATTAGGAACTGACTGCAGCCGCCATTTTGATTTCAAGTCCAAAAATGCAAAATCTAACTTGGTAAACAGCATTTCTGAATTCAGCACATTCAAACTAAAGTGGGGTGGGGGACAGGGAAATGGGGTTTCCAACATTTCACCAAAAATGCCTCAGCAAGTTGCTTTGTTAAAAATTTAAATAATGGAAGTGTGCCCCGCAGTCACTCTAGTCAGGGATCAACAGCCCTGCCTCTCTGGACCAGTAGAAAATCTGCCCCATTCTGCATCCGCTTCTGAGACTTTTATGAGGGATTTGGCCATATGCTTTCAAGCCTATCTTGAGGACTAGAAGCTTGCTTCCTGAAAGCATTTCCCCTCATGATTCTCAGGCTGCTGAAAGTTGTGCTCATTCTAAGGTCCGCAATGCAGCTATGGAATTGTAGATACACAACCTTGAATTACCCAAATCTGCTGTAATGGAACCCGTGCCATTCCATCCTTGGCCAAAAGATGAAAAGGGCTGAGCACTCATTACTGACACCCCTGACACCTTCCCTCTATCTCCAGAGGTGCTCAACTCTGGTTCCTCAGCAGTGTTCCCTCTAACAAGGATTCCCAGATGTTGTTGATTACAACTCCCATAATCCCCAAGCAAAAGCCATTGCAGCTGGGGATTCTGGGAGCTGTCGTCAACAACATCTGGGAATCCCTGGTAGAGGGAACACTGGTCCCCACATGTTGTTGGATTACAACTCCCATTACAGCCAGGAATTATGGGAGTTGTAGTTCAGCCAGACTTGGGGACCCAAGGTGGAGAACCTCTGCTTTGGGGAGACTTGCTGGACCCAATCCACAGAACTATTATGGAGGCGGCCTCCCCTCTGACAGTCCAACGTAGGCTGGGGCGGAAGGCCTGCTTGGGACAAAGTGGTTGTTCTTGTGTGCCCCGTAAAATGCGACATAGACATCAACAGACTGCCGCCTCCCCAGGACTCACCCACAGCCTGCGGAGCCAAGATCTGGGTGAAGCCAGCTGAGAACGTGATGAGCACCACCGGGTAGGTGACCCAGGCCATGTACTGCAGGAAGATGTTGGTGTCCAGCCCCCCATACATCCACTTCTGGGCTGCACAGGGACACAGAGTGAGAGCAGGCATACGTAAGTGTGCGCAAGAGAGGCATTCGCACTTGAGCAGCCACGCCCCAGCCCCCCAGCCCAACACAAGGCAGACTGGGAACCATCCAGGCGACTCACTGGATGCACATAGCCATGGAGTCCTGAAAATTCCCAGCATGGGAAAATGTTGGAGAAACCGCTCTAGCAGCATCGACTCTTCTTCACACCTTCTAGCCTACTGACCAATTGGGACCCAGGAGGGCGGAAGAGGGTTTCCTTAAGGGGCAGGGGAGGCACTGCCTACCTGCCAGCCCCCCCGCCCTGTGACTTCCCCCCCACTGTTGCTCTTGCAAAAAGTGGGCACGCAGGGCTGCAGTGGGCCTCCCTGCAACCCCGGTTAGCATCACCCCGCAATGGCTGACGCATGTGCGCATGGCATGCCATGTGCACGTGCGTGCATCGGCCATGTGTGCGGCGATGCTGACCCGGGCTGCATGGAGGGGGCTGACAGGTAAGCAGCGCCTCCCTTCCCCTTAAAGAAATCCCCCCACCTTCCGAACCGGCTTGAACGCCAGTGGACGGAACCGGTTCGGCGCTCCTCGAATGGCGTGCCAAGCGGTTCCGTGCGCATCTCTATTGGCCACTAGGGGCACTGGGAATACAGATAGCAAGCAAGGGTCTTCCTCTTGGTTCCCCCACCCTAGTCGTCTCTCTCCCTGCTCAGGCGTCCTCGGACTGGTAGACTGATCTTCTCGGGTCTCCCCCTCCTCTTCAAACCCTTGCTCACCGAGCAAAGAGGCACCTTTAAAAAAGTGGCGATGCTCCTTACTGATCAGGGGGAGAGCAACTGGCCCGATCCAGCCCCAGCACAGCGTCCCTCCAGTGGCTGTTGCTGGCGCCTATCTTATGTTTCCTTTTTGGATCGTGAGCCCTTTGGGGACAGGGAGCCATTTTATTTATTTATTTATATCTATGAAAACCGCTTTGGGAGCTTGGGTTGAAAAAGCAGTATATAAATATCGGTCATATTTGTATACCTGTTTGTGCATTTTTACTTTCCTCCTTCCTTGTTCTGCTCTTGAAGAACTATGAAGACATAGAAAGCTTGGGGACACAGGCTTTCTATCCCAATATGTAACTTCCTAAATAAACCTTTAGAAGTATCTGGACTTCTTCTAAAGGGAAGAGAGCGGGTCTTGTGGTAGCAAGCAGGACTTGTCCCCTTAGCTAACCTGGGTGCATATGAATGGGAGATGTGAGCACTGTAAGATATTCCCCTCAGGAGATGGAACTGCTCTGGGAAGAACTGAAGGTTTAGTTCGCTCCCTGGCAGGATCTCCAAGATAGGGCTGAGAGAGAGATTCCTGCCTGCAACCTTGGAGAAGCAGCTGCCAGTCTGTGTAGACAATACTGAGCAAGATGGAATTATGGTCTGACTCAGTATATGGCAGTTTCCTATGCTCCTATGACTTTAAATGCCTTTCTCAACGTACTCTTCATGGGCTTGCTCCTTCCCACACATGCTTGCCCTGTGATTATTGGGATCCCTGAAATCCCTCCCCGACAACAGGAAATGCCCAAGAAAACGACGGAATTGCTTTGTCCCTGGGGAAAATGCAATTCTGCCATTTTCTTGGAACTGGTGTGTTTCTTGGAAACAAACACACACACCCCCAGCATTTCCCCAAGGTGGGAGAATGTGATCTTTCCTCAAAAAGCCTCCTGGGCTGTGTCGTCAGGTGAGCAGCCGCTGTCCAGGTGCTGAGTCACAAGGAGCTTTTCCAAACCAGCGCAGACCCCACCGTGAGCAGGACAAAAGGGGCAGAAGGGGTTTGCTAGGTGCGGCAGCAAAAGGGAGCAGGCCCAGCGAGGTAGGTAGATAAGACAGATACGCCAGCAACGTAAGCAGAAGAAGGGTGGGCATGCAATTTCAAGTCCAGCCAAGCTACGTGTGCAAAATGGGAGTATCTTTGGTCTTATCTGCCACAATATATTGCTGCTTGTGACCTCCCACTGCCACCGCCCCCGTTCCGTGGCCAGGGGTGTGTGTTGCGTGCAGAAGCTCCCAGGTTCCTTCCATCCCTGGCATTGCCAGGGAATCCTGAGAATATTTATATACTCTTCTTTCAGCAAAAAGCTCAGAGCGGTTTACACAGCAAATGGAATGAGAGAAAGAACAGGCATAAGGCTCACGGTCTCAAAAGGAACGAAAAAGAAGCACAAGAGAGATGCCGAGAGAGACACTGGGCTGAGCTGAATAGGGAGGGCTTGGAAATACCCCCATCCTGAAAACCTGGTGGGCTGCTGCCAGTCAGAGCACAGTACAGCTTCTCGGACGTGGGCCCCCAGATTTTATTTGTTTAACCTACTTCTATGCCGCCCAAAACTTGTGTCTCTGGGTGGCTGACAATTAAAATAATGTAAACTTTAAAATCAATTTAAAAATTAAAATCTTTAACATCAAAATCATTTAAAACCCAACATTACATGTATTAAAGTGATAAATCTAATTAAAAGCCTGGGTGAACAAATATGTCTTTAGTGCCTTTTTAAAAGTTGCCAGAGATGGGGAGGCTCTTATCTCAACAGGGAGTGCATTCCAAAGCCCAGAGGCAGCAATGGAGAAAGCCCGTCCCCAAGTAGCTGCCAGATGAGCGGCTGTAGTCCAGGTCGCTTCCCAGATTAGGGGTCACTGCAACGGAGTCAGGACATATCTCCAAAGTGTGCTTCCACACTTCCTGTGTTGTAACACCGCATCCCTACGGCGTCACCGTACAGCAGGGTGCCGTTCACATTTCTGATGCCTCATTTTGGATTTAATCGTTGCGATTTGTTGCTATAACATTGTATGTCCGGAGTAAAAAGGATGCTGTATTTTCCAGTTGTTAGTTTTCGTGAGACTGCTCCCTCTGCTGGGCACTTTGCTATTTACATTTTGAATGCAATTTGCATCAACCGAAGCATTTTGTCGCTGTTGAGTGGGTAATCTGGAAAGCGCCCTGATGTTGCTGGACTACAGCTCCCAAAGACCGTTGGGCTAGGGATGATGGGAGTTGTAGCCCAACAACATTTGGGAAACCATGGTTGGGAACCCCTGAAGAAGACAGATCTCACACATACACACACCTCTATCACTCTCAACCACCTCCTCTAGGAGTGTTTTCCAGACTTAGCTGCAAGCAGAGGGGTCTTCTGCATGCAAAGTAGATCTTCTGCCATTGGGCTTCGGCTTCATCCCTAGGCCGCGGCCGTCTACTGAGTCAGACCATTGACCCATCTAGCTTACTATTGTCTACATTGACTGGCAGCAGCTTCTGAAAGGTTTCAGGCAGGAGTCTCTCCCAGCCCTACCTAGAGGTGCAGCCGGGGACTGAATCTGAGATCTTCTGCATGCAAGCAGATGCTCTACCGCTGAGCTATGGCCTACGTACACACAACTTCATTCACTTGGAGACATGATAGAGGTCTATAAAATCATGCATGGTGTGGAGAATGTGGACAGAGAGAAATTCTTCTCCTTCTCACATAACACTAGAACCAGGGGTCATCCCATGAAATTGATTGCCAGGAAATCTAGGACCAACAAATGGAAGTACTTTTCCACACAACGCATAATCCACTTGTGGAATTCTCTGCCACAAGATGTGGTGACAGCCAACGACCTGGATGGCTTGAAGAGGGGCTTTGATAACTTCATGGAGGAGAGGTCTATCATCGGCTACTAGTTAGAGGGCTATAGGCCACCTCCAGCCTCCAATGCAGGATGCCTCTGAGTACCAGTTACAGGGGAGTAACAGCAGAAGGGAAGTCATGCCCTCCACTCCTGCCTGTAGGCTTCCAGCGGCATCTGGTGGGCCACTGTGGGAAACAGGATGCTGGACTAGATGGGCCTTCTTGGGCCTGATCCAGCACGGTTGTTCTTATGTACTTCAAGCACGAAAATTCAATACACAAGCACTCATTTTCTTCATGGAGAAAAATACCCTGGCTGCCCACAGGTCTCTGGCTCCATGGGCAAAGCCCAAGCCAGACCCCAGCATAGCTCTCCACCACCCAGAACCCCACTGCTTACCTTGCAGGCAGGTGGCTATGGCAAAGTCCATGGCCCAGCTGACCAAAGCCATAACCAGGCCTAACAGGATGAGGAAGATCCAGTCCTCACCCACCTTGGAGATGAGGAACTTCTGGCAGCGCACAGTGCAGACTGTCAGGAGAGAGGAGGGGACACTTTAGCGATGGAGTGGAGGGAACGGCATATACACACATGCAATAGATGGAGAGAGAGGGGGAGAGGGAGAAGCTCCATTCAGACATTACGCTGTATGAGTGTACAGATGCCTTTGTTTGTGTGAATGACTGTCCCTGTTTTTAGTTTAAAAGTGAACCTGGATACAGGAGGAAGCGGCTTGCTTGGGGGGAGCTTGTGGGTTCATGGCAGAGGAGAGATTCCGGCTCGGGGGAAGCCCCGATTCACAACTCCGATTCCACTACGCTGCACCAGCTCTCTGCGGTCTGCCAGACTCCTTGCACTTGCACTCAGTTCTCCTAAGTCTGGGTCCGCTTTATGGCCCTGGCCAGGGGCGGCCGATCTCCAGCATATTGCACCTGGGAAGGATGGAAGTTGCCCTCCAGATGTTGCTGGACTGCAACTCCCATCGTGCCCAGCTGCAAAAAAACCAAAAACCTGCAGCTGGAGATGATGGGAGTTGTAGTCCAAGAGCTGCCAGAGGATCTCAGGCTGGCCACTCTTGATCCAGGAGATCACACGGGCTCCAAGAAGCTAAGCCTCCAATGACAGCTCCTTCAGCCACCTCCGTATGCACCGCCAGAACTGCGTGATGGCCGTTCCGGAGCTCCTCAGTTCTAGGCTATGTGCCGGGGATTAAGAGTGAATATGCCGCTCCCTGCGAGCTGGGCAAAGAGGCGCCTTGTAAAGTGGTGGCTCGCTTATATTTAGCAGAGGGAGAGGCATATGTCCCTATCCAACCCCGGCCGGCACAGCGTCTGGGTTTATTTTTCAACGGTGAACCCGTCTGAGACAGGCAACCCTCTTCTCATTCTTCTTATCCTTTCTGCATGTCAATCACTTTGCGAACTTTTTGCTGAAACGGGGGGGCGGGTATATAGATATTCTGCACCATAATAAAAAGAAATAAAATGCTGTATATTTGTTTATTTATCTAACAAATTTCTGTACCACCCCATACTCACACCTCTGTGGCCGGTTTACAATAAAAATACAATAAAAACAGAATTAAAACCTGCATATAAATGCAGAATTAAAACAGAATTAGAACCTGTATATAAATGCAGGCACATGCCTTAGGAACATAGGAAGCTGCTTTATTATTATTATTTATTTATTATTCACATTTTATATTCCGCTTTTCCTCCAAGGAGCCCAGAGCGGTGTACTATATACTTAAGTTTCTCCTCACAACAACCCTGTGAGGTAGGTTAGGCTGAGAGAGAAGTGACTGGCCCAGAGTCACCCAGCGAGTCTCATGGCTGAATGGGGATTTGAACCCGGGTCTCCCCGGTCCTAGTCCAGCACTCTAGCCACTACACCATGCTTCACACCAAGTCAGACCCTCTGACCTTAGCAGTCCTACTGAGCAATGGCCTCATCTCCAAAGAAGAAAGGTAGGACGACAGGAAGCAGCCACCTACCAAGTCAGACCTCTGATCCATCTAGCTTAACTTTGTCTACACTGACTGGCAGCAGCTCCCTGGGGTTTCAGGCAGGGGTCTTTCCCAGGCCTACCTGGAGATGCTGCCAGGGAGTGAACCTGGGACCTCTTGCATGCCAAGCAGATGCTTTGCCACTAAGCTATGGCCTCATTGCCAATACATGGTCACAGCAGCAGACGTGGCTAAACTCACATTAGTTCTGGGATGCACATGGATTCATGGCCAGGAACCCACTAACCTTTGGCATGTATTCTGTGCATGTATCTGCAGTGAAGCAGATACCATACTGTTATTTACCTGAATCCAAGACAAAGTTATTTCTAGGTTCTTTGTTGTTAGAAATCAGGGGGTTATCTTAAATTCAGAATCCTCTTCCTTTTGGGTAAATACAGGCATAACTTCAATTTAATCTCTATTTTTAAAGCGGGTCATCTTCAATCCAGAGTCCTCTTCTACAGTTACCCCTCCCCAACCGCGAGGGTTCCGTTCCAGGAAAACCTCGAGGTTGGCAAATTCGCAGTTGGAGAGCCACTGAAATCCATGGCAAACAGGGGTTAGGGGAACTGTGGTCACAAAAAGACCGCAAAAGACAGTAAAAATAGGAAAAAATCTCTCCATATCCCCCCAAGTCACCAGGAGTCAGTAAGAGGAGTGAAGCCCCCCCCATGACCCCGACCTCTGCAAATGACCCAACCCCCCAAAATCAAGACCACTCTGCCATTGCAAAACAAAATCTCGCCAAACTGCAAATACTCAGGTTATGGCTGGCAAAACCTCCCGCAATTTCCCGGTTGCAGATACTCCAAACTGCGGTTGGGAAACCTTCAGTCAGCGAGGGGTGGCTGTATTTGGGTAAACACAGTATGCCGAACCTCTTCAAGCCTTACAGTATACAATCTTGATCCTTAAACTATGGGCTGCTAGGAATTATGCAGACTACCTGCCCAAAACTGTTCCCCTTTCCTTTTTTAGGAACGTAGGAAGCTGCCAGGCCCTTGGTTCCATCTAGCTCAGTATTGTCTACATAGCTTCTACAACAGCATCTCCAAGATTGCAGGCAGGAGTCTCAGCCCTATCCTGGAGATGCCGCCAGGGAGGGAATTTGGAAACTTCTGCATGCAATCATGCAGGTGCTCTTCCCAGAGTGGCCTCATCCCCTAAGGGGAACATCTTACAGTGCTCACACTTATAGTCTCCCATTCAGATGCAAACCAGGATGGACCCTACTTAGCAAAGGGGGCAATTCATGCTTGCTGCCACAAGAGCAGCTCTCCTCCCATTGTTCACTTATTGATTACTTTAAAATAGGACCTCACATCTTTGGACCTCCTGCAGATGTTAGCCTACAATTTCCATAATCCTTGACTATTGGCCGCTAGGGACTGTGGGAACTGTAGTTCAAAAACAGCTGAGGACCCCCGAGCTTTAGAAGGAAGCAAAATCACTGCTACCCATTTATATTTTTGGAACTTTCTGTGAAACTTCCCTGCTGGATAGCCTATCTAGGCCTATCTAGTCCACCATCCTGTTCCACACAGAGGCCACCCAGATGCCTCTGAGAAGCCCACAGGCAAGAGGTGAGGGCATGCCCTCTCTCTCCTGCTGTGGCTCCCCTGCGACTGGTATTGACAGAACACTATCTGTGCAAAATGTCTCATGGCTAAGCCGAGACAGCAAAGCCAGCAACCCATGTGGCAAAACCTGTGAAAAAGTCTGAGCAGCTAGGTGTTGATTTATTTTAAAGCCACAAATGCAGCAGTAGATCAGTCCAAAAGATGCATCAACCTCAATAAAAAATTTTTTTCAAGCTTTTCATTTGTATGTGATTTTTAAATTGTTAAATTGTTTTACGTTTTTGTATATATTTTAACTTGTTTTATGCTATTGTTAACTGCCCAGAGACAAAAGTTTGGGGCCGCCCAGTCCAAACAGAACACGACGTTTCATGATGCCAACTTGGTTACATGACGTTTCATGATGCAAACATGTGCTCCTTCTTGACGAAACCTTGCTCACAGAAGGAGACTTTTAATTATATACTTTAAATGCCACATTGCTTATAGGTTCAAGGGCAATGCTGCTTCTCCAGGGCTATTTACAAGCAACATACACGTGAGTCAGTAGCTCCCTCCAGTGGACATCTGCTCAACTGCAGCTGCGTGCCATAGCCTCTTTTTGCTTTGCTAAGGGAAACATCTTCTTCAATAAGGAGACTGTGTTTAAGTGCTAAAAGTTTCTTTGGAGACAACACAAACCGCAGTCATAAGACCGCGGACTCCTGGCTCACCAAGACTAATCGGAACAGCTGCTTGACCCAGTAATTCTGGAGACTGCAACTTCTTTGACAGTCCCCCCCCCCCCGCCCATTTCTCCCTGACATTTGGTAACCAACCCAAACAGGAGTCCTGCATTAGAGTCTATGATGCCAAGTTACCTTTTGAGTGGCAAAGCCGGCACAATGTTTAAGGAGCCCCAGACAGCAACTCCAAGGTCTGGATTTAGGTGCAGGAGAGAGAGCTTCATATTTCCGCTCAGCTAAAAAACTCACTCGGTAGCCCTGGGAAATGCATTTCCCTCTCCACTGCCCCCACCACAACCCTACCTCAACAAGGCTGCTGGGAAGAGAAGGCTGTTAAAAGCTGCACAGAGCACCCTGCACTTCTCAAAGTCTTGAAGAAATGAACAGAACCGCACTGCTAATATCTGTGGCTAGGGCAGGGGTTCTCAAACCTGGGTGCCCAGATGTTGCTGGACTACAACTCCCAGCATCCCGAGCCATGAAGTTGGGCCATGATTGACTTCACATGTGGGGTTCTCAAACTCGGGTCCGCAGATGTTGACAGACTACCAACAGCTCCCATAATACCTAGTCCACATTGTGATGTTTCCTGGTTATCCAGATGAGTCACTCTTAAAAATTTTATTGTCAGATTTTAATCATAAATACACCAACACAGTGGCTAAGTTTTGTTATATTTTATGCAAATTACATTCTGTTGTGTGTGATAATGTTTCTGGTCAATGACTGAATAAAGTATGTTCTGTTCTGTTCTGTCTAAGGCACCGTGGCAGGGGATGACGGGAGTTGTAGTCTGACAACATCTGGGGACCCAAGTTTACCACACACACCCCCGGCAAGGCCTCTCCCTGTTCTTGCTTATCTACATACAAAGAAAGGGAGGCTCTTCTCACGATTAGTGAGAAGAACCTGGATGGGGTTTGCGGGGAGAGTGGGCTAAGCCCACTTTCCCCTGCAGACGAGCAGTCAGTCTGCTCTGGGTGGCTGAACCGGCCGCCTACACGACTGCCGACTCCATTATGGAGTCGGTGGGGGCTGGGGGTATCGGGGGCCACATGGCCCCCAGAAGCTCCAGCATGCCCTGCACGAGCATGTAGGGCATGCTGGAGAGACCCCCGAGCCGGGAGGCTGCTTTTCAGCCTCCTGGTCAGGGGTCTACTCGTGAGTTGCTTCGGGCAGGGGTACTTTAGCGGGTGACCCGCTTAAGAACCACCAGGCTTGCAGCCGAGCCCGGTGGTTCTCACGATGGGAGGAAATTGGGCTAGCCTCCGCTAGCCCAATTTCCTCCCACTGTGTGAACAACCTCACAGACTTCTTTTCAATTCAACACCCAGCTTCTGCAAGGTGATGAATCAACCTCAAATCATTAGCCTCAAATCAAGCAGGTTAATGGACGTTCCGGGCCCAACTCCACTTTGTCGCTTGGCCTTGCGGGCTTAGGCTTCTGTTTGTTTTGCTGTAAATATAAAGCCGGTGGGAGCCCGAGCAGTGGAAACAGCAGACTCTCTTTGGTGTGAAGAGGCATCGGGAAAAGAGGGTCTGGTTGTGAAGCCAGCTCGTGTTGCAATGGTTCCATTCGGGGCATTTTATTTCAAGATGGGTCTGAGCCGACCCAGGGATCATCGGAATAATATAAACACACAAGGACATTTCTGCTGAGTTTTCAAGATGCAGTTGTTGGGCGGTGTGTGTGTGTGTGTGCGCATCTTTGGCCAGCATTCTCCTCGGACGCACGGAGCAGCTGACGGAGCAAGGCGTGGGCACCCCATTTGTGCCCCAGTCCCCGGGCCCACTTTGCAGAGAGGCCAACCCCAGGCTCTGGGGTTTTGCAAAGTGGGGGCTTGCTGCCCGGCCACCCCATTGCTATCTTAGCCGCAGGCAGGCAGCAGCTGGGCCCGGAGGGAGGCCGTGCTGGATGGATAGACGTGGAGTTAGGAAAACATGTTGTGACACTAAAGCAACACTCTTTGTGCGTCCATCAACAGGCCGCGGCAGCTCCAGTGGGTGGGAGGCTGGCGGACACGCCCGGGGCCACGCAGGAACAAGAGAGTCCGCCGCAATTCTGGCTCGCGCAGCTGCCCCAGGGAGCCGCGACATTTAGCGAGAGCATTTGCCTCAAAAACAATGCAAGCCGCCCTCTCGGCAGTTGCTAAGGGAACTATTTTAAGGCACTGGGAACAGCCAGATCCCGGGAACAACCGTGGGAGGTCTCTGGCCAGAGAAAGGGGCCCGCTGGCAAAAGGAGGGTCTGGATGGTTCAGGAGCTCTGGCATGTTAGAGTCATAATAAGAACACAAGAACAGCCCTGCTGGATCAGGCCCAAGAAGGCCCATCGAGTCCAGCATCCTGTTTCGCACAGTGGCCCACCAGATGCCCCTGAGAAGCCTACAGGCAGGAGTGGAGGGCATGCCCTCTCTCCTGCTGTTGCTCCCCTGCAACTGGGATTGAGAGGCATCTTGCCTCTGAGGCTGGAGGTGGCCTAAGGCGAGTAGCCATTGACAGACTTGTCCTCCATGAATTTCTCTAAGCACTTCTTCAAGCCATTCAAAGCGAGTGTCCATCACCACATCTTGTGGCAGAGAATTCCAGAGGTTAATTATGCACTGTGTGAAAAAGTCCTTCTTTTTGTCAGTCCTGGATTTCTTGGCAATCAGTTTCATGACCTCGTGTTCTAGTTTAGGTGAGAGAAGGAGGGAAATTCCTCTCTCTCCACACCGCGCATAATTTTATAGACCTCTATCATGTCTCCCCGCAGTCATCTTTTTTCTAAACTAAAGAGCCTCAGGTGCTGTCGCTTGCCTGATAAGGAAGGTGGCTCCAGGCCTCTGAGCATCTGGCTTGCCCTCTTCTGTACCTTTCCCAGATCTATAATGTCCTTTTTGAGCACACTGAACCTGGAACCTTCTGCATGCAACGCAGATGCCATCCCCTAAGGCAGGAGAGGCAAGCTTGGCTGTCCAGCTATTACTGAACTATCCCTGCCCTGAGGGGAACATCTTACCGCAGACAGTGCTCAGACCAAGACAGTGCTGGTTTTACATCCAAATGCAACCCAAGGCCAACAGTTCGTGGTTGCTGCCAGTTCTCCAGCCCTGAACTGCCCCACCACTACATGAAAGTGTGAGTTGGGGGGCGGGGGGGGGCGTGTACTGCATGTTTGAACAACACATCAGGGAGAAGGTTAGGCCAGAACCCCCAAAGATGAGACGTGCCCCCCTTGTACAGACCCACAACTGTGCACTTGTTTTCCTTCTCATGCACAAAACCTTTTACATTCGCTGTGCAGAACTCAAGCCCTATTCGGGTCCTATTCAGGTCCCCTGCTAACTGGGCAAAGAGGCACCTTTTAAAAGTGGCGATTCTTTTTATTTAGCAGGAGGAGAACAACTGGCACTATCCAACCCCAGCACAGCATCCCTCCAGTGGCTGTTGCTGGGGTCTACCTTATGTTTCTTTTTTAGATTGTGAGCCCTTTGAGGACAGGGAGCCATCTCATTTATTTACATCTATGTAAACTGCTTTGGGAACCTTTGCTGAAAAGCAGTATATAAATATTTGTCGTAGTCGTATTCACATGTTATGTTCAACACATGTACAATGCATACTCATGTACAGTTATTCACATGTTATGTGGAGCACAGGTACAGCAGTCTCCTTCCTATCTGAAGCATGCATTTGAGGGACCTGTAACCAGGCTCACTTTTAAAATGAATCCAGGTACAGTCATTTACTCAAAAATAAAAATAAATAAAAAGGACATGTGTACAGACACCTGAATGCATGCACAACGTGATGTCTGAACAGGGCTTCAGTGCCCCTGACATGCACACCATTCTGCACGCAAGGCCTCAATTCCCATGCAACATTTCTACTTGTTCACACAGGGATGCATACACTGTGGAAGTATCTCACTCACCCACGGAAAATGCCTGTGAGGCCAAGCTTATTAAAGTTTCTGTTTAAAACAGAAACCTTTCCAGAAGGGCAGTATAAAAATTGAATGAATGAATGAATGAATGAATAAATGAATAATAAAATGAGGTAAGACATGCACGAGTCAGCAGAGGCGTAACTATAGGGGGGGCAGGGGGGGCACGTGCCCCGGGCGCCATCTTTTCTGGTCACATGGGGGGCGCCGCCATGACAAAAAAAAATTTTTTTAATTTTTTTTAAAAAAATTTGTTAATACAAATGTTTCCTGCTCAGTGCAGCAGCGCTGCAGCAGTCAAGGGAGCGCGTCGGCGCCCCCTTCCCCATGAGCGGTCCCTTCCGTGCCGCCCGCGCCCCCCCCCATTGCTTTGCTGGCGCCTGGCGGCCAGTCAGTGGCCTGGCTTGGCGGCGGCAGCGGGCGCTTGTGAGGAAAAACCTAAGTATAATGTAGTATGTTGGGGGGGGGGCGGGGGGCGCGGGGGGGGGGGAGCCATTTCAATGCTTGCCCCAGGCGCCGTTTTTCCTAGTTACGCCTCTGCGAGTCAGTAGCCCGATTCAGCCCTTATGCTGTATGAGTGCACAGCTGTCTGTACGCTTGGGTGGGTAAAATTTGCGGGGAGGGGAGAAAAAGAGCCATGTGTGTCAAGGGGTGGGGTGTGTGAACAGCAACAGCCACCACCAGCTGAAATAAATCCACAAACGCTGGAGCGGCTAATTCGATCAGAAGCTCACATGGCCATACTTAGCCACATGTATAGCTGCTTCGGGCGTCTGGGCTCACATGCGCGGGCAGCTGGCCACACGTGACCACGGGCACATTGGGCCCACCCAGCGCTTAGGTGGACACGCTTCCCATACAGCAGGGGCAGCCAAGCCGAGGCGCTCCCGCTGCTGTGGGACTACAACTCCCATCATCCCCAGCTGCAGCATGGTAGTAGGTAGCCGGGGGGGGGGGCTAGAATGAGGAACTGAGCAGAACGTCTTTGGGGTCCAGATTTGGATGCCTGGGCCTCCAATTGCTGACCCTCCATATATAGTCATGGGCAGGGCTGCCATCAGCATTGCGGGTGCCTGACGAGACCCACGCCTGAGCAAGGGCCCCATTGCAGCCCGGCCTTGCTGCAGCCTGCCTGCCTGCCCCCTTTGAAGAGAGGAAGCAGCAACCAGAGCAAAGCTCTCTCATAGTGTGTCCCGGTTCTTCCCTCTCATTTGCATTCTGGGAGGAGAGCTGGTCTTGTGGCGGCAAGCATGACTTGTCCCCTTTGCTAAGCAGGGTTGGCCCTGGTTTGCATTTGAATGGGAGACTACATGTGTGAGCACTGGCAGATATTCCCGTCAAGGGATGGGGCCGCTCTGGGAAGAGTATCAGGAGGTTCCAAGTTCCCTCCATGGCAGCAACTCCAAGATAGGGCTGAGAGATACTCCTGCCTGCAACCTTGGAGAAGCCGCTGCCAGTCTGTGTGGGCAATATTGAGCTAGAAGGACCAAAGGTCTGACTCAGTATAGGGCAGCTTCCTATGTTCCTGAGCCAACGCAAAGGGAGTTGGTGGGAAGGGCTCTGTTGCTGCTCATGCTGGGAGAGGCGGGGTGAACGATCCCCTTGCCTCTCTCTTGCCTGCGTGGGATGAGTCCGTGAGAAGACAGCCCTTGCCCTCTCAGAAACTCAGCTCCCGTTGAAGAACCAGCGGCCAGCCGGGATTGCACATGAACCCTTCCATAGTTGGGCTGGCAGCATGTACATCTTGCAACCCAAGAGTGTTACGCAGATCCGATATGGCAGGGGCAGCCAACAACTTTCTCTCCAGCTGTTCTTGGACTACAACTCCCATCACCCCCCACTGCAATAAACTATCTGGGGGATGATGGGGGTTGGAGTCCAACAGCAGCTGGAGAGCCTCAGGTTGGCTGGCTGCCCCCGCTGTATGGAAGGCCTGCCCGCGTGAGAAGTGGGTGGGCCCAACGTGCCAGTGATCCTGCGTGGCCAGCCGCCATGCATGTGAACTCCGACGCCCCAAGCAGCTGCGCATGTGGCTAGGTGCGGCCAGTCGTCTCACATGAGTCTGGGATCTAATTAGTCACCCACAAAAGCCAGCACTTATCTCTTTTAACGGGTGCTGGCTGTCGCTAGTCACATTCTCTCTCTCCACCCAGAAGTTCAGAGATGCCCCTTCTTCCCTTCCCAGCCTGCACTCGACCCTCACAACAACCCTGCAAGATAGGTCTGGCAGGGAAACTGTGGCTGACTCAAGATCACACAGTGATCTTCATGGCCGGGGATTCCAACGGGCCTCTCTCTCTGGGCCACCCGCTGCACAGATTGGGCCAGGAGAAAAGGGGAAGGGATGGACAGGATCAGGGAGGGGATGCCCAACTGCCCCAAACCTGGAGCTGGCAGGGGAGTGGACCGCAAGAACCACCCTAACCCTAACCCTGCTGCAGCGGAGAGCCAGGAATTCCCAACTGCCCATCCCCATCTCTAGCCAGATGGAGCCCTTCTCTGGAGTTGGCATGCTCTCGGGGCAGCCAGCACGGGGGCAGACACCCCCCTGCCCCATAACATACCTGGACATCTCCTGCCCAGGTAAGCAGCAGGCACCTCTAGCAGAGCGCTCTCCCCTCTTTCCCCAATGTGGGCAAAACACCCTCAACGCGAGGGCCGTTCCACACCCAACTGAGCTTTGCACAATTCTGCACCTTCCTCAGTGCTGGGAGGGCCCCGGAAGGAAGGGCCACACTTCCCTGCAGCCTGTGCACACCTCCCAAGAGGTGCAGGGGCTCAAGAGAGCTCCGGTTCCCTTAAAGGAGCACACACACACCCCTGCCCCGTGCTGGGCAAAGCACTCGCCTGCAAAGTGGGAGAGGAGAGAGGAGAGCGGGTCTGGTGGTAGCCAGCATGACTTGTCCCCTTAGCTAAGCAGGGTCCGCCCTGGTTGCATATGAAAGGGAGACTAGAAGTGTGAGCACTGCAAGAGATTCCCCTCAGGGGATGGAGCCGCTCTGGGAAGAGCAGAAGGTTCCAAGTTCCCTCCCTGGCAGCGTCTCCAAGATAGGGCTGAGAGAGAGTCCTGCCTGCAACCTTGGAGAAGCCGCTGCCAGTCTGTGAAGGCAATATTGAGCTAGATAGACCAATGGTCTGACTCAGTATACGGCAGCTTCCTATGTTCCTATGTAAAGTGAGAATGGCTGCCTCCGTATGGTGCTGAGGGCAGGGGCTATGCCGAGTATTCAGCTTTGCACTGGCCCAATAAACAATTTGTCCGGGGATTGTGCTTGTGGCTGATGGGGGCCAACACAGGCCCCCAGGCCTTATCCCTGCGCTGCCCCCAGCGTGGTCTGGACTACAGAGCCAGATGCTCCCCTGAACTTGAGGGTTTCCTGGCTCCTTCTGCCTGTCTCCCTGATCCTATGATCCACCTTGGAGAGGGGAGCAGTAAACCCTCTAAACCGGGTTTCCCAGATGTTGTTCACTACAACTCCCAGCAGCCCCAGCTGCAATGGCCTTTGGCTGGGGATTCTGGGAGATGTAGTCAACAACATCTGGGAATCCCTGCTAGAGGAAACACTGGTAGGGGAGCCTGCCTCTCTGGCCCACAGTGGAAGGAAGTCAAGGCGAATTCTCCTTCTCCACTGGTATGCCAAGACAGCGCAAAGGGAGAGCTGGTCTGGTGGCAGCAGGCATGACTTGTCCCCTTTGCTAAGCAGGGTCTACCCTGGCTTGCATTTGAATGGGAGACATGTGTGAGCACTGAAAGATATTCCCCTCAGGGGATGGGGCTGCTCTGGGAAGAGCATCTCAGGTTGATTCCCCTCCTTGGCAGCATCTCCAAGACAGGGCTGAGAGAGATTCCTGCCTGCAACCTTGGATAAGCCGCTGCCAGTCTGTGCAGACAACACTGAGCTAGATGGGCCAAGGGTCTGACTCAGTATATGGCAGCTTCCTATGTCCCTTAAATGCATCCCTCTGCAGGCATAAAAGAGAACTGAAATGGGAGAAAGGGGCATGTCCCATTTCGCAAGAGCACCTGCCTTACAGGCACCCCAGAGGAGTCTGGGACCACTGGCTCTTTCCAAGGGGAGCCTCCACTCCAGAGATCCTGCAAGAGCTCTCTGACCTTGTGTTCCAAGAGCCTAAAACAGAGCAGCGAGAAACTCCCCCCCGCCCCACACTGGCTGCAAGGGCTGGCTTGCCCCGCGGATTGCAAGGATTCAGCCAGAGGCCCTGAGCTGGTCAGGCTGAGGTCATGCATACTCTGCTTATTGTTTCAGGATGCTGGGAGGGCTCTCTCCTGAAGCCAGAGCTGCAGGCAGAGAAAGAGGCAGGCCGGAGGAGCAGGAGACGGGAGGAAGGAGCCCGCTGAAGCGGATGGAGGAATCAAGAGAAGCCGATTCCTGCCCAAGGCTGGCTGGGCGGCGGGAACTAAGTGGGCAGAAGTTGCAAAACCAGAACTGCAAAAACAACAGCAGCAGTGGAGGTGTGCAAGCTGCCAAGTGTGTGGCGACTCATATGTGTGTGTGACACACAAAACAAGCTGTGGAAAAGACAGGGGTTCCCAACCGGTGGCACTCCAGATGTTGCTGAACTACCACTCCCATCATCCCCAGCTACAATGTACTGTGGCTGGGGATGATGGGTAGTTCAGCAAGATCTGGAGTACCACCGGTTGGGAACCCCTGCCATAGGGGATGGGGCCAAGCTCAGCGCGAGAGCATCTGCTTGGCATGCAGAAGGAGCCGGGTTCAATCCCTGGCAGGCAGCATCTCCAGGTAGGGTTGGGAAAGACTCCTGCCTGAGAGCCGCTGCCAGTCAGTGTAGACAGTAATGAGACGGACGGACCAAGGGTCTGACTCAGTATGGCAGCTTCCCACATTTCTATATATTTCTATATTTCTTGCATGTTCTGCCTGCTAGTCCATGAAATACCAGTGTCTTGTCATTACTATGTTTTTTCCTCACATGATCATGGACTGGGAAAATTTTTGCATGAGGAGGAAACAGACTATAGTGCAACTTATAAAGCAGTTCCCATCTGAAACCCCGGAGAAGCTGCTGCCAGTCAGTGTAGACCATGCTGAGCTAGATGGACCCACGGTCTGACTCAGTATAAGGCAGCTTCCTACATTCCTTTGCAAAGCTGCGTGCCAAGTTTTCAGAACGGTGCCCGCACACCTAAGTGCATGTGAGAGACAAGATTAATGCACTGGTGAAGCAGTGTGTGCAGCAGATAGGAATGTGCACGCATACAGTGAACGGTGAGAGCTTGTCCCACAGGTGAAGCTCCGTCCTTCTGGTTCGGCCCCATAGCATGCAAGTGGGAGCACACGGGGGGCTCCTACTTTTTCCAGTTCACTCCCAAGATTAATGGAATTAACATGGTTAATTCCAGTTCACTCCCCATAGTTAATCCCAAGGAGTTAGCAGCAGCATGGAGTGCACAGCCTGTTTTGATTCTGTGTGGGTCTTTGTCAAACTCTATGAGGCGGATGGGCCCCGTCTGCACGGGGATTCCCAAGATAAAAACATATAGAACATATGAGCACAGAAAGGCAGGAATGTATCTGCACACAACAGAAGCTGTGTCCCCCATCACAGAGATTCTCAGATGTTGCCGACTACAACTCCCACAACCCCCAGCCAAAGGCCACTGCAGCTGGGGGTGATGGGAGTTGTAGTCAACAACATCTGGGAATCCCTGTTGCGCGGCGGCTTTCGTTTTCCGCATGAAGAGCTGAAAGAAAGGCTCAGCATGCATTTGTCCTGGAACCTGGGCCCTCCAACGTACCTGCAGGCCCCAAAGGCTTCTCCCCTGCCCCAGTTTGAAGAAACAGCCAGGCCCCACATGTCCACCCCCAAGCCCCCCTCCCCACGGCAGGCTCCTTACTGCGGCAACGGGCACAGCGACTCTGGTCGTATTCGAGCAGCTCCGACGGGCGGAGGCGCTCCTTGGCAGACGGCTTCCAGCGCTCCTGCTGCAGCCGGATACGAGCCGCTTCGTCCTTGGCAAAGGCTCCCAGGTCCTGCGTGTATCGGCCATACATCTGGCGAGGAAACGGGAAAGCAAAGGCTTGAGATCACGGCTGGGCAGGTAAGGCCGAAGAGGGGTTAATTCAACACTCCACGGAGATCAGCAGTGAGCATCTTCCAGCCATTGGGCCTCGAGGGTCAGGGTCACACCGACGGAAGGGGCCTTCCCCCATAACATAAAATTAAAACTGGTACTAGTTTTGGTCCAAAGCCAGGGGAATACCTGTAGCTATGGGCAGGAGAAGGGGAGAGAGAAACCATGGAACATAGGAAGCTGCCTTATACTGAGTCAGGCCATTGGTCCATCTAGCTCAGTATAACCTACCCAGACTGGCAGCAGCTTCTCCAAGATTGCAGGCAGGAATCTCTCTCAGCCCTATCTTGGAGGTGTCAAGGAGGGAACTTGGAACCTTCTGCATGCAAGCATGCAGGTACTCTTCCCAGAGTGGCCCCATCCCCCAAGGGGAACATCTTACAGTGCTCACACTTGTAGTCTCCTATTCAGGTGCAAACCAGGGTGGACCCTGCTTAGGGACAATTCAAGCTTGCTACTGCAAGACCAGCTCCTCACCATACTTTCTGACCTTGCCCTCCACGGCTTTCTGAAATCTGGACCTCAGAGTTCCAGATGTCCAGAAGGGAGCTGGAGTTACTCAGAGATAAGGGCAATGCACCTGCTCAGTGGTGCTCCCTTCTGCACTTAACGCAAACAAATCGTCAGATCTCTATACTCTCTATAATCTGGCCTCCTGCTTCTCACAGTGGCCATTAGGTACCTCTCGGAAGCTCACAGGCAGGACATGAAGGCATATGCTATTGCCTCCGCTCTGCCCTCAGCTAGTATTCCGGGGTATACTGCTCTTGGATCTGGAGTTTCTATTTAGTGATCACAGCTAAAAGCAGCTGATTGACCTCAGCTCCTCAACGGGTTGCCCAATTGCCTATTCAGGCTTCTGAGCTGGTGACCATCACTACATCCTGTGGATATGAACCCCCCTAGTCAGGGATTCCCGAACATGGGCCCGCTGATAGACTACAATTCCGATCACCCCCAGCCACCACTGCGGCTCTACCTCTCTCCAAGAGGGCTGCCCATTAACAAACCCCCACCCCCCTGTAAAGAGCTAGCTATTTTCTTTTAACCTCTGTGCCACTTGGTGAAATCATGTTTGCAAACACCTGAATCTCTCTCCCAAGATAACATTTCAGCAGAACAATTTTCGCCGACTCCACATGGTTGAAATGTGCAACCTCTCACATGTGCACTAAAGTAGGGCTTCCCAGCCTTGGGTCATAAGAACAACCCGGCTGGATCAGACCCAAGAATGCCTATCTAGTCCAGCATCCTGATTCACACAGTAGCCCACCAGATGCCTCTGAGAAGCCCACAGAAGAGAGGTGAGGGTGTGCCCTCTCTCCTGCTGTTGCTCCCCTGCAACTGGGATTCAGAGGCATCTTGCCTCTAAAGCTGGAGGTGGCCTATAGCCCTCAGACTAATAGAAATTAATAGATTTGTCCTCCATGAATTTATCTAAGCCCTTCTTAAAACCATTCAGGCTGGTGGTTGTCACTACATCTTGTGCCAGAGAATTCCATAGGTTAATTATGCATTGTGTGAAAAAGTGCTTCCTTTTGTTGATCCTAAATTTCCTGGAGCTTTCCCAGACAGCAGGCTTTACTGTGGGTTTTCTACAAAGCTTTACTGTGAGTTCGAAGTTGCCAAAAACAGAAGAAAACAAAAAAAAAAAAACACCTGACACAAAAAGTGGGTTGTTTTTTTAACCCCAGATATAAATCAGGCTACACTCTAACGCGGGATGAAAAACCCGAATTGCGTGTGAAGTGCTCCCTGATAGTTCGCAGGGACTTGTGGGTAAATCTGGCCGATGTGTGAACGCACACCCTCCATTCCGGAGGAGATGCGATCTAAAAGCTCTGTGTGAAAAACGCCCTGGCCATGACCCTTGGCTCGAGTGCGCTGTGCGGGAGGGGGAAACATTTCTCTCTAGCCACAGCACGCATAATTTTATAGACTCTATCACGTCTCCTCTTATATGAGGTTGGACTACAATTCCTAGTACCCCCAGCTGAAGGCCACAGTGACTGGGGATGCTGGGAGTTGTAGTCTATCATCATTTGTAGACTGACGGTTGGGCACCTCTGCACTTAGGATCCAGGTGGTTAAGTTCATCCCTGGCGCACCACGCCATGTGCAAGGACGATTGCAGCGTGCATGGATTTATCTCCTCTGTGCCACTTCCACAGGCTCCGTTGAGACAAGGGAGACGGGGTGGGCAGAGCAACTGGCAGAGCAGCTGTGGGGAGACTGCTTTGACACTCTCCCCCTCAGTTCCTTCATCGTGTGCTGAGACCCATGTACAGGCTGAGCCCATCCTGCCCGCCAGAACCAGCCCCCATTAGGAGAAATACATGGGCTGTCACTTCTGCTCCCCCTAAACTCTGCCAGGCTGCTCCCTTGGGGACAGAAGCTGCCATATACTGAGTCAGACCCTTGGTCCATCTAGCTCAGCATGGTCTACACAGACTGGCAGCAGCCTCTCCAAGGTTGCAGGCAGGAGTCTCTCTCAGCCCTGTCTTGGAGATGCTGCCAGGGAGGGAACTGGGTTACACTCTGCATACCAAGCAGATGTTCTGCCACTGAGCTATGCATAATTTCTTTTCCCTCCCTCCCTCCCTCTCTCCCTCCCCCCACCTCACACACACACACAGTCTGGTTGGGGATCTTGCCATAAGAGGAGGGGTGTAACCCTTTCCACCAGCTGCCACACCTGGATGTTGTTTGACTACAACTCCCATCAACCCCTTCCACAATGGGCACAGTGGCAGGGGATGTTGGGCATTGTAGCCCAACAACAGCTGGGGGAGCCAAGTTTGAAAACCCCTGGGGCAGCCGCTTGCTTCCTCAGGTAGCTTCTATCCCCAAACAAACAGCAGCTTCGTAGCGTATTTTCATCAGGACCACAGCACAGGGAGGAAGAAATAAACTCCCCTCCCGTGCTCTACAGCTACCTCATGGCGCAGCCGGGAAATGACTTGACTAGCAAGCCAGAGGTTGCTGGTTCGAATCCCCGCTGGTCTGTTTCCCAGACTATGGGGAACCCCTCTATCGGGCAGCAGCGATAGAGGAAGGTGCTGAAAGGCATCGTCTCATACTGCGCGGGAGGAGGCAATGGTCAACCCCTCCTGCATTCTACCAAAGACCACCACAGGCTCTGTGCTCGCCAGGAGTCGACACCGACTCGACTGCACACTTTACCTTTACCCATGTTCTGCAGTCCCAATCGGCTGTCCCTTCTTGCCCCTCATCTGCTATTTTAAAAAAAGGGGGGGGGAGGAGTGATGCATTTAATAGCATGGTTAGTATGAAGTCTAGACCAGGGTTTCGTAACCTTGGGCCCCCAGATGTTATTGGACTACAACTCTCATCATCCCCAGACATGGCCTTTGTGGCTGAGGATGATGGGAGTTGTAGTCCAACAACATCTGGGGGCCCAAGGCTAAGAAACCCTGGCCTAGAAGATAGGAACCATCTCCATCTTACTGAGCCACTGGGTCCAAAAATCCTTGCATCTTTCCCCTTATTGCTTCCGAAGTAAATGCACAATTTCTCTGCACACTTTCCATCCTCCTGCTGCCCTGCCCTACTGGAAGTCAGCCGGGGGACGGGTCAAGGCAGAGCAAACAGGGAGGCCTCTGCCCTGTCTGAGGAGGCATAAAAGCCACAGCCAGAACAATGCCAGGCCGATAAGCAGGCCGCCAGGCTGATCAATAGCCATTGTTTCCCAGTGTAAAGCTTCTCCCAGCACTGATGCCGGAAATGGGCCGGGCTCATGGGACTCACTGGCACTGCCGGCAAAGGGCACCGCCCAGCCATCCTGACATCACCGAGGGCTGTGCTGCCCAGGCTGAGTGCTGGTGCCGCGGCCGAGAGGCTCAGGGTGCGAGGCAGGAGAGCCTGCTTCAAGCCCCTGCTGCCCGATGAGCCTCAGTCCCCTCAGCTGCAAAATGGGGGCAAGACCCCTGCTAACTGTGCAAAGAGGCACCTTTTTAACGTGGTGATTCTCTTTATTTAGCAGGGGGAGAGTAACTGGCCCTATCCACCCCCCGCACAGTACCTCCAGTGACTGTTGCTGGTGTCTATCTGATGTTGCTTTTTAAATTGTGAGCCCTTTGGGGACAGGGATCCATCTTATTTGTATGTTATCTCTCTGTGTAAACCGCCCTGAGCCATTTTTCGAAGGGCAGTATGGAAATCGAATTATCATCATCATCATCATCATCATCATCATTATGACTTCCAGCCTCCCCTGCCAGAATTAGAGGGGTAAGGTACAAAAATGCAGACCAGGTGCTCCCAAGGCTGCAAATGCAAATGCAAAAATGCAAAAGCTCTTTGCAGACATGATGTTACACAAGCGTGCCGAAATCTGCACACACGTCCATGTTTCTGGGTGAATGACTGTACCTCCTCCATTCATCTTAGGAGGGAACCTGGATCTAGGACTCGCAATTGCATGTTACAGATAGGAACCGGATGGCTGTACCTGTCTCCAACATGGGAATAACTGGTTGGTGTTTTGTTTTTTTAAAAAAATATATTTTTAATTACAGAGAAAAAAGAAATTCCATCTCTTCAAATCAAAGCATACAAAGTTTTACACCAAGAATCAATAGTCAGGATAAAATAAAAAGCGAAATTAAAAAAAAAAAATAACAAGAAAGATAACTTCCACCAACTGGATTTCAATCACGAAATCATAGATCACAAATCAAAACTAGATCTCGGAAACCATCAATGACCTTGCTGAACTTTAGATTTTATGAAAGTTTCCCAACTTAATAAAAAGGATTCTGATGGAGGGTTATGCACATAAGCCAAAACTTTGGAAACAGAGGCATAGTCCCATAATTTAATAAACCAATCCACTAAAGAGGGGATTATAGAAGAACGCCAATTGGTAGCATAAAGAGAGCCAGCATGGTATAGTGGTTAGAGTGCTGGACTAGGACCAGGGAGACCCGAGTTCAAATCCCCATTCAGCCATAAAACTAGCTGGGTGACTCTGGGCCAGTCACTTTTCTCTCAGCCTAACCTACTTCACAGGGTTGTTGTGAAAGAGAAACTCAAGTATGTAGTACACCGCTCTGGGCACCTTGAAGGAAGAGCGGGATATAAATGTAAAAATAAAAATAATAAAGCTTCCTCACTGCCGTGATCATATATGGAGACAATTTAGTATACTTCACTGGGAATATAAGATTTTGCACACTGTACCTGTGTGCACTAGACACTCATACAAATCTTGAACATGACAAGTGAACATGGCTAAAATGACTTACTTATTCTGCTAGTGTTCCCACAGTGTCACTGCATGCCAAATATGATAGCAGTTCTGCGGGATCAGTCTGAGGATACATCTAATCCAGCTTCCTGCTTCCCACAGCGGCCAACCAGATGTTTCCAAGAATTCCACAAGCAGAGAGGGGAGTTGGTCTGGTGGTAGCAAGCATGACTTGTCCCCTTTGCTAAGCAGGGTCCACCCTGGTTTGCATTTGAATGGGAGACTACAAGTGTGAGCTCTGTAAGATATGCCCCTTAGCAGATGGGGCTGTTCTGGGAAGAGCACCTGCAGGCTTGCATGCAGAAGGCTCCAAGTTCCCTCCTCAGCAAGCCTGGAGAAGCTGCTGCCAGTCTGTGCAAGACACTACTGAGCTAGATGGACCAAGGGTCTGACTCGGTAGAAGGCAGCTTCCTATGCTCCTAGGAAATGAAACTACAACCTTCCCTTTCAGTTCCCTCCTAAAGGTACAGTGTGCCGTCGAGTTGGTGTAGACTCCTGGCAACCACAGAGCCCTGTGGTTGTCTTTCTCCCAGCAACTGTTTATTCGGTGGCATACTGCCTCTGAACCTGGAGGTTCCATTAGCTATTATGGCTAAAAGCCAGTGAGAAACTGCTCTTCCTTCAGGAATTTAAGTCCCTCTCGAAGCCACGACTAACAGTCATCAGAATATCTTGTGGAAGGAAGCAAATTCCTTAAACAAATCACACACTGTGCCAAGAAGTACTTTGCTGACTGTCCTGAATCTACTGCCAGTCAGGGGGATGGGGATGACACCTCTTTCTGGAAGATAGGAAGCTGCCTTCTACGGAGTCAGACCATTGCTCCATCTGGCAATGCCCTATCGCATCTGCAGTTTCACCACACACCTTGAAGACCATTTGTGGTGATTTGTCATGCCCCTGCTGGCTCAGACTAGGTACCCAAGCACTCTGGGAAGGGGCCCAGGGAACAATTTGCATCCTCAGACAGGGTGCTCTGGGAAATGGAATATCCCACAATGCATTGTGTTGTTTCCCAGTGCCAAGAAGCATTTGGTATAGTCCCAATGATGTTTGGCTTTAAGAGGAGGAAGGGAGGAGGTGGGATGGGACCACAGCTCAGGGGAAGAGCAACTGCTCTGCATGCAGGAGGTCCCAGGTTCACCCCCTGGCTGCATCTCCAGGTAGGGCTGGGAGAGATTCCTGCCTGAAACCTTGGAGAGCCGTTGCCAGTCAGGGGAGACAATACTGAGCCAGATGGAGCAATGGTCCGACTCAGTATAAGGCAGCTTCCTATATAAGGTGCCGTCTACCACAGTTTCAACGTAGGCAGCTTTCAAATATGCAGTCCCGTCTGCCTTCTGTACTGTACCAACTGGGAGGACTGTGCCCCATCCTTGTTTCTTGGACCTTAGCACCTAAGGTCCAAGAGAGGAGAGCTGGTCTTGTGGTAGCAAGCATGACTTGTCCCCTTAGCTAAGCAGGGTTTGCTCTGGTTGCATATGAAAGGGAGACCTGATGTGTGAGCCCTGCAAGATATTCCCCTCAGGGGATGGAGCTGCTCTGGGAAGAGCATCTAGGCTCCAGGTTCCCTCCCTGGCAGCATCTCCAAGACAGGGCTGAGAGAGATCCCTGCCTGCAACCTTGGAGAAGCCGCTGCCAGTCTTTGCAGACAATACTGAGCTAGATGAACCAATGGTCCATACAGCAGCTTCCGATAGTCCTATTCCTATACCCATAAGACTACCGGTATAAAGGAGATTTCTGCAGCTGCTGTTCTCTTCCCAATATGAGAGAAAAGGCATCTTGGCCTCTCCAAGTGCATTGAGATGAAATGATTTTAACCTCTATAAGCTGCTGCCATTTAATGACGTGGCCAAACCCCTTTGGAACAACCCGCGTCCAGCGGGTCCATTCTCAGGCAGGGGGCTGGGCCAGATAACCTCTAGGAGTCCCTTCCCAGCCCCAGAATCCCCCAGCAGGAGCCTGCAAACAGGAAACAGGGCCAATGGTGGCATTCATCTTGCCCTTTCCGGGCCTGCCAAGGATTTAGCTGCCTGGCTTCAGCTCCTTCTATCCACCCCCCCACTCGCCGCCCCAGGCTCGGAATACCAAACAGGCAGGAGAAGTCAGGACAGGGGGTGGGAGGTGGGGTGGGCAGGCGGGTGCAGCGCAGGGGAGAACAATGGGAGGCTTAAGCTGGAGGAGAGATGTTGGCGCTCAAGGAAAAGCCCAGCAGCCTGACTGTTCTGGCTGCAGGAGAGCTGCAACCTTTGCACTGGAGGAGATGCAAAGGGCCTCTTGGATTTCCTCCGAAGTTGTCTGGCTCGCTCCCAAGCTGGAGGCTCAGACTCTGAAGTGGCACGTTAGCAGTGGCGCCTGGTACTAAGAGGTGAGGCAGGCGGGCAGAAAAGGAGCTGCAGGTCCAGTGTGTGATGCTCTGATTCGGCCCTGGTTCTCTCACGTCTATCCCCAAACCCAGCGGGCTGGTAATCCCCCGAGTTTGGGATTGGGAGTTCAACACAGTCCTCAGCAGGGCAAATTACTGTACTGACCAAGACTAGGGCCTCTCTCCCCCCACCCCAGTTTCCTGATTTAAGAATTGAGGGGTGGGGGTCATCTTAAATGCAGAGTTCTCTTCCTTTGGGGTAGTTACAGGTATAACCTAGCTTTAATCCAGGCTTGCTCAACTTTGGCCCCCCAGCTGCTTTTGGACTACAACTCCCACAATCCCCAGCAGTGTTCCCTGGAACAGTGATTCCCAGATGTTGTTGTTGACAACAGTTCCCAGAATCCTCGGTCAAAGGCCACTGCAGCTCGGGATTCTGGGAGCTGTAGTCAACAACATCTGGAAACCCGTTACAGGGAAAAGCTGATCCCAGCCACAGTGGCCAATAACCAAGGAGGAGTTGTAGGCCAACATCTGCAGGAGGGCCGAAATTGAGCAGGCCTGATTTAATCTCTATTTTTAAAGGGGGGGTTCTCCTAAATTCAGAGTCGTCTTCTATTCAGGTGAGTACGGTACCAGCCCGCTGGGCTTGGGGCAGGGCCAGACGACAGCAAGAACATCACATCCAGCCCCTGTGGCTCCTTTTCCACACACACACCCCAGCCACTACTGCGCATTACAGGTGCAGGCCAACTTCTGTGTGTGGGTCTACTGCAGGCTTCCCCAAACTGTGGCCCTCCAGATGTTGCTGAACTACAACTCCCAGCATCCCTAGACACAATTTTTTGTGGCTGGGTATGCTGGAAGTTGTAGTTCAGCAACATCTGGAGGGCCACAGTTTGGGGAAGCCTGGTCTACTGCAACACAAGGGCTCCCTAGCAGGGAATAACTTGGGGCCTTGGCTGACCTGTCAGGCCACGAAGGGCAGCTGGTAGCTTTGCCAAAGAGAAGTTAAGGCAGTTTGAAAGAGGGAGGACCAATGTTGCTGCACCCAGGCATCCCACTATCCCCTCTCATCCAACAGGTGTTGCAGGATTCTGTAGGGTTTAAAAAAAAACAACCACCCTGCAAAGCCTATTTGACTATTGGGTCAAAAAATGGGTGGAGCACACCCCACAAAGCCTCTCTCCAACCACTTCCAGCGCTTTTAATAGCTCCTTCGCCCTTCCAATCTCAGCAGCTGGTTGTGCAACAACCGCACTTGGGCTTCTCTCTTGCACAAAACCTCCTCTTATCTCAGCATCACACTTCTGAGGAGGGGATGTCGCAACTCCTGAGCATTGCACATGAATCTCTCTCCCGCGTGGGCAGCTGCATGCACCCCATGATGGACGTGCATCTGCCATCAAGCGTGATGGATGGAACATATTGGTCCACCCAGCTCAGTATTGTCTACCCAGACTGGCAGCGGCTTCTCCAAGGTTGCAGGCAGGAATCTCTCTCAGCCCTATCTCGGAGATGCTGCCAGGGAGGGAACTTGGGACCTAGATGCTCTTCCCAGAGCGGCTCCATATGAGGGGAATATCTTACAGTGCACTCACACATGTCTCTCATTCAAGTTCAAACCAGAGTGGATGCTGCATAGCAAAGGGGACAATTCATGCTTGCTACCACAAGACCAGCTCTCCTCCCACATGTGTGTACAGCACAGGCAGAGTAACCCCACACAGGAAAGGAAGCCTCGGTGAGACAAATCCCCGTGGCAGTGGCCTTTGGGACCTGCCCCTTCACAGCTTGGGAACCCTGGCATGGAGGGAGCTTTCCACAGCAGTGCTCAACGTTTCCAAACAACCCTGGAAATGAGGGAAGGGGCTGTCGCTGATGAAGCATCTGCTTTGCACGCAGAACGTCCCCTTTCAAATTTCCGGCAGCATTTCCAGGTAGGGCTGGCTAGGAGAGACTCCAGGATGGAACCTGCGTGGTGTAGTGGTTAGAGTGCTGGACTAGGATCGGGGAGACCCGATTTCAACTCCCCATTCAGCCATGATACCAGCTGGGTGACTCTGGGCCTGTCACTTCTCTCTCAGCCTAATCTACTTCACAGGGTTGTTGTGATGAGAAACCTAAGTATGTAGTACACCGCTGGGAGGAGAGCTGGTCTTGAGGTAGCAAGCATGACTTGTCCCCTTAGCTAAGCAGGGTCCACCCTGGTTACAAATGAATGGGAGGCTAGAAGTGTGAGCACTGTAAGATATTCCCCTCAGAGGATGGAGCTGCTCTGGAAAGAGCATGTAAGTTCCAAGTTCCCTCCCTGGCAGCATCTCCAAGATGAGAGAGATTCCTGCCTGCAACTTTGGAGAAGCTGCTGCCAGTCTGTGAAGACAATACTGAGCTAGATAGACCAGTGGTCTGACTCAGTATATGGCAGCTTCCTATGTTCACTCTGGGCTCCTTGGAGGAAGAGCGGGATATAAAATGTAGATAACCACCACCACCACCACGGCAAGCTGCTGCCAGTCAGTGTAGACAATTCTGAGCTAGATTGGCCAAGGGTGTGACTCGGTATAAAGCAGCTTCCTATGTTCCCTGTTTGTCCTACCAATGGCCAGACCCTTTAACTGGGCTCCCATGAAGCTTGTCTTCCCACCCACTCCTGCCTCCGTTCCCCAGCATTCTGCTTAGTTTCCAACCAAAGCCGTATGAAAACAAACAGCAGCAAAGCCCCACTCTCTGCAGAGAAAGCAGCTGAACAATCACAGCTTAGGGCCAGGCAAGCTGGAGAGGGGCCGGGCCCCAGAGCAGGCAGGGAGAGCACTGCGTGGGCCTCCTCTGACCAGCGCCTCCAGTTAACCTTGAGTCAGGGCTGTTTCTGCCCAGCGCAGAATTGTACTGACTGTGTGCTGTTATGCACTGTAATTGCTGCCAATTGTATCTGGTCAAGTACAGTCATAAAGATCTATCTATCTATCTGCTAAATGCAGCCGCAGACCTGGGAAAAGCAGCGTCCCGGCTCACACACACAAGCGGGAAAAGGAGGAGGCGATGGCTCCCAGGCACGTTTGGCTTTGTTGGAACTTGGCATGGCCTTGTGTTAAGTCTGCACAAGACACCCCCAAAGCTGCAGGGATTTCGCTCACACACCACAACACTCCTCCTCAGGAATGTGGATTCTACAGCTGGGTTACAGGCAGTGCTGCTGGTTGCCCTAACGAATATTTAAGGATCCTTCCCTGAATATTCAATTATTCTGTTTCCCAAGTCTGAACAACACTGGATCCAGCACACTCACGAAATAGCCTCCACCCCTATATTCCAGATCTCCTCTGTTCCGTCCCTCAGGGCAGTAATCCCCCAATACTTTTTCATCCAGAGGCACACTTACATTAAAAAAAATTGGGGTACATCACCACCCCTCCCCAAAACACACAACTTTTTATTGCAGTGGCAAGACCACTGTGCAATATTCATTCATTCATTCATTCATTGTATGCTTAGGACATGCCCCTCCTGGAGCTCTATACAAGTGGTTCCCAACCAGCGTGGTGTAGTGGTTAGAGTGCTGGACTAGGACCGGGGAGACCCGAGCTCAAATCCCCATTTAGCCATGAGACTTGCTGGGTGACTCTGGGCCACTCACTTCTCTCTCAGCCTAACCTACCTCACAGGGTTGTTGTGAGGAGAAACTCAAGTATGTATGTAGCTCTGGGCTCCTTGGAGGAAGAGCAGGATATAAAATGGAAATAATAATAATAATAGCCTAACATTCAGCAGGAGGAGAGCTGCAGAGAACAAGAAAACTTGCCCACTCCTTTGAGATATTGAAGTTGGGCCTGATAAAGGTGCCCTGCTCTGGCTTTTCGGTGTTTGACCCAAAAACAGGCGGGGGCGGGGGGGGAGTTGAACAGATCTGTTATAGAGCAAAGGTTTCCAACCTGGGGGCCTCCAGATGTTGCTGAACTACAGCTCCCAACATGCCCAGCTACAATTTATTGTGGCTGGGAGTTGTAGTTGGGGAACATCTGGAGACCCCTAGGTTGTTGCTGTTGTTATTTACATTTTATATCCCGCTCTTCCTCCAAGGAGCCCAGAATGGAGTACTACATACTTAAGTTTCCCCTCACAACAAGTAGGTTAGGCTGAGAGAGAAGTGATGGGCCCAGAGTCACCCAGAAAGTCTCATGGCTGAATGGGGATTTGAACTCAGGTTTCCCTGGTCCTAGTCCAGCACTCTGACCACTACACCACGCTGGCGTACCTCTATAATACTCCTGCTCGGGTTGCCATATTCTGGCTTTCCAAATCCGGGTGCCTAATTTGCATATTATGTAAATTGGCTCAAAAATATTTTTTGAACAGAATAGTGGCTGCACTATTTTGCTCCATATCTCCGCTTCTACAAGGGCTAGAGCTTAGCTTTTCTTTTCAACGAAGGCTGAAATCCAGGTGGGCTAAGCAATCCAGGTGAGATGCTTAAAATCCAGGTGAATCCCGGGGGGGGGGATTTTCAGAGGGCATGGCAACTTTCTCCCCACCATCCCACGTCAGCATTTCTGGAAGAGAAGATTTCAGTTCTGGAGCGCTCAATTTTTTTCTGCAATGGAATGCAGAGAAACCTTGGCCTGGCTTATCAGTACTACGCAACCCTCACATTCTTGCAGTTTAGGCTATTGTAATGGAACAGCTGCAACAACACCTCAGCATGATGAGGAGGGGACGGTCACTAACCTGCCAGGAAGAGGCACACTTATCAAATGAGAAGTGTATGACTTGATTGATGATTAGTGCCTTGACTGATAATGCGGTTAGGCAATCATCTAACACTATAAAAAGGGTGTAAACTATTCTCCAGCGGTGCAACTCAGGGGATTGACTGAGTAACTGCATACACTTCCATGGAGATTAAAGCAGTCTAACTCCCTGTAGTTATTGCTTGCTGCTCTCAGAACCTCTGAGCTGAAGAGAAGGATAAGGAAAGCTCCCCAATACATACAGATTTGTACAGAAAACCAGGTGTAGGATTGCAACCAAAGTCGACCCCGCGACCCCCGGTACAACCCTTATGGGAGGAGAGCTAATCTTGTGGTAGCAATTGTTCCCTTTGCTAAGCAAGGTTTGTCCTAGTTTGCATTTGAATGGGAGACTGTAAAATATTCCCTTCCGGGGATGGGGCTGCTCTGGAAAGAGCACCTGCCTGCTTGCATGAAGAAGGTTCCAAGTTCCCTCCCTGGCATCTCCAGATAAGGCTGGGAGAGACCCCTGCCTGCAACCTTGGAGAAGCCGCTGCCAGTACAATACTGAGCTAGATGGCCCAATGGACTTACTTGGTATAAGACCGCTTCCTAAGTTCCTAAACCAATTGGGTTTGACCTCCAGTAGCAGTTTGCCTGTAAACCTGCTCCAGTAGAGAATGTAGTTTGCCACCAGCAGGTGACCAGGCTGGAAAGCCATTGCAAACTGAGAACTGGCTCAGTCTCCTTTTAGATCAGGGAAGCTAGCCTCTTGGGGCAGCCAGGCGTAGGTGGGCAGGCAAGTTAGCAGGCATTTTTGTGCATTAGCAACTCTGTAGATTCATTTGCAAAGCTGGGCCTGCGCCCTTCGAAATTCTAGGCATCTTAGCAGCAGGACTGCCTTGGAGACAAGCCGTCCTGAGCCTTTCCCTTATCATGGTTACATTTTGCTACCAGAACAAAACAGAGAGATTAACCAAGAAATCAAAGGGGAGCGTGCTCTGTGAACAGCAATATCCATGCATGCTCAAACATCCAGGTATGTTGAAAGGTGTTGACTCTGTTTCATATTCTTTGAATTCCTTTCCCCTGGAGACTCAAAATAGGAGCCTGAATAACATTTTGGAAGCCATCTAAGGGGATAATCCAGCTTTTTGCAGACTCTGGATATCTGGGGCAGAGGTTGCTCCAGATGAAAATTCTGCTCAGCAACTCAAAGAGAGGTGTGTGTGTTTTCTCCTAGCCCAATGGACTGGCATGCTCTTTGCATCCGTGGGATAAAGCAATTAATCTTGACTGCTGGCATCCCATACTTCCCTGTCCAGTGGAGTTACTGGGCAAGAGTGATGCTTCTGGGATTGCCCCACTGTTAGCTGTATGTTAGCTGTAGCAGAAGCAAGGGCCTCTGCTGAAGAGCCATCTGCTTTGCTTGCAGAAGGTCCCAGGTTCAATCCCTGGCAGCATCTCCGGACAGGGCTGGGAAAGACTCCTGCCTGAAACCTTGGAGAACTGCTGCCAGTCAGAGCTGCCAGTTCTGAGCTAAATGGTCTGACTCAATATGAGGCAGCTCCTTGTGTTCCTATGAATGCTGCACAGCCCTCTTCCAGTCTACAAGGGGCATAGAGCTTGGTAGATGCATTCAACGTGGGGGCACAATGTTTTCATGCACACTTAAGCCGCGCTCTCAGCACATGGCTTGGGGGGAAAACATGACTAACCACAAGATCATAAAGGCATGAAATCGCTGCAGGAAAAGCTTTCACCCGCAGCAACAAGGTTGTGGGTCATGTGCACCACACACAGGATTCATCCTTTTGGCACACTAACGCAAACACTTGAAAAGTAAGCTTACAGCAAGGTTTGACAAATCCTAGGTGCCAGGAAGCCATGCTGCCTAGAAATTCAACTGTGGTGCCTAGATATTCAGAGGACGAGTTATTTAATGCATCCTTTATTTTCCCCGGGCAGCCCCTTTTCTGTTCTAAGTGTGTTACTTGTAGAGGGGCGGAAAAAAAGCCCATTTACCCTCCCCCTCCACAGTTTCCACCACTAAGTCTGGTAATCTTGTCAAGTGCTCATTGTCTGGCTCTCAAATCTTTGGGCTGGTTTCTAGATCCAAGGAACATTCATCAAGGCTGAGTTTACAGTGGCACTCACAAAGCTGGATCCTCACCTTGGAAGCTGCCCACCGCAGCCAGTATGGCTTGCTGTGAGCTGAGGAAGTCGAAGTCAATAAGGACTGAAGCCAGGATTTGCCTGCACTGAGGTGGTCACTGAATTAGGGCCGAAGTCTATATGATCAGCATTTGCTGACCAAATCTTAACATTATCTAAATCAGGGTCGCCCCAGGTATTTCTGGATGAAAACTCCCGTCTTTCCCAGGCACAATGGTCTTTGGAGCCCCCGATCTAAACTAACCTATTATTACCGGGCTCTGCACCCATGAGAAAATAGGACAGGAGCCCAAAATAAACTCATTATGGAAACAGGTGCAGTTCTGCATAACTGGCCATCCTTTATTACTGGGCTGCACAGTCTGGCCCTCCAGCTGTTGTTGAACTACAACTCCTATCATCCCTGGTCACAGCAGCCAATTGTCGGGGGGGGGGAATAGGAGTTGTAGTCCAGGAGTTGTAGTCCAACATCAGCTGGAGGGTTGAAGTTGTGCACCTCTGCTTTATTATGGCAAAACTTGAATGTATTGGAGATGAAGCGCTGCTTGGTACGAAGAAAGAATAGAGAGGCAATATGTATAGATATAGATATAAACTCAAACCCAGTGTAAATGGTAAAGTAAAGTAAAGTAAAGTGTGCCTTCAAGTCAATTTTGACTCCTGGCGCCCACAAAGCCCTGTGGTTTTCTTTGGTAGAATACAGGAGGGGTTTACCATTGCCTCCTCCCACACAGAATGAGATGATGCCTTTCAGCATCTTCCAATATCGCTGCTGCCCAATATAGTACCAGCAGGGATTTGAACCGGCAACCTTCTGCTTATTAGTCAAGCATTTCCCTGCTGCGCCACTTAAGGTGGTAGTGTGAATGGTAGGGAAGAGTTAAAGGAGACCGTGAAGTATATTGGCTACTAAGGAGTCTGTAATGTTGGAACACAGACACACAGCGGTAGGGCCTTGGTTCCCTTATCTCTGATCTTTTCCCTCCCCACCTTTTTACCTCATCTATTGATTGAAATTACTGCCAGAGTGTGTGTATGTGTAATTAAAGTTGTGAACAATATAAGCAGGTGGTCCACAGAAGAGGGAGGGACAACATGCAGGCTGGTGTTTGACGCCGAAACGTATGTTTGTTTTTACAGGTTGAGTATCCCTTATCCGGACTGCTTGGGACCAGAAGTGTTCTGGATTGTGGATTTTTCCAGATTTTGGAATATTTGCATAATCTTGGGCATGGGATCCAGAGCGCCCAAACAGATGCCAACAGAGTAGGCGCCAAACTGAGCAGGGAGTGGCGGAGGGGGGCTTTCCCTTTTCCCTCTAGCGCCAAAGCGAGAACATCAAAAACATTACAAAGCTTCACAATAAAAACAGAGCTGCAACTAGAGAGAATTACAGACCAAACCCCTGTCACTAACCACCTTCTGAAAGAAGTAAGTTTTGACTGCATGTTTAAAAGCAGCAAAACTGGGAATCTGCGAGTGAGTGAGCTGAAGCATATTGTTTTTCGTTTTTGTTACAACGTAGTGTCTGGATTTTGGAGCATTCCGGATTTCGGATGTCCAGATAAGGGATACTCAACCTGTACTATGATTTTAACAACTTTCCAAACAACGTTTTTACAAGGCATGGTCAGCTGTTCTTACGTAATCAACTTGAAGGTCTTAAAGGAGTGCTTGGGAGTCACCTTAAATATGCGTATACGAAAACCTGGGTCTCCAAGTCAGAATGCTGCTTTGCTTTCCCCTAGGATCCAACTCTTAAAGTAGCTCTCATGCTATAGACGGCAAAGCTCTGCAGAGGCCATTCAGTCCAAGGGGCCAGGGCTGAGCCGGGTACAGGTGGAGAGAGGCGGAATCATCTTCTTCAGCAAGCTCAGTTTTTCTTTTAAAAGGTAAAACGGTCAGGAAGGCCAGGGACAGTGGCTGTCCTCTTTCCATGTTGCCTGATCCAGCCATTCAGTTTAAAGAAGAAGAAGAAGTAAAAGAGAGAGAAAGAGAGAAACCACCAGCCTTTCTTCTAGCTGGCACACTTTCCTGGCTTGTCCCTGTACCCGGGTGCCAAGAGCGTCGGATACAAAGAGAACAGCGGCAGAAATCTGTGTCATGTTGAATTTATTCAACAAATCTCTCCCAGGCCGCTCTAATCAGTCCCGATCGGCTGCACGGGGAACAACGGGAGCTTGTGAAAGTTTAATCCCAAAGGACCCGCCGTCCTGGAGCTCTGCTGGCTTAGGAAGGGCTAAGGTGGAAGCCACTGCGTTTGGAAGCATTTTCTTCGCAGAAGTCAATGGTGCCCGAATATTTGGCTTCTAGGGTAGACCTTCCACACTGACCTGTCTGCTAAGGAAACCAAGAGCCCACTGCAGAATCCCTGAGCACCGCAGAGGATTCTGGGACATGGTGTCTTTTTTACACTCTTGTTTTTAAATTTTGCTGTAAACCACCTTGGGTTTGCTTTAATGAAAGGCAGTATATAAATTTAACAATAAAATAAATATGTTCCAAGGCGTACACTCAGGTCACTGGCCAGGCCTCACTGCCTCACAGGAAACAAGCGCACACCCTAAAAACACACTCTTCTGTGGGCTGCAGTCTGCAAGAGAATATCCAGGGGCAGTCCTTCCATGAGGTGAGGCGAGGAGGTTGCCTCAAACAGCAGATTATCGGGGCATCAATGGGGCGGCAAAATGCCTTGCCACCATCTGCTGCCTCTTTAAAAGAGAGAGAGAAGGGAGTCAGCAGTTAGGGTCCCTTTTCAGGCACATACATCTTGGGCTGCCAACGAGAATATCAAGAGTGGGCAAGCTGCCTATAGGGAAGCGTACTCACAATTATGGATGTTCTTCTACGCTTCTGAGGAAACCCACAGCCCCCCAAAACACAATATGAAACTCACCTGCAATACAATACGTAGCTAAGATTTTAAGAAAGGGATTTTCCAACTTGGGTCCCCAGATGCAGTTGGACTACAACTCCCATCATCCCCAGCTGCCACAATGGTAATGTCAGATGGCTGGTTCTCAAAGCCGTGAAGGTTGGGCACCATTAAAGACAGCAGGGTAGGAAAACAGAGTATTGACCCCCAGAACACAACACACTGCCATTTTCAGGCACAGCGAACTAACGGTGCCTTGTCCCCTGAAGTTAAGGGTCTCCAGTTATTGTTGGACTACAACTCCCATTCCATCCTTGACCATTGCAGCTGGGGATCCACACAATAAAAATCTGCTAAACCCTGGTTTTAAAAAGCTTCACACATTACGGTCCTTCCTCAGAAAGCACTGCCGTGTTAAACAGAGTATGAAACCCAGGTTTATTAGTAGCAGTATTTGTTTATGAAGCTATATACATAGCATTTAAAGAGCTGCTCAAGCTAAAAAGAGGCCTCTGTCCAAGGAACATACAACTGAAAGGTCAACAGAGATAGGAGGGGCACAAGGGAAATATGAAAGCACAGGAATCAAGTTATATGTAATTCGGTTTCCTTTCAGATGAGGACGAGAGGGTTTAGCCAAGGGCTTCATGGAAGAGATCTATTCTGGGCGGGGGATTTGTCAAGGCAAGGTGCACAACTGCAGCCCTGCAGCTATTTTTGGATTACAACTCCCATCATCCCCAGCGACAGTGGCCAATAAGGGAAAATGGGAGTTGTAGTCCAATATCTGCAGGAGGGCTGAAATCCAGCCCTGGCGTAGGTCGCCATGGAGTGGTGGCTGTTTTCCACCCCAGATACTGAGAGTTATGGAATAATAAAATGCATTCTAGTTCAACTCCAGCACCACACTTTAGCACCCCGCAGGGAACTACAACCAAAGTTCCTTGAAAGGAGAGGAAACCGCGACAGTGACTTGAGCCGTTCAAGGTATCTTGCATTCAGAGGTTTTTTCCTACAGATGTGTCATAAACGAAACGTCGGGTGATGCAGTGGAGAGAATACTGGATATAGACCAGGGCAACCCACCTACCAATCCCTGCTCAGACAGGAAGCTGCCTAGGAAACCCCGGACCAATTGGCCTCTCCCTGGCCTACCTCACAAGACTGTTGTGAAGATAAAAACCACCTGCCAAGAAGTTATTTTAAACGTTTCTTTCGACGGTTGGACCACCTCCAGTCACTCACTCGCTCGCTCTCAGCCTAACCTCCTCACAGGGTTGTGCGGAGGATAAAGCGCTTTCTTTCTTAGGGGGAGGAATACCCCATGCTGAACTCTTCAGGGGAGAGTAGGATCAGACGTCAGCAAAATAATGAATCACTTCAGGATGAGAAGGTGGAGCGAGAGGTCCAGCCCCAACACGCTGCGCTCAGTGAACGTTAAGCAGCAACAGACTGCAGCTAGGCGCCAGCCAGTTTCATGGAAAAGATGTGCTGATCACATTCACGGCACATCTGAAAACAACAATTGCTTCCAATGTTTCTACTTTGATCAAGCACTGGGCTGTTTTTAAATACTGAATGATTTAAAGCTGTCAGGGCAATCCATTTGTATGGGTTATTTCTCGCCAATCACTGCACAGAAAACGTGGGGTTTGGGGGGGTTTTTTGTTTGTTTTTTAAAGCCTCCAATAAAACTTCAGTGTAAATCAGTAACACGCGGAACACAGACAGACATGACTTCACGGTGCCCCTCCAGCTCACGATATGCTAGCTTGGGGCAGAAGCTAGAGCAGCACAGCAGCCAAGAAATTTGCGCTCTGATCCAAATCAGGAGTTCTCAAACTTGGATCCCCCGATGTTGTGGGACTCCAACTCCCATCATCTCTCACTACAAAGGCCCTTTTAGCTGGGGGTGACGCACGCTGTAGTCCAGCAACAGCTGGGGATCCTGCCTGCAACCTCGGAGAAGCCGCTGCCAGTCTGTGAAGACAATACTGAACTAGATAGACCAATGGTCTGACTCAGGATATGGCAGCTTCCAATGTTCCTATGTTCCTAGAAAGCTCTCTGTTTTATTTTATACATATACTTTTGTATCCCACTCTTCGTGGAATGGGGCTGTAGCTCAGTGGCAGAGCATCTGCTTTCCATGCCGAAGGTCCCAGGTTCAATCCCTGGCATCTCCAGAGAGCCACCCCAGTCTGTCAAGTCAAGGCAATCTTTCTTATGGTCATATTACCAACGTATGCTGTCGGCTTTTTGGAGAAGAGAGCTGGTCTTGTGGTAGCAAGCATGGCTTGTCCCCTTAGCTAAGCAGGGTCTGCCCTGGTTGCATATGAAAGGGAGACTAGAAGTGTGAGCACTGGAAGAGATTCCCCTTAGTGGGTGGAGCCGCTATGGGAAGAGCATCTAGGTCCCAAGTCCCCTCCCTGACAGCATCTCCAAGATAGGGTTGAGCGAGATTCCTGCCTGCAACCTTGGAGAAGCTGCAGCTAGTCTGTGAAGACAATACCGACCTAGATAGACCAATGGTCTGACTCAGGATATGGCAGCTTCCTATGTTCCTAACAAGACAAAAGAGCAAAAGCATGTATATCATACACACATCACTGACCATCATTGATTACATCATGATCAGCCTACTTTCCAGTAGGCTTATGAGATCACCCGGCATTCTGTGTGTCTGTCCATCTGTGTGTCCCCTCCTCTCATCAACTTTGCAATGCCTGGACCAATAAGAACCAAATTGGGTACAGTTGTAGGGACACCTCAATGGCATAGTTTGTGATGATGTCATCCACCCAATTCAAGATGGTGGATATGGATGCTTTTGAGGTGCAAATGGGTTAACTTGTGAACCACCTAACCAATTTGAATCAAATTGGTTACAACTGTAGGGACACACAAGGTCACCTCAATGGCGTAGTTTGTGATGATATCATCCACCCCAATTCAAGATGGCAGATATGTAAACATTTGAGGCGCAAATGGGCTAACGTGTGGACTGTCTAACTGATCTGAACCAAATTTGGTACAGCTGTAGGAATGAAAGTAAGCATATTAGTTTTTACTAGAACAACTTGTTACTCATATTGACTAGACAAGTACTGTATATGTGTCCTAGATGCTATAAAACAAAAATTTAGCTACTTTATAGGTGACATAGGAATCTCTATTCCCTAAAATAAACTTAACCTAAAAATCATCCAAATGTCCTGGGAACTTCACTAATAATGGTAAAATCGAATTCGATCTCAAATCTCAATAGAAACAACAGTGCAAAAGATCATGAGTTATTGTTTTGCTCTCACCAGTGCCTCAAGGGCATTGCTGCTGTGAAACTGGTATGCACTGAAATCTACCTTCCAGTAATGTTGAAGGAAGGGCATTGAAACGAGCCCTAGAAAATGCCCAGTGATATTTTGGGATCTGTCAAAGATAAACTATTGGGCGCTTGTGCAATTACAGAGGATTCCCTCAATATCTTATATGAGCTAGGCAGCAGACTTTATCATCCTGTTATTCAATGTCCTTTATATGCTGTTGAATAATTTCTTTTGACTATTCATGACACAAGGAAAGCAGAAAATCAGGAGACAGGCCATAGGAAAACAACTTATCCTCTACACCACTGCCAAGCAGATTGGAAATTATCCATCAATATCAAGGGTGTCAGTCCTACATGGGTAAAATTAAGCTTAAGCCAGAAATTGATAATGGCTATCCAAATTCTGGCTTCTACTCTAATCAAACCTGCTTCCAACCTTAGTGCAGCATTGGCAACACAATCCAGCATTATAAAGAGGCCTCTAAAAATCCAGATTGGACCCTCTTAAATAGGTCAAAGTTAGCAAAAGGGCCCGATTGTGCTCCGGACAAGAGTTGTGCTAAATATTTTGCCAAAAACAATTTGATAGCCACAGGGAGGAAACTTTCACCCTGGACACAATGAAATCACCAAATAGCCATAGGAGAGCTGGTCTGGTGGTAGCAAGCATGACTTGTCCCCTTAGCTAAGCAGGGTCCACCCTAGTTGCATTTGAATGGGAGACTAGAAGTATGAGCACTGTAAGATATTCCTCTCAGGGGATGGAGGCGCTCTGGGAAGAGCAGAAGGTTCCAAGTTCCCTCCCTGGCAGCATCTCCAAGATAGGGCTGAGAGAGATTCCTGCCTGCAACCTTGGAGAAGCCGCTGCCAGTCTGTGAAGACAATACTGAGCTAGATAGACCAATGGTCTGACTCGGTATATTGCAGTTTCCTATGTTCCTATGTATTTCTCCGAGCTGATGAGGCAGCATACTTGACCTGTACAACGTTTCCCCCATTGGCCTGAAAAACATGACCTAAATATTTGAAACACCTTACCTGCTCAATAAGTTGATTATTAATATTACAATTTTAAAAAAATTGGCCTGGAAGAAAAAAACCATGATTTTCATTTTAGAATAATTTCATTATTGACCTAGTCATTATTGATCTAGTTGGACCAATGCTCTGACTCAATACAAGGCAGCTTGCATGGTTATGTTTATCCTCACAACAACCCTGTGAGGTAGGTTAGGCTGAGAGAGAAGTGACTGGCCCAGAGCCACCCAGTGGGTTTCATGTCCAAGTGAGCACCTGAAATTGGGTCTCCCCAATCCTAGTCCAGCACTCTAACTACTACACCACACTGGTTCTGCTGAAATCACATCTCTGCCATTAGCTCATCAGGCGGCATTCAGCAAGCCGTTCCCTCAGCATCACTTCCCCAGCTGCTATACAGTTCCAGGACATGAGCAACATGGGCCCCCATCACATGGTCTGAGAGCACATGGTACAGGTCGTTTGCGGAAGCTAAGCAGGTCTAAGTCAAGGTCTGGGCCTGGATGGGTCACCACCTGGGAACCCCACTTATGCTGCTTTGAGCTGTGTGATTAAAGGTGTATAGGAACATCAGAAGCTGCCTTCTACTGAGTCAGACCCTTGGTCCATCTAGCTCAGTATGGTCTACACGGACTGGCAGCCGTTTCTCCAAGGTTGCCGGCAGGAATCTCCCTCAGCCCTATCTTAGAGATGCTTCCAGGGAGAGAACTTGGAGTTGTTCTTCCCATAGCAGCCCCTTCTCCTCAGGGAAATATCTTACAGTGCTCACACATGGTCACCCATTAAAATGCAAAAAATATTTAATGTTGCCCTGATTTCCAGGGTTTTTAGCTGTTTAATTGGTTTTATTGTGTTTTAATAGCTTGATTTTAATTGTTAACTTGTTTTAATTGTTTTTATCATGCTGTAAACCGCCCTGAGCCATTTTGGAAGTGCAGTATACAAATCAAATCAAATCAAATCAAATCAATCAGTCAATACCAGGGAAGACCCAGCCCATGCATGCACACACTCTTACTTATGGGGATACTAGTACTCCTCTACCATTGTGTTATTGTAAGGATAACTGAGATAACCAGCTAACCACTTAAACCCAATTCCCAACATTCCATTACTTTCTAGGGAGGGCGGATCAAGAACCATTGGCGTTTCTGACTCCCAACTGTTTTGACAATAGCAGCAGCAACAAAAAGGTGTTTTCTTCTTAAGTTAGGCTGCTGAAATGAAGAAAGTTTGGGGAAAACCAGGAGCAGACGCATAGGCTGACGTCTCGAGTTCTGGTTCTGAAAATAATTTTCTGGATTGAGCAACTATCTGGAAAACGGACGACACTTTCTCAACTCATAAAGCAAAAACTAGAAAAGAAGAGCTCTGGGGTGTGCTTGTGTGCGTAAAATTTGAACTCGACTTCTATGCAGAATCCTGCTCTCTCTCAGCCCTAGGAACATAGGAAGCCGCCTTATACCGAGTCAGACTGTTGGTCAGTCTAGCTCAGTACTGTCTACCCAGACTGGCAGCGACAAGGTTGCAGGCAGGAGTCTCTCTCAGCCCTATCTTGGAGATTTTATGCAATGCTCCTGCATAGGAATAGGGAGGGAAGACGCGACCAAGAGGTTCACGCAGATGAGACAGTAAATCTCTTCTGGAAAAGTTTGTATGGTTATGTGCAAAAAGACAAGAGTATCTCTTCTAAACAGCAATGGGACAAATTGTGGAAAGGGACGTCGGATGTAACACCCCCCCCCCCCCGATTACCTGATGTGCCTTGAAATCCCCCACCCCCGAGTTACAGTACTACCTGCATATACTTCATAACCTTGTGGGTTTCCAAATCATTGTGTGTAAATCTTTGTAGATATATCATGTACAAACAACCACTTTGTATATAATTGTGCTTTGGCAACGTACTGTATGCTTTGGTAGTTTGTTGGTTCAATAAAAAAATCTTGTCCTATTAAAAAAAAAAAAATCTTGTCCTATCTTGGAGATGTCAGGGAGAGAACTTAGAGAGTATGTAGGTGCTCTTCCCAGAGCAGCCCAATTCCCCGAGGGGAATATCTTACAGTGCTCACACATCTCCTATTCAAGTGCAAACCAGGGCAGCCCCTGCTTAGCAAAGGGGACAATCCAATTTGTCTCTCTCAGGTATTAGTAGAAGGTATGAAAGTGGAGAAATGCTTGACTAACTAGCAGAAGGTTGCTGGTTCGAATCCCCACTGGTACTATATTGGGCAGCAGTGATATAGGAAGATGCTGAAAGGCATCCTCTCATACTGCGCGGGAGGAGGCAATGGTCAACCCCTCCTGTATTCTACCAAAGACAACCACAGGGCTCTGTGGGCGCCAGGAGTCAAAATTGATTCGATGGCACACTTTACCTTATAAAAGTGGATCACAGCCATGAAACCAGACAAGATCCCTGGTCATGGTTTTACAGGTATCAGAAGACCATATGCAGTACTCCTAACTATCTCTATTTACAAGGGATAGCAGCCATTTTCTGGTCCCTGTCCCGCAATAAGGCAGACCATGCTTTGCCTTTGCAAAAGGTTGTTGGTATGCTCACAGGTGCACAAGAATGGTTGAGGACACATGCTTCCTCCCCTAGATTTCCAGAAGTTAAATGTAAACAATCTTGACTCTAGCGCATGCAAGCAAGCAAATGTTCTCATATGAAAGTGCTGATGCTCTGCTTTTCTTCCCCTGATCTGTAACCTCCTGTCCTGAGTAAGCTTCACTGGATGTGTTTGGAGTTGTGCTGCGTCTCTTCCATCATGGAATTCAAGACAGTGTACTTGGAGATCCCAGAAGGTCACCCATGCAAGCACTGACCAGATCTAGAACTGCTAAACGTAGACAAGGTGACTGTGCCATGCAACTGGGACCCAGGTTGTAGCTATACTATAACAAGTACAACCAGATCCACTGGGGCACTAATCACTCTACTGAATGCCATACTGCTATGATTTGGAATTTTTAAAAAAGAGAAAACACTGGGGTCAGGTGACTTTGTTCCAAAATCAACGCAGCAGGCTCATGCAGAATAAATGAGTAAGACATAAAACGGGCAGAGATGACCTTGGTGTGGTGGGCTTTGCTTAGGGAGTGATCTACAGTCCGAGAATAGGTCTTACGAGTACTCAGTGTCCCTGTTTTCACCTGCAAGAATCTGGAAATCCACCAGAGAAAGTTCTGCACAAAGAACTGCATCAGGCCAGCTGCCGATTCCATTTTAACTCTCTGCCACATTTATTTACTGCTTTGCCTTCACTTGGCTCTAATCTTGAGGCATCTCTGGTGATAGCAGGGATGGGCAAGGGACAGGGGAGAAGGGAACCCAAAGTTCCTCTTCCCTGGAAAATGTTACACAATTCTGGCAACCAGGGCCAGCGTATTGACGAGGGAGAACATAAAAGCCCCGTCATAAAAGGGATTGGACTGCAGATTGCTTATGGGAGATAAGAGAGCCGGCAGGGAAAAGATCAAGGTTAGCAAGTGGCAAAACTGGAAAGGCCAAGTAGAGGCAGGCAAAGTGGTGTGTGATGGGGTGACGGGCTGCGGGGAGGGTAGAGGGAGCTCCGATTAGAAAGGGAACAGTCAGAACACAGACTGAGACGTTTGGGAAGAATGCACAGCAGGCAAGATGTGGGTTGAAGCATGTAGTTAGAGAGGGGAGGAGAGAGTGCACACACCAATTTTGGGAGATTTAAGGATAACCTTATTTTTTTAACCTTTTTCGTGCTGGCTGACTTCTAATTCTATTGTGGTGTTTTACAATGAGTAGAGACAGGCAACTAGTGGTCAAATGTGCCCCAGACACTTCCCATCAGGGTCCCAGGACATTTCCTTCTCAACATGTGGCTTAGCTGCTTTCTTGCATGGAGCCAAGATGTAAGCAGGGAGTGGACATATGTGGAGAGTGGCTTTTTAAAGCTACTCTCCCCAGTGAGAACAGCAAGAGAGAGTCCATCAGAGTTTGCAAACAGCAAATTTATATGGTTCAATGCATGACCCAATGCCTCTCAAATGACAGACTAAAACATATGTTTTTTATCATATTTAACATATCACTTAAGAACATCTACATGTTAGTGTCATCCACCACTTAAAGATTTTAATGGAGTTAATCTCTAGCTTTTAAGCGATTAAATTTAAAGAACGAAATCTCACCTTTTGGGACACCCCCCCCAAAGAAAGAGAATAGTGTCTCAAAAACGGATAACAATTTTTAAAGAACTCTTCTAAGTTTTGGCTACAGATCAGAATGAAGAGTCAGACAGGATCATCCACTATGTTTACCACAGAGATGACAGGCCCAGCATAGCTGTGAGACCATCATACTAGGAAACCCTTAAAGATCCACCACTATTTGAAGGGAAGGGCATTAATTAAGCATTCGTTGATCACTTGTATTGATCAATCTGTTTTTAAAATGCAGCCCTAAGACAACTAATAATTAAATTAAAAGGTGGTAATGCCTAATACAAAAGCTCAGCTTTAACTGGATTAACACTAGCAACCATTGGATCTCATCTGCCTTAAGAATGTAAGAACATAAGAACAGCCCTGCTGGATCAGGCCCAAGAATGCCCATCTAGTTCAGCATCCTGTTTCACACAGTAGCCCACCAGATGCTGCTGGAAGCCACAGGCAGCAGTTGAGGGCATGCCCTCCCTCTTGCTGTTACTCCCCTGCAACTGGTACTCAGAGGAATCCTGCCTTGGAGGCTGGAGGTGTCCTATAGCCTCCGTCTAGTAGCCATTGAGAGACCTCTCCTCCATGAAGTTATCCAAACCCCTCTTAAAGCCATCCAGGGTGTTGGCTGTCACCACATCTCATGGCAGAGAATTCTACAAGTTGATGATGCGTTGTGTGAAAAAGTACTTCTGTTTGTTGGTCCTAGATTTCCTGGTAATCAATTTCATGGGATGACCCCTGGTTCTAGTGTTATGTGAGAGGGAGAAGAATTTCTCTCTCTCCACTTTCTCCACACCATGCATGATTTTGTAGACCTCTATCATGTCTCCCCGCAGTCGTCTTTTTTCAAAACTAAAAAGCCCCAGGTGTTGTAGCTTTGCCTCATAAGAAAGGTGCTCTAGGCCCCTGATCATCTTGCTTGCCCTCTTCTGCACCTTTTCCAGTTCTACAATGTCCTTTTTTAGATGTGGTGACCAGAGTTGTACGCAGTACTCCAGGTGTGGCCGCACCATAATTTTGTATAAGGGCATTATAATATTAGCGGTTTTATTTTCAGTCCCCTTCCTAATGATCCCTAGCCTTCTCCCTAACAATAAAACCATGCTTTCAAAAGATGCTCAGGTTTCGGCTCCCACACTTAGGTGGCTGTCACCCACCCTTGCCATTCAAACCTTCAGGGCTCAGAAAATCCACTAGTCTACTTGTCTGTGGCAAGTGAAAAATGATGCCTGAGAAGTGGAAAAAAATATATCCTGATGAGTAATGTACCAATACAGCTCAACGAGTAAAAAATTGTTGTCTGGCTGCTGAAGAGAGCCAACATTTCTTGACCAGTACAAACATGGCATACAGATGATGTCCAAGGGCATGCTCAGTGAATCTTGGAGACTGTAATGGGATGTGCAGAAACCCTTTAAGGATCTCAATGGAAGTCCCCTGCCAAACTGGGTAAGCCAGATCCTTCTCCTAGTATAGACTGGAGCATGGAATGAGGGAGCATGGAATGAGGGACATGTGAACATACAATATGAACATATGAACCCACCTTTTACAGAGTCCAACTGTCAATCCACCCCAAGGATGGTCTGCTCCAGGAGTTCTGAACCTGGAGTCCAAGGGGTAGGTCCAGCAGGTCCATGGAAAAGCTTTGCTTCACTGAATTTAATATGCTTCCTGGTGAGCCAGAATAAAGTTCTTGAGAATAACTATCTTGAGCACTTACTTTTTTCCTGTGAATTGTTACTGGGGCTTTATGAAAATATATAAATGGGGTGGGGGGTCCATGGGTAATATTTGAGAAACTGGGTGGTCCACAGGTGCACCTCTGGTCTACCCTGACCAGCAGCATCTCTCCAGGGCCTCTGAAAGGTCCCAATCCCCATGGAGGTATTTTAACTGTGCACACCAGGTATTGAAACCGGGACCTTCCGCATGCAAAGCATTTGCTCTATCCACTGAGCTAGTCTTCCTCTGGAGAGAACAGGAATTATCCATACTAGCCACAAGTTTCTCCTTCAGAAGGAACAAGAGGCAGAGGAGCCGGAGGAGCATCACTTCCCCCGGTTTCCCGGCTCAAACCAGCCTGGCCAAGCTCCATCAAGACTTCCTCTCTGCAAGGGGGACCAGTGAGAACAAAATCTCCCCCACAGGCCTGCCCAGATGACGGTCACAAAAGCCTGTCTGTTGGTTCCCTTTGAACTGGCTTGATAAGGCCTTGCAACAGCCAGAGGCACAGAAGGGAGCCAACTGAAGAAGGAGCAATGCACCCGCCTGGTGAGGGGACAACACCGGAGAGTGTGTGTCACACAACAGAAGCATAGCCCAGGGGCACAGGAACCACCGCTCCACTGCCCCATATTTTAGTCTACAGAGGAACTACGGACAGGAAGGATGGCTCAATTATGTTGCATCATTCCCAGCACTCACAGAGATTGCGGAGCGGGAGACAGAAATAACCAGGAGTCGGGGGATAGCCTTTTGGGGGACCAACTAAAACATCAAAGTAGTCAGCAAGGTTTCGAGCTCTGCAGAGTTGCAAGCTCCCTTCAGCAAAGAGAAATGGCGGGGTGGGGGGAGAGAAACAAATTGGGGCATGATAGAAGAGCCCCACGGTCGCTGCAATCTGTAGCAAGATGGCAAGTAGAAAGCTTCACGCAGACTTAATTTGATTAGCCTCTGCTAAGTGTGAGATACTGCCCTATTTCATCTTTTGCATTTTTATCCGACGGACCAACATAATTTCCTCTGGTTTTTGTGAGAAAAAACTCCCAAAATATGAAGAAGGGAAGGTGTAGATAGCTCGGGCGTTTCCATTTCAAAATAAGACTTTTGTAAGGAATTTAGATTGCGAGTCTTTTTGGACCAGGCAACCATCTTATTTATTTATATTTCCTGATAAACATTATATAAATATTTGCAGTAGTAAGAAATACGATTACATTTTTCCTTGAGCCCTTCTCAAAGTAGCATTTTCTTGATTCTCTCCCCTGCTCCCCAGTTTATGTTCACAACCACCCTATGAAGTAAGTTAGAATGACACCGATAAGTATCTCAGGATGCTGACTCAAAAATCACCATTCAAACCAAAGCAACTTCAAAAGAGAGACACCAGAGTAAAACTGCCGAATTAGTACCAGCTAAGTTTGATTCAGTTCATTTAGCTGAGAAAATATTTCCTCTCCCATTGCAAATTAGAGTAGCAAAGCCAGAAAGTGATTACCTAACTGCTATCGTAAACAGTCACTACGTTCATCTTGCATATATTTAAAGGAAACAAAGAATTGTCACACATTGCAGCTCTTGCATTTCAAGGCAATTCAAACCCACTGTTTACAATCCTTTCCCCCCTTTTTATCCATGTATGTATCAGTCAGCTGAGTTGCACACATTTGCTAAAGTGAGTTCTGGACTATAAAAGTTTGTGCCACAGTAAATGAGTTAGTCTTTCAGATGGCACAAGACTCTGTTGGTTTTGAGATAACATTTTAAAAGACTCAGCAAGAGACATACTCAAGTTATATCTCTGGTTTAGATGCAAAGTAAAGTTGTGTCATCGAGTCGGTTTCGACTCCTGGCGCCCACAGAGCCCTGTGGTTGTCTTTGGTAGAATACAGGAGGGGTTGACCATTGCCTCCTCCCACGCAGTATGAGATGATGCCTTCCAGAATCTTTCTATATCGCTGCTGCCCGATAGAGGTGTTTCCCATAGTCTAGAAACACACCAGCAGGGACTAGATGTACATAGTACTAAATGAGTTGCCCAGCATCAAAGACCAAGATTTGGAACATAATTGCTGATGGATGGAAGGCAAAGATAGGAACCTGAGACCATCTACATACCAAGAAGGTGCCACATCACTGAATTAATTTTAATAACCTGTTTTACGAGACTGTTTTTATTGTGGAATTTTAATCTGTTTTGACTCTTCTATACTGCGTTTTGAATTTTGTACACTGCCTAGAGATGTACATCTCAGGCAGTATAAAAATATGACGAACAAACAAACTATTGCTGCCACCACGACTGGCCACAGGATTCATTCCCCCGCCCCCAGAAGTGACATCCCTGTCGGGTCAGACTTTCTAAGAAACACACACTGGACATGGGTGAGAAAAAAGGGAAAATGGGAGAAGAGAATAGGCTCTGACAAATGGTCTAAAAACCTGGTTTGCAGTACTTTTGGTCCAATATTATTGTGTTCCTTTCTCTTGAAGGTTTGTTATTTCCTGTGCTACTTCTCAGTTTTATTTATAGCTTTAACTTTTTGAATTTTGCTTTTTGGATTGTTGGTTTAATGTGTGTTTATTAATTCCAAGCTGCCTTGGGGGTCTCTTTGGACTGGAAAGCCAAGAGACCGAGCACAAATATCTTAATACAGGGGTTCTCAAACTTGGGTCCACTGATGATGTTGGACTACAACTCCCATCAAACCCAGTCACAACAGCGAAAAGCTGGTGACGATGGGAGTTGTAGTCCAACAGCATCTGGGAACCAAGTCTGAGAACTCCTGTCTTATAAAGATTGTGCTGTCGAGTCGGTGTCGGCTCCTAGCGATCATGTAGATTTGTCTGTCCATGTGATTTTCTTGGTAGAATACAGGAGTGGTTTACCAGTGCCTCCTCCCGCACAGTATGAAACGATGCTTCCAGCACCTTCCTATATTGCTGCTGCCCAATATAGGTAACAACATATATATTTACCAGGCACAGTCTGGGAAGCAGACTGGCGGGGATTTGAACTAAGAGCCTCTGGCACTCTAGGCAAGCTGTTTCTCCGCTGTGTCACCGCAGCTGATCCTGCCTTAATACCCAAGAATAAATAAAGGAATCCTCCCTCCCTAAGGAAGTGCTGGGATGTAACAGAAGCATTCCCTCTCCCATTACAAGTTCCACACTCCAAGGACTTTGGACTAGACAGGCACAGGTTATCAGAAGCTCTTAACAGCTGATTTCGCTCAAGCTTCCAAGAACGTGCAACACTTATCTACTGTTTGTGTACTCATGAGGGTACACATATATTCTGGACAGAACCCCAACTTAGTACTGACTAAGGCCCACTGAAATTAATGGGACTAAAGTTACGACTAATGTTTATCATTTATTTCAATGGTGCTTAGCCACAACAGACTTAACCCGGACCCTGCTAAGCACCTGTTTGTGAGAGCAAACACTGGAAACCTGTTTCGGATTCCTAGCAGCGGAAGGAGGCGGCCCATTCTCTGCCAAGTCCAGAGATCTTTGCATATGGCACCCACAGCAAAGCTGGGATCAGGGCCTACTACTTCCCAGAACCCTCCTAGGTCTTCAGCCTAGAGGATCACATCCAGACTATGAAACCCAGTTCAGAATCCAGTTGCCTCCACAGACACTATTATTACAAACACCCTCCGGCTAACTGGGCAAAGAGGCCCCTTTCAAAGTGGCTGCTCTCTTATATTGAGTGTGTTTGGGGGGGGGGGGGCTGTCCCTGTACAATCTCAGGATAGCATTTTTCCAGTGGCTGTTGCTGGTGTCTCTTTTTAAGAGTGTGAGCCCTTTTAGAACGCCCACCCTCCCCAGCCATAACGGCGAAAGGCTCCTCCCAAATGCCAGCGTGCCTAGGGAAGATAGGAGTTGTAGTCTAGCAACATCTTGGGACCCAGTCACAAGAACCTGTCCTACACTGTCAGGCGCAGGTGATTTCCCCTCTCCAGGGCGTCTCCACCTTTCCCATGCAAAGCAGCCTCTACAGCAGAAGACCACTGACTTTGGGTGGGTGGGGGCTGTTCAACTGTTTCAGCGGAAATCCAAGGCCTCTGTAATCCCAGCCCCCTTGGAGTGGGATACAGCAGGGAACAAGGTTTTGGATGGGCAGCAGCAGGCAAGGCAAGGATTAAATCCACCCCCCTCCCCACACCACCACCGCCACAATTTCCCAACCAACTTGAAGCCATTTGCAGTGGTTTTGGATGGAGCTGGGGAGGAAATGCCTTCCGAAAAGAACAATCAGGGAACTACTTCCAAGATATAGTCTGGTGTCCGACATACCCAGAGATGCCACATATGTTGACCCCTTGTTACCTCCTTTCCTTGTTGCCTCCACACTGTTAAGGTTTAGACTGCAAACTCCTTGAGGCACGGGATCTCCTCCTTCCCATTTTGAAGCACTAGATTAACACTCCCGCACTTTAGCGGGGTAGAAGCAAGTGCCCAGCAGGGGTGTGCACAGACCGGTTGTGGTGGCTGGGTCCGAATTTGGACGGGTCCCCAAACCGGTTCAGTCGAACCCACCAGCTGGGCTGTTCAGGGTCAATGAACTGGCTCAAAACCGGTTTGTGTTGAAACTGCTCAAACCAGCCCAGTTCATGGTCAGACCATTTCATGATGCACGCCCCTAGGGCCCAGCTTTTTAAAATCTAAGGAAAACCTTGTTAAAAGTCACAAATGATACCGGCAGTGCGGGAGATGCGGTGTCACTCATCACCAGTTATGTCACCGCCACTAGTCAACATTTATTTATTTCTAGTTAGATTTCTATACAGCCATTCATAAAATGTATGCCAGGGTGGTTAGGCCATTTTTGAAACCAAATCCACAAAGGAACTGCAAATGCAGTGGATGCACTAGGAAAGGGGGGAAGAGAAAAAGGAGGAAAGGTTGTGCCGTTGAGTCATTGTTGACTCCTGGCGACCACAGAGCCCTGTGGTTGTCTTTGGTAGAATACAAGAGGGGTTTACCATTGCCATCTCCCACGCAGTATGAGATGATGCCTTTCAGCACCTTCCTATATTGCTGCTGCCCGATATAGAAGTTCCCCATATTCTGGGAAACATACCAGTGGGGATTCAAACCAACAGCCTCCTGCTTTCTAGGCAAGTTACTTCCCCGCTGCGCCATTAGGTGGCTAGTGGATGAACTAGCTGTAGTGAAAAACAACAACACTATTTTAAGCCTGGTTCACACACGTATGTATGGTACTTGATTTCTCTACACTAGAATCTGGCTTGCATGTTCATCTTCCTCACTTGACCACTCCAGCATCCACTGATGACTCGCCTGTGTGAATGAATGATTTAACACCACACGAAGAACAGGGCTGAGCCCATAGCTCAGTGGTAGAGCATCTACTTGGCATGCAAAAGGTCCCACGTTCAATCTCTGCCATCTCCCAGGAGGGCTGGGAGACATTCCTGCCTGAAACCCTGGAGAGCCGCTGCTGCCAGTTGGTGTTGACAATATTGAGTCAGATGGACCAATGGTCCAACTCAGTATAAGGAAGCTTCCTATATGCCTATGTTCCTAACATGCATATGGCATCACACAGAGTACTCTTCAATACAGTCTTTGCAGTGGATAGTCTTCAAGTCTGTATGGACCACGTGCAACATCATCATTGCCAGAACCTAAGGGGTATACTCATGAGTCAAATGGGCCGTAAGCCAGAATTTGGCTTTTTAAAAGCCAAATCTGGCCACCTAGGTCACCATGTGCATGTGCGAACCAGATCTCGATGCCTGGCAGCTGAATTTATGAACAAGCATCACTGAAAAGCCTCCAAGTTCAACTGATTTGTGAAGATGTCAAAGTTTTGTCTTGTAGTTTTGCACCCAGGATGGGGCATTCACATGTGCAAAGCATTGTTTGATGATGTATCATCCAATGATGAATATTCATGAGTTCACGAATCTCGAGTGCTGGATAAACCAACCTCAACACACAGCACCCTTCCAGTGGCAGTTGCTGGTATCTACCTTGTGTTTCTTTTTAGACTGTAAGGTCTTGTGGTAGCAAGCATGACGTGTTCTCTTTGCTAAGCAGGGTCTGCCCTGGTTTGCATTTGAATGGGAGATGACATGTGTAGGCACTGTAAGTTATTCCAGTTAGGAGATGGGACTGCTCTAAGAAGAGCAATTGCATGCAGATGGTCCCAAGTTCCCTCCCTGGCAGCATCTCCAAGACAGGGCTGAGAGAGACTCCTGCCTGCAACCTTGGAGAAGCCACTGCCAGTCTGTGTAGACAAGACTAGAAGGACCAATGGTCTGACTCGGTATAAGGCAGCTTCCTATTAGGGATATAATTTTCTCAGTGTTCAAGGCCAATTCACACATCAAGTGATGGCTTGCATGTGTGAATGGATGCAGAGTTCAGTGTCCTAGTTTTGCTCCCAAGATGCTAGTAGTAGTAGTAGTAGTTTAATTTAAAAATTTTTAAAAAGGAGAGAGAGGTCTCCATCCCCACCCCATGGAACAACATTCAAACATGCAATGCCCAAAAGTGATACAATCCAAGCAAAACTTTACCGCCTCATTCTTCTGATTAAATAAACTGGCCCTAAAGACGGATGGCAAGCAAGAGGAAATAAACAGCAAGAAGCGAGAGCAGGGAAAACCGCGAAGCCAGGACCAAGCCTCTGGCACTGACTAGGGAAGGGGTCGTAATGCAGTGCGAAGACTGAGGCAGGGCAGCAGGAAACCGGACACGCTTGCAGCCAGGCAATCGCAGAGCTGGAGGGGTAAACTCGGAGGGAAGATTAAAGGAGCTAAATCTGTCTAACAAATCTGTCTAACACAGGTCCCGGCTGCCGCATGATCTCGGAGAAAACCTCCGGCAAGCATCTGAGTGGCGTTAGCATGGGATTATGCAGAAAGGCCAGGGGAGCACAAGTAGCTTGGGGGGGGGGGAATAAACGGAGAGTTTCATTTGTGGAGAAAGAATTCAGCACATGTGTTAAGAGCAGCAGCAGCAGCAGGAGCAGCAGGAGGAGAAATCCCAACTGGAGAATCCGCATCCATGAGGAAGAGTCGGGAATCACACTTGGTTCTAGCAGAGAGGTGCCTCCAACAGCCATGATGAAAAAGAGGTGAAAGAATCCTGGACCGTACCACTTCAAACTGCTGGTGTGTGTGTGTGGGGGGCTATTTTTGAATGTTGCGGGGGGACCCTCTCCATATATAGCAAAATAGCATGATCAGGAGAAACGTTTTGTAGACCTCTCAACAAATCTCCTGTATACGTCATGGAAAGAATTTTTGACACAGGTAAGGCAGTGAGTTGGTGTCCACTCCAGACGACCACAGAGCCATGCGATTTTCTTTGGTAGAAAACAGGAGGGGTTTACCAGAGCCAGCGTGGTGTAGTGGTTAGAGTGCTGGACTAGGACCGGGGAGACCCGAGTTCAAATCCCCATTCAGCCATGAGACTTGCTGGGTGACTCTGGGCCAGTCACTTCTCTCTCAGCATAACCTACTTCACAGGGTGGTTGTTGTGAGGAGAAACCTAAGTATGTAGTACACTGCTCTGTGCTCCTTGGAGGAAGAGTGGGATATAAAATGTAATAAATAAATAAATAAATAAATAAATAAATAAATCTCCCATGCAGTATGAGATGATGCCTTTCAGCATCTTCCTATATATGGAGAGGGTTCCCCCCGCCCCAACATAGTCTGGGAAACATACCTGCGGGGATTCAAACCAGCAACCTCTGGCTTGCTAGTCAAGTCATTTCCCTGCTGCACAGGTAGCATTCAAAGATATGATTCCCACCGCTGACCACCACCTGCAGTCTGAAATGGGTGAATCTGAGTAAATTGTAGAGTGGCTGCGAGAACTTCCTCTCCGACAGAACCAAACACATATTTTCCCCAGCCGGGGAAAAGATACAGGTGCCAATGTGAAAAGATAGGAGAGATACAGTTGGAAAGCCACTGAGGCGGGAGATGTGATTTTATTTACTTGACATTTATATCCCACTCTTCTTCCAAGGAGTTCAGAGCAGTGTACATGGCTATTCCCCCCCCCCCGCCCCCCCGCTCACAGCCAGCTGTGTGGTAGGTTAGGCGGAGAGTTAAGTGACTAGTCCAGAGTCACCCAGTGAGTTCCATGGCTGAATGGGGACTTGAACTCAGATCTCCCCACTCCTGGTCCAACATGCTAACCACTACTTCGGCCCTCCTGCAGATGTTGGCCTACAATCCCCATAATCCCTGGCTATTGGCCACTGTGGCTGGGGACTATGGGAGCTGTAGTCCAAAAACAACTGGGGGGCGCCTAAGTTGAGCAGGCCTGATAGCCCAACCCTGACCGACAGCAGTTCTCTGACCAAGATCTTTCTCTGCTACCCGAGTTCCTTTTAACTGGAGATGCCTGGGACTGAACCTGAGACCTTGTGCGTGCAAAGCACATGCTCTGCCACTGAGATACAATCCCTTCCAAGTTTTATAGAGAGAGGATGACAATAGCCCCTATAAATTGTCACCTGTCCTAGAAGAACACAAGTGGAAATGAATCCCGATTTCTACTGCCTGCACAACTCTAGTTCCCAAGCAAGGCCTGCTTTTGTCCTCAAGCGCCCAGGATCTGACTCTCTTGGCAGCAACCCTGTGATCAACAAGGCCAGCATTCCTGGCACCGCCCCGTCCATCCGCCAGTCGCTGTGCTGGCAGAAGTGAGACTTTGGCAGTGCCCATTTTTGTTGCCCTAGCACCAATTTCTAGCAATGCCCTCTTCCGGACATACAGCCCATATTCCCCTCTGGAAGTGGCAGCACCCACAGACATCTCCCGGCGCTGGGGAGAGGAGAACCGACAATATCCCCAAACCTCCAGTAATGAGTGCCTGAAGTTTTGGAACGGTGCCCCTTCCTCTTTCAGTGCTTGCAGGCATGACACCTGCTACCCACATCTAGTCCCTAGCCCGGGCAGATACCTGGCACTGCCTTTCCCCCCTCCCCACATGGTGCCAGCTATAAGCACTGCCCCCTCTGTGCATGCCTGCAGCCTTCCTTGGGATCACTGCTCCCTCTAAGGTGTGTGCATGTGCTCACGCTCACAAGTTTTTGGATGTCTGCACAGTTCATTTTAGATCCCACTCAGGTTGAATCAGGAAGGCCCCACTCTGAATGCAAGTGCGTGCACACTGCCTTGATACTGCTGCCCAGAACAAATCTCATTCTGCACAGAGATGAAAAGGAATTAGAGGCACCACTGCTTGGAAGTAGCCTCTCCTCTCCCCAACCCTAACCAAAGGAATCTCCTGGCAGTGCACAGAGGTCCTCCTGCTCCTATAGCCACAGTGGCAGAAGCAGAGCAAGGAGTCTGGCCCTCCAAATAGTCTGCCAGGCTGTATCCTTAAAATAAGAAGAGAATTTCCAGGGATCTGAGAATTCCCGTTTCTTGCAGGTGAGGAGGATGGGACTTGTAGTCCAACAACATCTGGGGAGCCTCAGACTGGCCACCCACCAAAGACGAAAGTGTGGGGGAAATTCCTGCGTAGAGAAAAGCTACAGGGGGGAATATGCAGTCATTTCCCAACTGTTTGGTAAGAAAACCTGTGCCCAGCTTCCATTGCTCAGGCCAGTGAGCGCAAAAACACTCACAAAAACAAGAACTTGGACATGAGATGCATATTAGCAGTTCACCTTATTAAATGTAAGATTTAACAACTTTATAACACTCCTATATACGTTTTTGCTATTTTGCCTGCCTGCCTGCCTCTCTCTCTGCATCACAGCTGGCCACAAAATTTCTGGCTTAGAGGCTTCCATCCATCCCTTGCTGGTCTCTCTCATCCAGTCTCTAGCACACAGCATGATAACCAGAATGTACCCGATATCCCGCCAAGTCCATGCTGGCAACTCCACTCAAGTAAGGTTATATCACTAGTCCACTGTCAGCAACAAGCCACCCTTCTAGTGCACCTGCATGTCCACCCACAGCCCTGCCCGAAATCAGCAAGTGTGTGAAACCTTGCCTGTGGCTGCCTCAGCACTGCCCAGAACTCAGGCAGGCAACCCCTTCCTGGGGGAAAGAACCCGTCACTCGACTAGCAGCACACAGGATACAACCACTGTATGTGTTGGGCAAACTCTTAAATCGAGCCGCACATCTTTACTGTACTCCGAGATGTTCTTAAGATTAGCAACACCGGAAGCTGCCATATACCGAGTCAGACCGTTGGTCTATCTAGCTCAGTATTGCCTACACAGACTGGCAGCGGTTTCTTCAGGTTGTAGGCAGGAATCTCTCTCAGCCCTATCTTGGAAATATCGGGGAGGGAACTACATGCAAGCATATAGATGCTCTTCCCAGAGCGGCCCCATCCCCTACCTAAGGGGAATATCTTACAGTGCCCACACATTTAGTCTCCCATTCAAATGCAAACCAGGGCAGACCCTGCTTAGCAAAGGGGACAAGTCACGCTTGCTCCCACAAGACCAGTTTTCCTCCCTTGTGTCCTGCTCAATCCATCTGGGCAGTGCTGACTTGTACAGCAGTGTCACAAGACAGACACTGCTGTGGCACCAACCCTAATTCAGCTGTTCTCAAACCTGGGTCCAGATACTGTTGGGCTACAATCCCCTTCAGCCATTGTGGCTGCAGACGATGGGCTTTGTAGTCTAACAGCTGGGAAGGCACCCAAGCTGGCAAGCCCCTGCCTAACTCTTTCTCCGCAGGCTTCTATCGCCCCTCACAGATCTACTCCCAGGCACAGCAACACCCCGTAATCGAGGATCCACACATCTGCTCCCCAGGGGCCAGTGCTGTGCTCCCAGCCTCCTGGTCAGCAGGGCATCCAGCACCACACAGCTCTCCTCCCTAGAGGTCTCATTTCTGCTGCAGTTTCTGAGCAGGTAAGAAGCGGCAGGAATCTCTTTTGAGCAGTAGGGGACACGAGGACTCCTGCCGTTTCTTACCCTCTTCACACTCCAGTGCAAATGAGAGAAGACTGGCTTCTCTCCTAAGCCCTCGGCCTGTGTGCCAGAAAGGACTGGGGGCGGGGCGGGGGTGGGTGGGTGGCGAGCACAAATAGTGGCGGCTAGTGAGCCAATCCTAAATTTGAGGGCCCCGGCCCATAATTACACGCCAAGGCATTCACGCACCACCACCCCCCCTCCATGCCTTGCTCGGTCCACTCCGGCAGACCCATACAAGCCACTTGGCACACGTCCATAAGCAATACCTGCTTCCAAACACAAATATCCAGGACTTGTGCCACTCTGGAGGGCCATTTGTTCGCCACAATGCTACTACTGGGCCCTTTCCAGGAGGAGAGGCACCCCCCCCCACCGCCCACTCTCACCCCATGCTCTTACCCAGAAGTGCCCACTTACACGGTGGAGTAGTCCTCTTCAGAAGGGACCCATTCAAGACTCATTGGTTGTTCTGGCATCCACCCATCACCAGGACCCTGTAGCTGCTGGCACATCTCTCCAGCCTGGAAGGTGTCCTCCAAGGCCCACTCAGCCCCTACCACGGCTCCCTGATGATGGGGACCCACTCCGGACAATGCCCACCACAACCCCAAAACCCTGTCCAAGATGGTCTTCTCCCATCTACCCAACACCTTTGTATGGGGGTTCTCAACCTTGGGTGCCCAAATGTGGTTGGACTACAACTCCCATCATTCCCCAGCCACAACGGCAGAGCCATTGATGGGAGTTGTAGTCCAACATCTGGGGACCCAAGGTTGAGGACCCCAGCCTTCTCTCTCTCTCTCTCTCTCTTTCAGCGGGGGTGGGGTTGGAGTGCAGGACTAGCTGGAAGTCATGCCCCATACACGGGAAGAAGTTCTGATTACTGAGAAAGACACTCTGCACCCGCTCAGAGGCACTCTGTAATACTGCAGAGGTGACAGGGCAGAGCCCCTGGGCCGGGATTCCCGGCTCTCATTCAGCCCTGCTTTGCTCGCCTCTTCTTCCTCCGTCCTCGCGGAGCTGAGCTCTCAAAGCGAAAGGGTGCCGGGGCTCAAGCAACCCTCTCCTCCTCTGCTCTGGAAATCGTTCCTCCTCCTGAACGACGAGTGAGCGGCTGCTGCTCGCGGGGAAAGCGCTCTCTGCACATGGCTAGAAAACCCCTCTTTTACGCGAGCCTGGCGCTGAAGGCAGGTTCCGGGGCTACGCTTGGGCTCCAATGCAGCCCGACCCGCAGCGGGGCAGCCGCAGAGGAAAGGACCGCCCGGCCGCCTTACCGCCTGCTCGGCTGGCTGACCCACCCACTCACCAGGGTCTGCTCGTACTGCAGCGCCCGCTGCTCCAGGCCGCCGTCCGCCGCCATCCTGGCCGCTGCCCTGCGCGCTCCGCCGGGTCTCCGACTGCGCTCCGGCCAGCGGCTCCTCCAGCCACGTCTAGCGCGGCTCCACTGCAGCCGCCGCCGGCCTGCGCTCCACTCGGTTCCTCTCCTCCCTCCTCCCCACGCCTCCTGCACGGGGCGGGACTGGACTGGATGGGGCAGGCCGGAGGGAAGGGAGCGGGGAGGTCCCGGGGCAGCCGCTCCGCCTCCGTCGGGAAGGCGCAGAGATCCGGGCCTTGCTGCAGAGGGAGGCGGCTGCAACGGGGGCGATCGCGGACGCGGCGGGCCACCAGCCGGACCCTCCCGCTGCCGCAGGGATCATCTTAGCTAGTCCCGGCCGGGGCGGGGAGGTTCCCCGTCCTTCTAGGAAAGCGCGCGTTTGACTGTACGTCGACTCGGAAGTAAGTCCCATTGACTGCAACGGGGCTTGCTCCCGGGTAAGTCTGCGCAGGATTCGCAACCTTGCAGCAACGGCGATCCTGTGGTGGCGGCGGGTCTTTACTCGGAAGCAATTCCCGAGTAAATTGGCGGCGGGGAGGATTCTCCAGGGGGTGCGGCACCCCGCCTTGTCCAGGCCCCTAAAGTGGGCTCGGTGCCTTGCCCAGAAGCCCTCCAAATCCTAGCGAGGGGGGGAGCCCTCCCGGATTGGGGGCGGGGCACACACTTAACTGAAGGCGATGAAACCGGGGGCAATGAACTGACTCAGAGGCAGCCTCACCTGTCCAATATCTTAACCCGAGTCACATATTATGTTCAACACTCATACAGCCCGTGTACAGTGTACACAGGGACAGCTCTGTACACAATAGAAGCCTCATTCAGACGTTGTGTACAACCTCCGAAAAAAAGCAGAAGTCCTGTGTCCAGTGGGTCAATCGCACTCTCCCCTGCCAGGTGGGTCCGTCACATTTACAGCCTTCATCTGAACTAGCAGCACCCAAAGTTGGACCTCTCCTGGTGTTGAACGCAGGGCCAGCTGTACACTTCCTATCAATATTCGGCCTTTGAAGGGCCTGTACCCAGGTTCTGTTTTTTACCTGAACTCAGGTACAGGCACTTACACCCAATCATGAATGTGTGAGCACAGACATCTGGATGCAGGTATAACATTATAAGGTCATTCACATGACCTAGGCATAACCTAACCGTAACCAGCTCTATCTCTATCTCATGTCTATATCGATAATGGCTCCCGGTTCGATTTCTATACCGCCCTCCCCAAAATGGCTCAGGGCGGTTTACACAGAGAAATAATAAATAAATAAGATGGCTCCCTCTCCCCAAAGGGCTCACAATCTAAAAAAGAAACATAAGATAGACACCAGCGACAGCCACTGCAGGGATGCTGTGCTGGGGATGGAGAGGGCCAGTTGCTCTGCCCCTGCTAAATAAAGAGAATTACCACTTTTAAAAGGTGCCTCTTTGCTCAGTTAGCTGGGGACTAACAGCACTGCGCTGCAGCTTATGGTAAGTACTGAGCTGATGGGGTTGAGAAGATCAGCGTCCAGTCTAGCAGAAGCAGGGAACCTTCTCTGGATTTCAGACCCCTGATTCTCTGACAAAAATGTATCCATCATGGGGCCAGTGTCGGGGGCAGATCTTTGTCAGGAGCAACTCCACGGAAGTGGGTCACAGTGCAGAGAATCTTTCAGTAGATTTGAGATACGTCCAACGAATCCTTAAGGTCAGCATCACTGGCCTTTTATGCCTTTCAGAACCGGCCCCATCTAGAATACCACTTCAACAAAATGCCGAAAGAGATGCGACTTGAGGCACTCTTAATCACCTGTGACGCACTCTCTAATATCCAGAACACCATTTCTTGTGAAGTTCACTGCAAAAACAAGACAACTCATTCAGGGGCGTAGCTAGGGGAGAGGGGGCCCGTGTTCATCCCTCTCTCGGGCAGCCCCCCAGAATGAGGGAGACAATGAAGAAAATAGGGAGGGATGGAGCTGGAGGGCCCTCAGGAGCTGGGGGCCCGTGTTTTTTGAACCCTTTCATTCAATTATCATTAGATCCGAGGCTGGTCTGCTTAAGTATATCTGAAAAATGCATGCACAAGATCTTATCTTGCTCCTTCTAAATGTCTGGATAGAAGCCAGCACAGCATTGGAATTTGCTCCTCGCTTCTCACCAACTAGGGGATGATATATGGATAATATGGGATAATATGGAAGCTATGGGATAATAACGGAGAAGCTAATGCCCCAGGTTTGCTATCATCTAAAAAATCCCAATCTTTTTGTGGTTCTTTGCTAAGTGTCTATTTATTGATTATATTGATAGCACTGAGTTCTTTACAACTTCTGATTAGGCATTCTTCATAGGAATATAGCAAGCTTCTGTCTACCGAGTCAGACCCTTGGTCCATCTAGCTCAATATTGTCTACACTGCCAGCCAGCAGCTCTTGAAGGTTACAGACAGGAATCTCTCCCAGGAGTTTCTCCCACCTGGAGATGCCAGGAAGTGAAGCTGGAACCTTCTGCATACAAGCATACAGATGCTTTTCCACTGAGCTGTGGCCCCATCACCTGAGGGGAATATCTTCTAGTGCTCAAATGTATTTTCCCATCCAAATGCAAACCCTGCTAGCAAAGGGGACGATTCATGCATGCTACCACCAGCCAGCTCTCCTCCCTTCATTCTGGCGTATTTGAACATTGCTTTTATTATAATTTCTATGTTATTTTATTTATTAATTTAAAATATCTGTATCTCACCTCTCCAGTATAATACTGCTTGAGGCAGCTCACAAGAATGGCAAATAAATAGGCTGTTTAATTTAGACATGAAACCACTGGGGGAGGTCATCCGTGACTGTGGGCTACAGTGTCATCAAGATGACACCCAACTCTATCTATCACTTAAGTCAACAGATACCAGGGAGGTGGTGGGTGTCCTAGCTGCCTGCAGGCTATCCTGGGTTGGATGGAGGTGAACAAGCTGAAACTTAATCCAAATAAGATGGAAACGCTCTGGGCTGGCAAAACTGATTATCCAAGTGATTAGGTGAGTCCAGTCTTGGACAGGGTCATCATACTCCCCTGAAAGGCAAAATTCTCAGACAAGACAGGACTCAGATAAGAGGCAGCAGCAAACATTTTGTTTTCTTTCCTTAAAAAGACAGCAAGCAGGCAAGCAAATGTATAAGCAAATACAGCAACAAGAAAACATGGGGGAAAGGGCAAGCGGAGTTTGTTAGGGCTCATCTTTTCTAGGTTTTGATTTCTGGCTGGCTAGAGGTATGTTCAGGACAGGGCAGTTTTTAGTGCCTAGAGCAGGGCTGCTCAACTTCGGCCCGCCTGCAGATGTTGGCCTACAATTCCCACAATCCCTGGCTGTTGGCCACTGTGGCTGGGGCGTATGGAGGTTTTCCAAAAACAACTGTGGGGGGGGGGGACATCTAAGTTGAGCAGGCCTGGCCTAGAGAGACAGTGGGTGGGGCATTAGCTGCAGGTGCATCACACAGCTTCTGGGAGGGGCCACATTCCTGAGGTGTTTGAAGCCTACTCTGGGATGAAGAGAAGCCACCAGGGAAGACAGCCAGCTTTTCTTTTAAAAAACTAAAAAAAACCCCACACATTTCTTCTTCAAACAAACAAACAAGAGGAGGGGGAGATTTTGAGGGGCTAGTATCTAGGGATGTGCACAGAACCGGCAGGGGCCAGTTTGACGGTGGGGGTACAATAACTGTAAGGGTGGGGAAGGGTGCACTTACCCCTCCCTCCACTTTCCCCCCACCAGCACTGGCTGGGAAACCGGTCTGGTGGGACGGCAGCGTACCTCCCTGCCACCCCGTCCGCTCTTTGGACCAAAAGTAGGCGGAAGTAGCTCACACATGTGTGCACGTTGGCGCGGTTGAACTCGTCAAACTGGCCAGTGTTTGAACCTGTTCGGAGGGCCGTAAAAGGGCTTCTGAACAGGTTTGTGCACATCCCTACTGGTATCTCTTTAGGGGAGAAGTCCCTGTGGCTGTAGTTTTTGCCAGGGCTTGTTTGGGGCTGTGCAACTTTCATTTTTAGTTTCTCTCTTACCTAGAGAAAGACAGAGGGAGGCGCCAGCTAGGGCTGAGGTGAGTCACACCTGGTGGGAGGGACCACATTCCTGTTGAGCCAGTTTGTCTCATTTTGAAGCCTGTTCTCTACATAAGAGACAACGACATAGGGATTAAGCAAACAGGGCTTAGCAAACAGGGTCATAGGAGTTTTGTGTGGAGTTTAGCGAGGAAGTGTGTGTGGGAGCTTGAAAGGAACCCTGTTGATCACAAGGAGCCCAGCGGGAAGAGAAGGTAAGTACTATTCCCTCTTTCATATTCTTGGGGAATAAGCTAAACTGCTGAATAGCTGAGAACTTCAGCTAAGGCCTGACTTTCAAATAAACAATCTCCAATATTTGAAACAGCCAGCAGAACCAGTCATGAAGATAGAAAGCCAGCAGGGAGGAGGCACTTCCCAGTGTATTGCACAAACTGTTGCATGTATAACTATTTTCTCGATGGGCAGAAATCGTCGGAGTGTGCTTGGTGCATGGAGCTCCTGGCTCTCAGGGAACAAGTTTCTTCCCTTGAAGCCAAGGTGGATGATCTAAAGAAGCTCAGAGAGTCAGAGAGGTATGTGGACAAGACTTTCAGGGATGTGGTAGAGGCATCCCACTCCGAGGCTGATGGCTCTTCTGCTGTCATGGAGAATGAAGGTCTCGGGGAAGGAGGACATCGTTCTGAGGGAAATGCCCCCTTAGAAGGGACCCTTTCCATGATGATGAGCCCATATCCTCTGGCACAGGGGATACTCCTCCAGGAGGTGGGGGCCTTCAGGATATGCTAGCTGGTCAAAGAGATCAAATGGTCAAAAGAAACCTAGGACACACCAGGTAAGAGATTCAGTGTATAGTTGCTTATATGCTAATGCCAGAAGCCTCTGAGCTAAGATGGGTGAGCTGGAGTGCTTGGTTACTAATGAAAACATAGAAATAGCAGGCATAACAGAAACCTGGTGGAACAGTGAGAATCAGTGGGACACTGTTATCCCTGGATATAAACTCTATAGAAAGGATAGGGAGGGGCACCTTGGAGGTGGAGTAGCACTTTATATTAAAGAAGAGACAGACTCTAACAAGCTAGAAAACTTGGGAAGAGCAGAGTCCTCCACAGAAAATCTGTTGACTGACAATACAAGGCCTGAAAGGAAGTGTGGTACTAGGGATGTACTATCACCCTCCTGATAACAACGCTGAGAGTAACTGGGAGTTGCAGAAGGAAATTAGGGAGGTGTCAAACAGAGACCAAGCTATAATAATGAGTGACTTCAATTATCCACACATTCACTGGGCAAATTCACATTCAGGTAATGACAAAAAGGCTAAATCTCTCTGAATGACTGTGTCCTAGAACAGTTGGTCATGGAACCAACCAGAGAGAAGGCAACTTTGGACTTCATCCTGAGTGGTGCCCAGGACCTGATGAGAGATGTTGGTGCTGTGGAAAATTTAGGGAACTGACCATAGTGTGATCAAATTCAGCATACATGTGAGGAGAGAATTGCCAAGGAAGTCTAACACAGACAGTTTGAATTTCAGAAGAGGAAACTTCTCTAAAATGAGGAGTTTGGTGAAAAGAAAACTGAAAGGGAAAAGCAGGAGAGACTAGAATTAAGAATCCACCTCAGAATGCATGGAGTTTACTTAAAATGACAATAAAATGGAAGAAAGGTACCACCAAGTCTGGGAGGATGCCAGCATGGCTAAGAGGTAAAGTCAAGGAAGCTATAAAGGGCTGCCCAATGAAGAGAACAGAAATTGGAAGGGCTGCCCAAATGAAGAGAACAGAAAGGAACACAAACTGGAAAAGGAAATTCAAGGTGAAAAGAGAGTTTGAGGAACGCTTAGCTAAAAGCATCAAGGGAGATAACATGATACAGTATGTATTATGCTGCAATGAGGTATGCTGTAGCCCAGCAGCAGAGATTTTGGGGAGAGCTCCAGCAGGGGAAAAGGGGAGAGGAAGGTAAGGGCACCCTCCCTGCACCTTAAAGGAAACCCCCCCTCCCTCCGCCTCCTGTTCGTGCACATCCCTACCAGCTATGGCTGGTTTGCCAACTGCTACCCTACTTGAAAGAATCAGATCTAACCTCAGTTACCCATGCATTAGTCACATGCAGATTGGACTGCTGCAGTGCACTGTACATGGGGCTCCCCATGAAGACTGTTCATAAGCTCCAGTTGGTCCAAAATGCCTGCTGCCAGAATGCTTGTGGTTGGTAGTCACTTCACAAATATTACACTCATCCTGTTGCAGTTCCACTAGTTACCAGTTTATTTCCGGATTAGATTCAAGATCCTGCTTTATTTCACCTTATTGTGTCTTATTTTATCTTCAGAGTATGAATTGAGTTCCTCTCCTCTTTTTCATGTTATGACTGTGATTTCATAGTCACAAGGATCCTGATTAAGTTAATCAGGATCAGCAAGCCCTGCAGAGCTGATTGTGAGAACGCAGAATTTCAGGGCAATCCTGGTTATCTGTCCTGGTTAAATACTGGTTAACCAGAATGGTTTGACTAGGATTGTTCTGAAATTCTGCATTCTCTCAAATCAGTTCTATGGAGCTTACTGATCCTGATTAACTTTTTAACCAGGGTCCTTGTGGTTGTAATAACACAGCCTATATTGTGTATTTTTGGTGCATTGTTAAAAATTCTATATGCATCCCCCTTAATTAAAAATATATATTTGTTTATTTAATCTGTTTAGTACATTTGTATACTGCCCTATACAAAAAAAAAGTCCCTGGGCAGTTCACAACCTAAAAACCATTAAAACATTAACATGATTAAAACAATTTTAAAATACAATAAAAACTCTAAAAACTGACTGAAGCTTTAAAACTGTAACCTAAAAGCCTGAAACAGGGCCTCGAATGAAATCAAAGGGTTTTTTTTTTTTGGTTTTTTAAAAAAGGATAAATGTCTCACTCTGGCCCAGTTGCATGAGTGACTATTTAAGTTTGCTGTCCCTTGCTCTTGTTTACAGGATGTACCAGAAATCACCCACTACCACACTGGAGAAGCTCGGGTAAACTATCAAGAATGGCAAACCGTTTTTTGCAGGAGGCGTAATTTCTGGAAGTGGGCACAGCTGTTTGGCAGGAGATGCTTTGCAGAACAAGCAATGATGTGTCTTCCTCGTTCACAGGCCTTGTCTAGTTGCAGAAGCAGAGCGCAGCGTGGGGGCTTCTGGCCAGGGCAGAGTGGCTAGTGGGCGGAAGCAGGACAGGTCTCTTAACTGTGCTTTAGTCTGCCATAAATCTAGGGATACGACTCCAGCCGCAAGTCGGTCCCCATTATTTCCGAAGTAATTGGTGCTTTGCGTTCTGCAGAATCCTTTTTATTAGAATTATGGGATTATGGGAAGAGAAATAGATTGAATCACAGGGACTTTCCTAGACAGCAGGCTTCACTGCAGGTTTACTGCGAGGCTTTTCTGCAAGTTCGAATTTGTCAAAAAAAAAAAAAAAAAGGACACAAAAAGGGGATTTTTTTTAAACCTCCGACATAAATCAGGCTAGGCTCTAACGTGCAATGAAAAACCCGAATTGTGTGTGAAGTGCTCCCCAGTATCTTGCACGGACTTCAGCGTGAATCCAGCCAATCTTCATTCCAAGCAAAACGCCCTGTCTGGAAATGCTCCAGGGATATTTCCCTTTCCCCAGAATGACCATGGTGGAATTAAAGGAAGCCGTACAACATAGGATGGCATGGATTGCATTGATCCATAGAGTGACTGAGAGTCAGACATTACTGAACAGATAAGAAAGAAAGAAATTTCCCTTGATTCCAAAGGTGGTGTGCGCCACATTCTCCAAGTGCTTAAGGTGGCCACTTTTTGAAATGTCAAAGGCCACACTATTCCCCATGCAGTGCTCCAATGGCTAGAGTAATTGATCCCATAGTAAAGTTAACACTCTTTAGCAGGAAGGGCTTGCCAGTTGGACTGTTGGATTAAGAGTGGGGAGACTAGAGTTCAAATCCTCGTTCAACCATGAAACTCACTGGATGACTCTGGGTTAGTCAGTTCTCTCTCCACCCAGCCTACCTCACAGGGTTGTTGTGAGGATAAACATAAGCATGCACACTGCTCTGGGCACCTTGGAGGAAGAATGGGATACAAATATTAAATAAATAAATAAATGTGCATCAATATATCACTTCACATACATACAAATATGTGCATTTGGGTATTACAGAAGTTCGTTCCAATCTCTATCTGTCTTGTGCAATCCGCACTGGGTATTGTGCCTGTCCTGGTTTGTGTTCTACTCCTGGGGGAAGAACTGGTCTTGTGGTAGCAAGCATGAATTGTCCCCTTTGCTAAGCAGGGCCTGCCCTGGTTTGTATTTGAATGGGAGACTACGTTTGAGCATTGTAAGATATTCCCCTTAGGGGATGTGGCTGCTCTGGGAAGAGCATCTACATGCTTGCATGCAGAATGTCCCGGACTCCCTAGACAATACTGAGCTAGATGGACCAATGGTCTGACTTGATATAAGCTTCCTCTGTTCTTTTGAACTACAATTATTACTTCAGGGGATATCGAGCTTCCTGCTGTGCTGCATACCGGCAGCACCCACTTTGATCCACCTAATCAATGAAAATCTAATCATTCCCACCTAATCATTGGGAAACCTAATTCGGGGTTTCCCAATCTTGGTGGAATACAATTCCCATCATCCCCAGCTACAATGGCCTTTGGCTATTGTGGCTGGGGATGATGGGAGCTGTTCAACGATATCTGAGAACGGAAGATTAGGAACCCCTGATCTAGTGCCTTTCTGTCCTAGCCATTTCCCTGCTGCCACCTAGACTGGTATTTTTATTGCTTACGTGACTTGACATCCACTTTTTACCAGTAGCCACCTCTTTTAGCTTTTGTCCCACCACAATTTTGCACATGCCTGCCTGTTTCTCTTGCAAAATAGTTCTTTTAAAAAGTTATTCCCCCACTCATGTTATATTTGAATTTGATTTATATCCCACCTTGCTATTGTCATGTTCAACGTGGCAGGCAAAATAAATGCATTTATAAGGAATATCCATGCAAAATTGTTATATGAATCATGATTGAATTGTGGGAGGGAAAGGATTTCTGAAAGGATTTCAGAAATATATATATATTCAGAACCAAGTGAGGGTTCTGAAAATCTAGAAAACTCCAGATTCTAGCTGGTCCAGCTTTTCACCCACTGGTTCTGTCTTGATTCTCCACTTGGCTGGACTCCAGTCCACACCTGGATCCCACAAGTGGAATGGAGCCAGTATTTTTGAAATCATGTCCTCAGATCTACTCAGTGAAGGCCAAGAGAGGGCTGTTAAGGTGTAAAAAGAAGGCAAGGTGCAGATTTACAACACACGCAGGAGATAATCCTAACATGCATATATTAAAAAAGTATTCCATTCATTTCTACTTAATGTGTCCAAATGCTTGAGGCATGGCTAACATTTCTCGAAAACACAGTAAAACCATAAACTGCAAAATAGAATCCCAGCCAAATCAGTTTACAGCTATGGCTAACACAATTTGAGAAGTACATCAGGTGCAATAGTCAATAAAACTATTCCCTTCTTAGAGAGCACCCTTCTTAGAGAGCGCCTTCTTCTATATGATCCCCACCGCACATTAAGGTCATCTGAGGAGGTCCGTCTCCAGTTACCACCGGTTCGTTTGGTGGCGACTCAGAGGCGGGCCTTCTCTGTAGCTGCTCCCGGGCTGTGGAATGCACTCCCAGAAGAAATTCGCAATCTTAACTCCTTACTGACCTTCAAGAGAGCCCTTAAAACTCATCTGTTTGGCCTGGCCTTTCAGGGCTTTAATTAGTTTTAATTGTTTTAATGCTAACCTTGTTTTCAGGGTTTTAATTGTTCTGATCGTTTAATTGTTTTTGAAAGATGTTTTAATTGTTACATTTCTGTTTTAATTGGTTTCTGTTTTAATTGTAAACCGCCCTGAGCCATTTCGGAAGGGCAGTATAAAAATCGAATAAATAAATAAATAATACAATAAAAATAATAAAAGCACTTCAGCATATGCAGCTCCAAGCATGCACTTTGAAATAGAAAGGATGTTGTCAAAACCCATAAGGACATAAAAGGGGCCACCTTTTCACTTGACAATTATAGGTAATCCAGGCACTCCTGAGGGCATTTTCCAGTCTACGAGGTTTGCAACACTTAAATGTTGCAAAGTGTTACGGAATGGGGCGGCAGTTTGAAACGGCAAGCGTAGCAATTCTTAGGCAGTATTATATGCAACGTGACAAGGTTTTGCCTGTCCATATTGCCCGTCACTGCAGTGGTTTTTCCAGGCAGGGAGCTTCCATATCCCACCTCTGGAATGCATTCACTGGCCCCTCCTCGTCCTCAATTTTGGGCCAATGGGGTTGCGGAGGGAGAGCGGGATCAGTGATGTGACAGAACTTTTTTTTTAAAAAAAATTTCAGTGTACTTGCGCAAATCCACCAGCAGGGCGAAGCGCCATTCCAAAACAATGCCTTTTCTCATTGTAGGCTAGCACAAGACAAGCAAAGATAATTAAAAAATAAATAAAATCCAATGGTGGAGAAGGAGTGAGGAGGCGAAGGGGCGGTGAGTGCCTCTCCAGGGAGGGCGAGCAATTTGAAGACACAGGAGGCGGGGGAGAGCGGAGCACAAAGGGGAAACTGCACAGTTATTAAGGGGCAGGCCAGTGGAAAAGATTAAAGGAGGGGAAAGCTGCCATTCTGCTCATTCAGAAGTTCTAAAAGAGAGATAGAGTCCCTTTTCTACAAATCCCATTCCTCTACTAAATAACAGCAGATGCTTTGGGGATCAGCAGCCGAAAGCATCGGTGAATGGGCGTGCACCTTTGTGCAAAAATCTGTGAATAAACATTTAAAAAAAAAAAAATTAAGGAAGGGTTTGGAAAGGGTTAGGAGAGGGACACCAAGAGGAAAAAATCAGGAGGTGGAAGGGAGACTATTCCCCGCCTCCAGCAGTGTGGAAGAGAAGGGAGACTATCGTCCTCCCCACCATATGCAGCGCCCCATGTCATGAGAGCTAAACATTTGAAGAGGCAGGAAGGGGTCGGGGAGGGTGAGGAGAGGGGCAGCAAGGAAACTATTCCCCCTCGCCTCCATAAGCAGCTCCTGCTGTTCCCCCCCAGCCTCCAGTGGGGGTGGAAGGGCTATTTATTTATTTATTTATTTATTTATTTATTTATTTATTTATTTATTTATTTATTGGGTGTATATACCACCTAATATAGAAATCTCTAGGCGGTATACAGAATTAAAACATAATTTAAAATATAGAACATTTAAAATTCATAGAAAGATAAAAATCATAATAGATAAAAACACATTAAAAATTTAAAAATTTAGTCTGAGTTGAAGGCCTGGGAAAACAGGTACGTCTTCAGGATCTTCCTAAAAACAAACAGAGAAGGGGATGCTCTTATTTCAGCAGGGAGCGTGTTCCAAAGCCCTGGGGCAGCCACAGAGAAGGCCCGGTCCTGAGTTGCCACCAACCCGTTTGGTGGCAACTCAGGACCGGGCCTTCTCTGTGGCACCACCACGAGTTGGTGGCGACCATAACTGGACCTCTCCAGATGATCTTAATAGGCGACGGGGTTCACAACAGAGAAGGTGCTCTCTTACGTACCCTGGACCTAAGCTGTTAAGGGCTTTATAGGTGAAAACCAGTACTTTGTATTTCGTTTGGAAACATAGCAGCAGCCTGTGCAGTTCTTTTAGAATCGGTGTTATATGGTCCCTTCGGGTAAACCCAGAGACCAATTTGGCTGCTGCATTCATGAGAGATAAACATCTGAAGAGGCAGGAAGAATCAGAAACGGTCGTTTTTAACGGAAATAGGAAAAACTGTCCATACTGCTACACGCCTCAGCACATAAAGGCCACATGAAGTCTCCCTACTACGGAAAAATACAGCTGCTTTCCTGCAACAGATTTACAACGTTGTAGAGGGCAAAATCACATCATTATAATTCGAATCCAGGTTCCAGGCATGGGAAATATGGATGCCACCCTTCTGACAATGCAGCGACACTGGTGTGGAGACACGGGCAATATGGACAGGCACTTTGTGGATACGCTGTGAGTATGTTGCAGCATCTGATCTGGAAAGCACCCTGGACTGCATTCATGGGGCAAAGCATGTACAACATTTAGAAACTTATGTTGCCAGGTATAAATCCTGGCCACCTTGCAAGGGTATAAATAACAGTAAGAAGTCAATTGCTGAAAAATGTTGCACTCATGGACATAGGGGAGGTCTTGTGGTAGCAGGCATGAATTGTACCCTTTGCTAAGCAGGGTCTGCCCAAGTTTGCATTTGAATGGGAGACTACATGTGTGAGCACTGTAAAACATTCGACTTAGGAGATTGAGCTACTCTGGGAAGAGCACCTGCCTGCTTGCATGCAGAAGGTTCCAAGTTCCCTCCCTGACATCTCCAAGATAGGACTGAGAGAGAGAGAGAGAGAGAGAGAGAGAGAGAGAGAGAGAGAGAGAGAGAGAGTACTGCCTGCAACCTTGGAGAAGCCGCCGGTTGAAGAAGAAGAAGCCGCTGCCAGTCTGGGTAGACAATACTGAGCTACATGGACCAATGGTCTGACTTGGTATAAAGGCATTTTCCTATGTGCTTATGTTCCTGTGACATAGGAATCACTCTTCTGGAAAAGAGCAAAGGTACAGATAGTCCAGTGCCCTGTTTCCAACAGATATCTTCACAGGTATCTTCCTACAAAGAGGTCATGAAGGCAGCAGTGCTCCCCTGTTGTCTGACTCCAGTGGTTAGTATGCAGGGGTAGACTGCTCCTGCACATGGAAGCTCCATTTACCAATCATCACTTACAGTCATTGATTTAGTCCCCCTTCATTGTCTTAAAGCACAATAATGGCTAGTAAGGTCTGGGGGGCTGGGCGGGGGAGGAGAAAACAAGCAGCAAGCGCGGCTCATGTCCACTCTTCTCACCCCGCCCTGACTGCCTCAGTCTCCCTCACCTCGCCCTGCCACCATATTAACCCAAAACTAGACAAATGACCAGCCTGCACAGCTCAATTCCAGCTGGGGCTAGTGGCAGTGGTAAGTCGTAAAGGTAAGTGGAAATGGTAAGCAGGAGGAGGAAAACATAACAAGTTATTCTTCTAAGAACGAATCAGCCTACTTTCCTTTCACTGTCTCTACATCTGAGCTAAATTTGGTGCAAGTTCCACAAGTGCCTCAAATGCTCAGGTGTCCGCCATCTTGGATCGGGGTGAATGTTGTCATTACAAACTGCACCATTGAGGTGTCCCTGTGTGTCATTCACTACAGCTGTTCAAAATTTGGTTCAAACTGGTTAGTCAATCCTCAAGTTAGTGCACTTGTGCCTCAAAAGTTTACGTCCACCATCTTGAATTGAGGTGGATGACATTGTCATAATTTTCACCGTTGAGGTGTCCCTACGTGTCCTTACAGCTGCAGCACATTTGGTTCAAATCGGTTGGCAGTCCACAAATTAGCCTGCTTGCACCTCAGATGTTCATGCAGCCACCATCTTGAATTGGAGGGAATGACATCATCACACTCCACGCCATTTGGGCATCCCTATGTCTCCCTACATCTGTAGCAAATGTGGTTCAAATCGGTTAGGTGGTTCACAAGTTAGCCCACATGTGCCTCAAGGATTATACGTCCGCCATCCTGGATTGGAATGGATGACATAATCACAAACTATGCAGTTGAGGTGTCCCTATGTGTCCCTACTACTCTACCCAGCTTAGTTCATATTGATCCAGGCGTTGTGAAGTTGATGGTGGGGGGACACACGGACAGGCACACAGAATGCCAGGTGATCTCATCAGCCTACTGGAAAGTAGGCTAAAAATAGCCCTGCTGAATCATGCCCAAGGCCCATCCAGTCCAGCATCCTGTTTCACATAGTGGCCCACCAGATTCCGCAGAGAGGTCCACAGGCAAAAGGTGAGGGCATGCCCTCTCTCCTGCTGTTGCTCCACCCTGCAACTGGTATTTAGAGGCGTCTTGCCTCTGAGTCCAAAGGTGTCGCATAGCCACCAGACTAGTAGCCATTGATAGACCTGTCCATGAATTTGTCTAAGCCCCTGTTAAAGCCATCAGAGCTAGTGGCCATCACCACATCCCATGGCAGATAATTCCATAGATGAATTAAGCACTTTGTGAAAAAGTACTTCCTTTAGTTTGTCCTAAATTTCCTGGACATCTGTTTCATGGGATGACCCCTGGTTCCAGTGTTGTGAGAGAGGGATAAATATTTCTCTCTGTCCACTCTCTCTGCTTCATGCATAATTTTATACACCTCTATCATGCCTTCCCATAGTTGCCTCTTTTCCATACTAAAAAAACCCTGATGCTGTAGCCCAGCCTCATAAGGAAGGTGATCTACCTACCTACCTACCTACCTACCTACCTACCTACCTACCTACCTACCTACCTATTTCATTTATAGACTGCCCCATCCAAAGGCTCTTGGCGGTGCACAACAAGTTTAAAAAGAATGAAAAAAGAACACCACTCAGATGTGGCTACACCATAGATTTTTATAAGGGCATTATAATAGTCACAGTTTTATTTTCAATCCCCTTCCTAATGACCCCTAGCGCGGAATCAGCCCTTTTCACAGCTGCTGCGCACTGAGTCAGCACTTTCAACGAGCTGTCCACCACGACCCCTGTCCACCATCATTCGCTTCCGAGTTCAATTTAAGGTCCTGGTTCTGACTTTCAAAGCCTTGTAGGGCTTGGCACCTGTCTACCTACAGACCTGCCTCTCCCACCCAGTTAAATCCTGTCTGGTTAGATCATCTCAGATGGCCCTTTTGTCGGTCCCTGATTTCTGAGAGGTTCGGGGCTCTAGGACCCGTGAAAGGGCTTTTTCGGTTGCTGCCCCACTTCTTTGGAACTCTCATCTAGCCCCTTCCTTACTGATCTTCAGATCTCTATTGAAGACTTTTCTTTTTCTGCCAGGCTTTTGCCCTGTAGTTTACTTTATTTGATTTTTGTTAGTTGCTTTAGTTTTTAATTTAGAATGTAATTTTTAATGTTGCCTTGTTTGCATGTTTTTGTGCACTGCCCGAAGTCTTCGGAGTGGGCGGTCTATTAAACAAACAAATAATATACAAACAATATGTTTCTAATAAACAAATAAATAATATACAAACAAACAAATAAACAAATCTCTCTCCTGGTCAGTTACTGACAATTCAGACCCCATCCGGTGTATTTGTGAAGGGTTGTTTTTTTTTTTTGCCCCAATCTGCATCACTTTACACTTGTTTACATTGAAGCTCAGCCCCATCATGTCCCTTTTGACATCAAAACGGGACCCCCCCCTATGCTTCCTATGCGAATAGGGCAGCCACATGACCACGCTGCCGCCATCATATCTGGTTTGGCCGGCAGATATGCAAGTCCCAGGCAGTGGAAGGCTTGAGGAGAGGTCAGAGTGAGCAAGCACACTGCTGAACGCCTGCATCTGTCCTATAAATGGCATGCAATTCACAAAGCTAACAAAGCATGTCGTACAGGGGCAATCGGGAACAATAGCCTCGAGAAACAAAATGTCCTGGCTGGCACCACGGCAGTGGCTGTGAACCATGGCCTACTTGACGGATGTGTGCACACCAGTTGTGCCGAGCAGGATCTGAAGGTGTCCTACACAGACTGCTTGTGGCTTCAGAACGCTGGAAACCACCAGCCTCATTACCTTTTGACGGGCAACAAATAAGCATGGGGCGGCCCAGGCCTTGACAGCAACCTCCTGGCTGAGGGCCACACAGAGCTGCAGGAGTGGGGCACGGCTTGGAGCCATGGAGCCGGGGGAGGAGGGGTTTGATCTTTGCCCATGCAGGTCCCCCCAAGGAAAATCCCTCCTCCCAGCTGTGGGGAGGGGGAAGGCAGGCACAGGCCAGGCCCCAAGGCTGATAGCAACTTCAGGGGAGAGGATTTCTGCTTCATAGCAGGCAATCTCAGTCCTCATCTCAGTCCCACCGTGGCTTGACTGCTAAAACGTTAACGCAGGGTTAATCTGAAAGGCCTCCCCTTTTCTCTGCTTCATTTGCAGGCAGTTAAAATTACAGGGTGTGCTTCGGTGATTTTGGAGGTGGGTGGGGGCCAGGAGCGGAGCCAACCAAGCGGCAGCCTGGATCCAGCCCCGCCCAGCGGCCCCTCTGAAGGAGTCCTGTGCGTGTGATGTCATGCGCACGGGGTGTGCCCCAAATGAAACACACACACACACACACACACACACACTGGTTTGCCTATCCTTTTCAAGCAGCGTTTGCTGCCTGAATGCGTCTATTCCCCTTTTTCTCAGCAGGAGAGAAAGAGACGAGAATAGATGCTTTCAGGCAGCAAGTGCTGCCTGAAATGATACGGAAGCACTCACTTGGGCTCTTTGGAGCTTGAGGCCACTCCCCTTTGCATGTGACATCATGTGACATCAGCGTGTGACATCAGCAAGTGTCTATTCTCCTTTTCTCTCCCTCTCTGGAGGGAGAGAAAGGGGAATAGATGCTTTCAGGCAGCAAACCCTGCCTGAAAAGGATAGGCAAGCGCTCGCTTGGGGCTCCCGGAAGCCCTGGCAGGGGGTGGGGTACATTCGGGCCTCTTCCGGAGCCTGAGCCACGCCCCCCTGGGGGCTTCGGCGGCTCCTACCTTTTGCGGCCCGGGTTCTTTGAAGCCGTTTGCACAACGGTGGCTACGCCCCTGGTGGGGGAACAACAATGGAGGTCACAGAAAGCCAGCACAGACCCTTGTTCCGTCTAGCTCAGTAGTGTCTACACTGACGGGCAGCAGCTTCTCCAAGGTGACAGGCCAAAGCCTCTCTCAGCCCTACCTGGAGCTGCCAGGGATGGAACCTGGGACATTCTGCATGCAGAGCAAATGCTCTTCCACTGAGCTACAGCCCCACCTTACAACTTTCTTGCGTCAATGGGGTTTGTGTTGAGTCAAAGCAGAGCCATAGTAAGTGCAATGCAGAACAGGGCGGTCTCTCCAGAAGGAGCATTTTCATCTTGCATGCACTGGATGGTGAAGAGGAGATGTGGTCAGTGACAGGACAGGACGCCACATGAAAAAAATGGGGTGCTGGTACATAGCGTGCAATGAGCGGCTCAGTTCGGGAGCCAGACCACGCCCCTTGCGTGTGACATCAGACTCGGAGGCGGGGTGAGAGGGGCCGCCCTGCCGTGGCTGGGCACGGCCGCTCGCGTTGTGGCTCTGTGCCTGTCTCCATGCCAGTAGTCAAGGGAGGCACTTTGTGGCAAAGGACTGGCAGTCAAAGGAGGAACCTTCCCTCTCCCCTCTTCCAAAATGGTGGCTGATTTACGGTCCCAATATCTGCATCCCTCAGGGGATGGAGCCGCTCTGGGAAGAGGATCTGAAGGCTCCACGTTCCCTCCCTGGCAGCGTCTCCAAGATAGGGCTGAGAGAGAACCTTGGAGAAGCCGCTGCCAGTCTGTGAAGACAATACTGAGCTAGATGGACCAAGGGTCTGACTCAGCAGATGGCAGCTTCCTATGTCCCTATGCATCTCTCTGACACTGCCTACATCCGTGATCTTCAAGTAGGGGCCACTTTAGCAAAGAAAACCCCTTCCGTTTGAGAGCCTTTTGCCACTATGCTGACCTCCACACAGTGCTGCGCTTTTCTTAGTCCTGGGAGGGCCCATTAAAGAGAGGCAGCAGCCTGGGCAGGGTGATACTACCCAGGACCCTGCGCACACCTTCCAAGATGGAACAGGGGCTCAAGAGGGCTCCCTTTCCCTTAAAGGACCCCCCCCCCCCACGCCACACACACACCCTGTACTGGGCAGAGTGCAGCACAGCATGATGAGAAAGGCCATCCCCCTATGGTGCTGGGGGAAAGGCCAGGCATTCAGCTTGGGCTGAAGCTCCACAATAAACAAACTAGCCCTCCACAATAAACAGCAAGGGGTGATGTGGCCTGCCGCTGGCCCACGGGCCTTCCGAAGAGCCTGCATCACTGAACCACGGTGCTGAAGTAGTACAGTAGTTCTACTGTCCTCCAAAATGAACTACTGGCTGTGCCTGCCTGCCCCTGAGATGCCTGGTGGCACATGTTTTCCACTGGCCGCATGCATGCTTGCACTCAGCCGGTGTCTTTATACTTTCCATACTTTATTTATTTATTTATTGTTAAATTTATATACCGCCTTTCCTTAAAGCAATCTCAAGGTGGTTTACAGCAAAAATAAAATAAAATAAAATAAACACAAGATGTTAAAAAGACACAATTAAAATATTAAGTGAAAAAAATATTAAACAAATCTGATTAAAAATTTAAAACAAAAGCATAAAAGCAATACAGACTATAAAGAGCAGCAGCAGAGAATCAAATAAATGCCTGGGCAAAACCCCCAAGATTTTACACTTTTTCTAAAAGCTGTGATGGAGACCGAGGAGCAAATAGCCACTGGGAGAGCATGGGATATGAATACGGCAGATATTTATATACACCCCTTTCAACAAAAAGTCCCCAAAGCAGTTTACAAACAAACAATCAAACAAACAAATAAAATGGCTCCTTGTCCCCAAGGGGACTCACCATCTAAAAAGGAAATATAAGATAGACCCCAACAACACCCACTGGAGGGATGCTGTCCTGGGGATGGATAGGGCCATTTGCTCTCCTCCTGTTAAACAGAAGAAAATCACCACTTTTAAAAAGGTGCCTCTTTGCTCAGTTAGCACTGCAGGGAGAGGGCTAACTTTCTACTTTGCAGCGGTTAATCGGAAGGAAACCCCACCCTCGGCTGTGGTGGAGACACGTGGATTATTAATTGTTGGCTGGGACGAGGGCAGTTAGAGAGGGCAGTCTCTTCCCCACCCCGGCAGTGGGGCAATTATATTGTTCTCTTTTAACCCATCTTCTTTCAGATTAATCTGAAAGAAACACCACCCTGGGCTGGCTCCAGATGTGATAAAGAGGATTAGGACAAACCCTTTTGCCACGCACGGAACAGGATCCTCACTTTCCCTACCCTAACTGTGGACTGGGTGGTGAAAGTATGTGGAAGGGTGTCTAACCTGGGTGGAGCGATGATCTTGAGTCTTTCCCCAAATGGCTTGGCTTTGGGGATGTCGATTCTCCCCTGCCAACTGAGCAAAGAGGCACCTTTTAAAAGTGGGAATTCTCCTTATTGAGCAGGAGGAGAGAGACTGACCCTACCCATCCCCAGCACAACATCCTTCCAGTGGCTGTTGGGGGTGTCTATCTTATGTTTCTTTTTTAGATTGTGAGCCCTTTGGGGAGAGGGAGCCATCTTTATTTATTTATTTTTATTTCTCTATGTAAACTGCTTGGGGAACTTTTCTTGAAAAGCGCTATATAAATATTCATAGCAGCAGCAGCACTAGATTCTGCTGCGTGAGTGCTTGCCGGTTTTCACTGTGTTGATACCTCAATATGCAGGACTGTTGGCACAACATAGCATGGAATTTTAATGCGTAGATAATGCAGTGTTTTTTTCCAGTCAGGGAGCTGGGGATTTTCCAGATACATGCAGCATGTTGTGACACAAGAAACAGTCATTGCAAGCAGAATGCTTAGACCAAGACTTCTTAGTCATTTCAGACACCAGCTAGAAGCAACTCACGTTTAGAAGCAACTCAAGCCAGAAATTCCACCCGCCTTTGCTCTTATTCTATAAATCACAGCCCCATTCAGGTATTACGCTGTACATGTGCCTGTATATTGTACACATTAGGAACATAGGAAACTGCCATATACTGAGTCAGACCATTGGTCCATCTAGCTCAGCCTTGTCTGCACAGACTGGCAGCGGCGTCTCCAAAGTTGTAGGCAGGAATCTTTCCCAGCCCTATCTTGGAGATGCCAGGGAGGGAACCTTTCCCATTGAGGCTGGGGATGATGGGAGTTGTAGTCCAACAGCATCTAGGGACCCAAGGTTGGGAACCAGAGGAACATAGGAAGCTGCCTTCTACCGAGTCACACCGTTGGTCCATCTCGCTTAGTATTGTTTACCCAGACTAGCAGTAGCTTCTCCAAGACTGCAGGCAAGAGTCTCTCTCAGCCCTATCTGGAGATGCCAGGCAGGGGACTTGGAACCTTCTGCATGTAAGCAGGCAGGTGCTCTTTCCAGAGCGGCCCCATCCCCTAAGGGGAATCCCTTACAGTGTTCACATGTAGTCTCCCATTCAAATGCAAACCAGGGAGGGCCCTTCTTAGCAAAGGGGACAATTCAGGCTTGCTACCACAAGACCAGCTTTCCTCCCATGCATTTTTGTATGAATTATTGCATATGCATCCATTTTAAAAGTGAAGATGGGTAAAAGCCTCTCAAATGCAGGCTATAGATGGGAAATGAACTACTCTATGAGCATTGAACATAATGCATGGACAACTGTGTGCATACAGATCTGTATGTGTGCATGTGCATGCATTAGACATTCTGAGTGAATCAGGCTCAAGAGTTTCCTGGATGGTAACAGCATGCTTGAGAAACGACACAACACCATCTGCTCTAGGGTACTGTGGTCATCTTGGAGATTCCTTTCCAGCAGAAGAGGCATGAGGAAGCAGAATTAGCCTCAACCTCACCAGAAATTCCAGTTTTTAGTCTTCATCTTCTGGGTCTGCTTGCAACTGATGAACTTATGAGGAGGAGAAGGACTTGGGATACCGAGTCCTGTTGGGCATGATGGCTAGGTAGAACCTCCATGTACAGAGGCAGTATACCTTTTAATACCTTTTAATAACAGGTTCTAGGAGCAAAAACAGGAGATGCATAATTTCAGCAGTGGTCATCTAGATACAAGGCAGCACAACTTTGGCCCTCTTGCAGGTGTTGAACTACAACTCCCATCATCCCAGTGCTTATTAAGATCTTGGGGAGAGGACTGCCTGCAGTTGCCCACAGCTCATCCAGTGGCAAGCTGCCTCGAGGCTCTGGAATGAACTCCTGCTTGTTGTAAGAGTTTCTCCATCTCTAGCAGGCTTTAAAAGAGCACTCAAGAGCCAGCGTGGTGTAGTGGTTAGAGTGCTGGACTAGGACCGGGGAGACCCGAGTTCAAATCCCTATTCAGCCATGAAACTAGCTGGGTGACTCTGGGCCAGTTACTTCTCTCTCAGCCTAACCTACTTCACAGGATTGTTGTGAGGAGAAACTCAAGTATGTAGTACACCACTCTGGGTTCCTTGGAGGAAGAGTGGGATATAACATGTAATAAATAAATAAATTTATTTCATCCAGCCTTCAATCTGCTATAAGTTGGTTTTAATGGTTTTGTTACTGGTGCTTTTAACGGTTTTGCTGTTTTTAGTTTTAATGTTGGTTTTAATTCTGGTTTTATTGTTTGTTTGTTTGTTTGTTTGTTTGTTTGTAAACCACCACAAGACATTTTGTATGAGGCAGTATATTAAATATATATATATATATATATATATAGAGAGAGAGAGAGAGAGAGAGAGAGAGAGAGAGAGAGAGAGAGAGAGAGATAGGACAGTGTGGCTAGAGATGATGGGAGTTCTATTGGAACATCAGCTGGAGGCCCAGAGTTGGGCTGCCCAGCTCTAGAGGGAACTGGTTGGTCACTGTTGACGACCAAAGGGTGGATTAGATAGACTTGGGTGTAATTCAGCCAGGCAGTTCTTACATTCCTGAAGATTCCAGAGTAGGCAAATGGTGGAAGGAGGGGAGCCCTGCTGGATCAGGCCCAAGGATGCCCATCTAGTCCAGCATCCTGTTTCGCACAGTGGCCCACCAGATGCCGCTGGAAGCCTACTGGCAGGAGTTGAGGGCATTCCTTCTCGCCTGCTGTGACTCCCCTGCAACTGGTACTCAGAGGCATCCTGCCTTGGAGGCTGGAGGTGGCCTGTAGCCCTCCGACTAGTAGCCTTTGATAGACCTCTCCTCCATGAAGTTATCCAAACCCCTCATAAAGCCATCCAGGTTGTTGGCCGTCACCACATCTTGTGGCAGAGAATTCAACAAGTGGATTATGCATTGTGTGAAAAAGGACTTCCGTTTGCTGGTCCTAAATTTCCCGGCAGTCAATTTCATGGGATGACCCCTGGTTCTAGTGTGATGGGAGAGGGAGAAGAATTTCTCTCTATCCACAAGGATAGAGAGAAAGGCAAGGATGCATAAAGGCCATGGAGGATGAGGCAGGGCTGGCCGTGATAACCGATGGAAGCTCCCTTTTGAAGTTAATTCCCAAACGAGCTGTAAAACTTAGAAATAAAAGTCCTGTTCTATTCTAGGAACACAGGAAGCTGCCATATACTGAGTTAGACCCTTGGTCCATCTAGCTCAGTATTGTCAACACTGACTGGTAGCGGCTTCTCCAAGGTTGCAGGCAGGAGTCTCTCTCAGCCCTACCTGGAGATATTACAGCTAGACAGTATTGTGCCAGGTGTTGATTACACCATTGTTATTGAATGGGCCAGGAAGGGATGAATCTTCCGATACACTGCTTCTCCTCTCTGATAATTGTGTAGGCACTACCCAAAAGGTAGCTAATCTTTGCTTGGCAGCCACTAGGCAACAAAGGACCTCCTATGAGATTTAATTCGACCTTGTATGTGAGAGGGATCATCATATTTAATCTGACCTATTGAATTCATTGTATTGTATAATGCTACCAGCAGGTGTTTTGTTTGTTTGTTTGTTTTTGTTTTTGCTTTTGTGTATCTGATCATTGATCGTAAATAAAGTTCCTTCTTTCTACACAGTACACTGACCGGCAGCAGCTTCTCCAAGGTTTCAGGCAGGAGCAGGGGCATAGCTAGGGCAGAGGGGGCCGGGCATGTCCACCCTTCTCACCAACGGCCTCTTGGAGTGAGGGAGATAATGTAGAAAATAGGGAGAGGTGGGGTTGAGCGGGCCCTCAGGAGCTGGAGGGCCCAGATTCTTTGAACCCGTCTGCTCAATTATAGCTACACCCCTGGGCAGCCTTTCCCAGCCCTACCCAGAGATGCCATCAGGGATCAACCTGGGCCTTCTGCATGCAAGCATGCAGGTGTTCTCTACCACTGAGCAATGATCCCATCTCCTAAGGGGAATACCTTTCAGCACTCACATGAAGTCTCCCATTCAAATTCAAACCAAGACTGTCTCTGCTTAGCAAAAGGGAGCCCTTTCATGGGCTCTACTCAGATCATGATCATGCCTAAGGCTGGCCCTGGAATGGACTTTTGCCCTTCATCTTTTCAGGTGATAATGAGACAAAGTTGGCCCTTGGGGGTAGCAAAAAAGTTGTGTCTTTGGAGGACCAGCAAATAAACCATGGACAGACCTGCTATTTTACGCCTAGTTAGTGGGCAAGGGAGCAAGAGGTTGAGGGAGAGCCTAGGGAGCAAGAGGTTGCCGGTTCGAATCCCCGCTGGTATGTTTCCCAGACTATGACAAACATCCATATCGGGCAGCAGCAATATGGGAAGATGCTGAAAGGCATCATCATCTCACACTGCGCGGGCGATGGCAATAGTCAACCCCTCCTGTATTCTACCAAAGACAACCACAGAGCTCTGTGGTCACCAGGAGTCGACACCGACTCAACAGCACAACAACCACTAGGTAGGCTAGGGGTTAATGGAGTTTAACCTTTGTTTTTAGATCAGACCTGTTCTGTATTTCACCAGAACTGTCTGACTTAAGAATCAGTTTCTGCCAGTTCCTGTTTTGTTGGTAAATAAACTGTAAATTGCTTCTGCTGCAGGGGGCCTTCCGAGTGTCATTTTCCAGGGATTTCCATCTCAGAGCTAAGGTCGTGCTTGCTATCTTGCAGAAACACAAAGATGGGGTTTTTGCATATGAGAAATAGCTAGGAAAACCTCCCCCCCAGAGGGACTGTAACCGGGGGACCTGGTATTCGGCAACTGAGGAAAAAAAGAAACCCCCAAGTTCTGCAATTTGAATGATGCAAATCAGAGTCTTTTGCAAAAGCTTGATGTACCCAGCTTCCTGTATCTTGGCTTTGGGCTTGTGAACCCAGTCGGAAGAGTAGGCTGCAAAAATACCCTCTTACAAAAGGCAGGTTTTTTTTACAACAGTGCACACAGTATAGCTCATTTTTTTGGCCCCACAAATCTTGCCACAGAAGGTAGCAGGATGAAGTTACAGGGGTGTATCACTCATTTGTCTGCATTTACAGACAAATGGACTGGCTGGGGAGGGAGGCTGGGGAGGGAGGGGGCTGGATTAGTTGCTGGCCTGTCTCGTGGTCAAAACACCATGTTGAAATATGTCCCATGTCAGGAACTGTGACAAAATGCAGGGTTGTGCTTACTTGTCTGCATTTATGTTTGTGATGTGGTTTAAAGTTACACCAGAGATTTTGTACTGAAGGTAATAGAGGCCGCAAAAGCACTGTAGTGATTGGGCAGTGGGGATTCCATATGCAGATGATGATGATGACGATGATGACGACGACGATGATAAACTTTATTTGTTCATCAGCCCAGAACACATTGTTCTCTGGTCGGCTCATGACAATGCAACAGTAAAAACAGATATGATAAAAACACATAAAACAAGACAAACAAATTACAATTGTTTTTTAGAAAATACAAAATACAATACAAAGCATTTTTTAAAAAATGAAATCAATTTTTAAAAGCCTGTGTGAATAGAAAGAGACCTGGCATCTTACGACATATATCTTTCTAAGAACAAAGTGTCAATGACAGGCGAGTCTCACTGGGGAGGCAATTCCATAGATGAGGTGCCACCACCGAAAAGGCCCTCTCCCTAGTAGCCACATGCCTCACCTCAGAACAGGGCCTCTGAAGAAGACCTCAAGATGGAGTGAGAGAGTTTGAGACAGTTCAATTCGATTTGGTCTGTTAGTGATTGGAAGACTGTGACTCTCTGAAGAGAAAAGTGTCGTTTTTATGTTCAAACAAAACCAAGTTCCTAAGTGGCAATGTTTCCTGTCAAGTCCCACGCAGGGACAGAAGGAGAGTGGTGCAAAGGTGGCATAGAAGTCCTGGGTTGCATGAGGGCTCGGAGTGAGAGTGGAAGTTTCCCTCAGGTGGTGGCAGTGGCTGATTAACGTCTCAAAACGTCTAGGCGCGACGTCGCAGCAACAAGCAGGAGTCAAAAGTTACCCTCAGTGGCTGACATGACAGGCAATGATACATCGACAAAGTCAGGGCTGCCTCAAGGTAGGGAGACTTCAGAGTAGATGCTTTGCATGTCCCTTTTGTTTTGCGTTCAGGAATATGTCCATGAGGGCTGTGCAGCTCTCAGGGACATATTTCAGGCAGCCAACAGAACTTTTACAGGGAAGGGAGAGAAGCAAGAATCACTTGTCATGTGTGGCCCTGCCTATTACATAGCCCTCATGTGACTAATAATTATTCCGCAATCCTTCATTCTTGCAGTGTTCTAATCTCTTCTCAAATCCACCTACGTTTGTGGAAATTAAATATGAGAGCGCAGAAGCACACAGCAGACCTCTTCAGACAGCTCAACTATTTATTACTAACTTACCAGGAAAGCCCAGTGCATAAACTTCAACTGGTGGGAAAACAGCCCAAGCACAGCTTATCTGTGGACTGTCCTTGGTTTCTAACCCGTCTCAGCCTAGGACTGTACAGGACCCTGAGGCGGTTATATAAGCCCAATGACACAGGCTTCTGCTGCAAAACAGAAACTGTTCCCTCCAGTTCTCTCACATGGCTTTGTCATCCAGAGGCTTTCTGGGCTTGCAAAGTTGCATATACCTTCAGTCATCACCACATGAACAGTGTTTCCTCTAGCAGGGATTCCCAGATGTTTTTGACTACAACTCCCAGAATCCCCAGCAAAAGGCCATTGCAGCTGGGGATGCTGGGAATTGTAGGGAACAACATCTGGGGATCCTTGTTAAAGGAAATACTGCACATGACCCGGGGGCGGGGCAGGGGGAGGTGGCATATTACAAGGCAGGTCTTGTAGTCCAACAACATCTGGAGACAGAAGCCTGGGGGCCCTTATGGGAGGAAATCTAGAACTGGTCTTGTGGTAGTAAGCATACATTGTCCCCTCTGCTAAGCAGCATCTGCCCTGGTTTGCATTTGAATGGGCAACTACATATGAGTGTTGCAAGATAGTCTCCTTAGGGGATGGAGCCACTCTGGGAAGAGCACCTGTCTGCTTGCATGCAGAAGGTTCCAAGTTCCCTCCCTGGCAGCATCTCCAAGAGAGGGCTGAGAGAGAGACTCCTGCCTACAACCTTGGAGAAGCTGCTGCCAGTCTGTGCAGATAATCCTGAGCTGGATGGACCAGGGGTCTGATTCAGGATAAGGCAGCTTCCTATGTGCCTATGTAAACCCTGACTTCGGAGGGCCAAACCCCTGCTTTCAGGATGAGGTGGAGCCATCTAGTCTTACCTTGCCTTGGCTGCTCTTGAGGGCAATATTGTTCGTCTCTGTTCTTTAAGCTGGCTTGACAACTTCTGTGTTCTACATGGATTCCTTGCTTTGGTTTCCAGCACCCCTCCCTGACAAATTGCATTACATTCCTCAGGGTGTGGATGGGTACAATTGCACCAATTCAATGTTCTGTTTTAAAACACTCTGAACCCTCTGGAAGGAGGAAATGTTTGTGGACAAGGAGCTACCGTAATTCGGCTGGCACCAGGACAAAGGGGGGCAAAGGTGAACCGAAAGGACATGTGACCAGAGAACATCTGTAGGATGCCTCCTTTCCTTCAGATACGACCAAGGCCCATCCAGTCCAGCATCCTGTTTCCCACAGTGGCCCTCCAGATGCCTCTGAGAAGCCCACAGGATGTGGTGACAGCCAACAACCTGGATGGCTTGAAGAGGGGTTTGGATAACTTCATGGAGGAGAGGTCTATCAAGGGCTACTAGTCGGAGGGCTACAGGCCCTCTGGTAAGAGCACTTGCGTGCTTCCATGCAGAAAGTTCCAAGTTCCCTCCCTGGCAGCATCTCCAAGATAGGGCTGAGAGAGACTCCTGCCTGCAACCTTGCAGAAGCCGCTGCCAGTCTGTGTAGACAATACTGAGTGAGATGGACCCATTGTCTGACTGGGTATATGGCAGCTACCTATGTTCCTACTACTATCCAGTTTATTCTGATTACAGCAATCGGGAGAAACAAAGCCCTGTTCACACATTATGTCCAGCACTCGTGCTATCTGTGAGCAGTATATGCAGGTACAGTGATTCACAGTTATGCTGGACATGGGTACAGCAGGGCATTTCCGATCTGTATCGTGCATTTGCGGGGTCTGTACCAAGGTTCACTTTTAACATGAACGCAAGCACAGTCATTCACACTAAAACATGTATGTGGGTACGGAGTCATATACCTGCATACTTGTTCAAAATAGTATCGGGAAAGGGCTATGATGATGCTAATTTAGACAGTATGTTGTGCCTGTGTCCATACTGTGTCCATATCTGTGTACAGATGTCTGTACACTGTACAGACACGTGTACACTCACATCTGTTTTTGTGTGAATGACTGTACCTGCGTTCATTTTTCAAAGTGAACCTGGGAACAGGCCTCTTGAAATGCAGGTTACAGATAGGCAGTGTACCTGCATTCATTATAATGTACATGTACATTGCAGTGAATGCAATTTATTATTATTATGATTTACACAGTCAGACAGGTGTTATTGATGGGTTTGTTTTATCCAGACATCAAGTCCTTCCCAAGGACCTGGGATGATGATGATGATGATGATGATGATGATTTCTGGACACTACATCTTAAAAAGGACATTGTTGAACTGGAGAAGGAACAGTAGAGGGCAACCAAGATGATCAGGGGCCTAGAGCACCTCTCTTATGAGGCAAGACTACAACACCTGGGGCTTTTTAGTTTAGAAAAAAGACAACTGCGGGGAGACATGATAGAGGTCTATAAAATCATGCATGGTGTGAAGAAAGTGGAGAGAGAGAAATTCTTTTCCCTCTCACACAACACTAGAACCAGGGGTCACTCCATGAAATTGACTGCCAGAAGGTCTAGGACCGACAAACGGAAGTATTTTTTCACACAACGCGTGATCCACTTGTGGAACTCTCTGACACAAGATGTGGTGACAGCCAACAACCTGGATGGCTTTAAGAGGGGTTTGGATGACTTCATGGAGGAGAGGTCTATCAATGGCTACTAGTTGGAGGGCTGTGGGCCACCTCCAGCCTCAAAGGCAGGATGCCTCTGAGTACCAGTTGCAGGGGAGTAACGGCAGGTGAGAGGGCACGCCCTCAACTCCTGTCTGTGGCTTCCAGCGGCATCTGTTGGGCCACTGTGCGAAACAGGATGCTGGACTAGATGGGCCTTTGGCCTGATCCAGCAGGGCTGTTCTTATGATTAATTCGATTTCTATACTGCCCTTCTAAAAATGGCTCAGGGCGGTTTACACAGAGAAATAATAAACAAATAAGATGGCTCCCTGTCCCCAAAGGGCTAAAATCTAAAAAGAAACATAAGATAGACACCAGCGACAGTCTCTGGAGGGATGCTGTGCTGGGGGTGGATAGGGCCAGTTACTCTCCCGCTGCTAAATAAAGAGAATCACCACGTTAAAAGGTGCCTCTTTGCCAAATTAGCAATGTACCTGCATTCAACACAACATGTAAATAATTGTACCTGTGTACACTGTGCACAGATTGTATGAGTGCTGAACATAATGGGCGAATAGGGCTGTGGTCAGCACCATTTGGCACTGGTGTTTGAATTCGGTGCCATGCAGAGAGACAATTCCGTGCTCTCAAGCCCTTTAGCCACTTTTGCCTTGCTTTTCCAGCATTCAGCCCTCACTGAGCACGGCTGACCTTGTGTCTCTATGGACCCCTGTCCCTTCTCCATCTGGATGAAACCTGAACAGCATCTCCTGTCTCTTCTGGTGGGCTTCAGCTTTTCACATTGGAGCATCGTAAATGTAATGACATTTACATGGAAGGCGCATCCTGTCTGTGTAGAACTTGCTGGCTCTGGTGCCTCTCTCGAATGCGACCCTTCTGAGTAACCTCTCCCACCCCACCTCCTCCATCAACAGCACTTGGCTTTTCCTAAATTGAAAACACTTTTGGGAGGAGGGCTAGGGCAGGACTAATCATGGCCACAGTGCAGGTCTGAGGCTGAGAATGAGTGAGGTTTCACTACTACCACGGAGGTCAAAAGTTGGCAACTGTACAGATGCCAATGTGTAAACAGGAGCCCTCTAGGATCTAGGTATCCTTGGAGAGCCTTGACATCCTTCTCCTATGCCAGGGCTCCACATCTTTGGCTCCCCAGTGGTTGGACTACAACTCCCATCATCCCCAGGCCACAGTGGCCAGTGATGGGAAATGTAGTCCAGCAACAGCAGGAGGGCCAACATTGTGCAGCCTGACACACAGAAATTCACCAGGTGAAGCTTTTCCCATCATCTCATCTCTGTACTAAGAAAAGTCTCACCTGCTTCTGTTCTGAATCTCAGGCTGCTGACTGTTGTTGGAGACACAAGAGCCAGGCCTAGAATAAAAGGTGGCATCAGTTCCTTCCTAAATTGGGCTCCCTTCTTGTTTATCTTGCTAATTGAGCATAGAACATAAGACGCTGCCATATACCGAGTCAGATGCCTGGTCCATCTAGCTCCATATGGTCTACACAGACTGGCAGCGGCTTCTCCAAGGTTACAGGCAGGGGTCTCTCCCAGCCCTTTCTGGAGATGCCAAGGAGGGAACTTGGGACCTTCTGCATGCAAGCAGGCAGATGATCTACCCAGAGCAGCCCCATACTAAGGGGTATCTCTTACCCCCTCTTAGATACCCTAAGGGGTATCTTTTACAGTGCTCACATGGTTTCCCATTCAAATGCAAACCAGGGCAGACCCTGCTTAGCAAAGAGGACAATGCATGCTTGCTACCACAAGACCCTCTTGCCTCCCTTACTGACTCTGACTCAGGGGTTCTTAAACATGAGTCTCCAGACGCTGAACTGCAACCACGGGGACGAGAGATATTTATATACTGCTTTTCAACCAGAGTTCTCAAAGCGGTTTACATAGAGAAATAATTAACAAACAAACAAACAAACAAACAAACAAACAAACAAACAAACAAACAAGGTTGTCTCCTGTCCCAAAAGGGCTTGCAATTTAAAAACGGAAATATAGGCTACTCACCAGTGACAGCCACTGGAAGGGTGCTGTGCTGGGGGTGAACACAGTTGCTCTCTTCCAGGGCTGAACAGAAGAGCATCAGCACTATAAAAGGTGCCTCTGTGCTCACTGATCAGGGAGCAGAGCTAACAACAACTCCCATCCCCCCCCGCCACAATGGCTGAATGGGATGATGGGCGTTGTAGTTCAACGTAATCTAGGGACCCCTGGACTAATCTGACTCCATCCCTCTGCCCCCAAAGGTAAAATCCAAACTGCATCAAGGTCCCCACTTATTTGAGGGTGGGTGGCTGGGTGCTCCCGTTCCATGACTGACCAGCTGCTGAGATCTGTCTCCCGGTCACATTCCACACTCCACGTTTGGTTGGCCAGGCTGGATCTGTCTGATTTTAATCTTTTTGCCGGATCTAAAGCCCTTTATGGCCTTTTCCTCACCCAACTTTATTGGTGTCTTTCTTCACTGAACAGGGTGTTCCAGGCAGCAGCAGGGACCTTTCTAGATTCCTGGGCCTTGCGTAATCTCCCCATCCATCTGCAAGGATAAATGCAAGAATCAATGCTTGCAGCACTCGCATTCCTAGCAGGCTGGAGGCATGAATGGGGGAGGCAGGGGCCTCCTGCTGCTTTTGTGAATGGACAGTTCCTGCCCGAAAGCACAGCTGGGAACACAGCCCAGTGAGCCAACTGCTCCATTCATCCCCTCAGTGAGCCTTCCCGTTTCAGTGGGCCACACCCTCACCTGGCCTATGCTGAGGGAGATTTCTAGATATCGAAAAGAAAACCATGCCCTCCCAAGTATTTCTGTGCTAGGCAGATTGGGGACCAATAGTGCAGAGCCAGGCTGCCGGTGGCTGATGTTTCATCAATGGGAACGAATGCCAGGAGATGGTCTCCTGATAGCTGGCAGTCTCTCTCAAGTCTGGAAGGAGATACCCATCAGAGGCTGGCGAAAGGCTGTGGCTAAAGCAGTAGTTTTACAGGGGAGAGGCAGAGAGGTGGCGGCAGCATCAGAAAAAAACTGGGGAAGGCATAGAAGGGGAAAAGTGTAATTCTGAGGGTACACTTTGTTCCACACATTTGGCTTTTGAAAGAGAACTCATGGTGTATTTCACGTTAATGCACCCATCATAAACACATGGGTTTGGGGTTTTAAAAAAACATTTATATCCCACTCTTCCTCCAAGGAGCCTAGAGCAATGTGTACGATTATGTTTCCCCTCACAACAACCCTGTGAGGTAGGTTAGGCTGAGAGAGGAGTGGTTGACCCAGAGTCACCCAGTGAGGTTCATGGCTGATGGGGGATTTGAATTCAGGTCTCCAGGCTGCCAGTCACAAAAGTGGCAGCCATAGTGGTTACAGCAATTCCCTCCCAGAGGCACTCTTACCCCTGGACTTTGGGGCTGAAGTCCAGGGCCTCTACACCCCACCCCCCCCAAATCCTCTTTGGTCTGTGCTGGGTGGTGTCAGATGGCAAAATTTATTTTTATTTATTTTTACATTTTATATCCCGCTCTTCCAGGGGCGTAGCAAGGTTGGAGTGGGCCCAGAGATAAGATTTTAAAATGCCCCTCCCCTCACTGAAGCTCCACTCATGAAGTAAAGAAACCTTAAATGAAGCTGAATAGTGGTAACAAAAAGCATAGTGAAATGTATATATATAAACCTACGTGCCACAATAGAACATCATCCTAAATTATTTTTTAAAAGGTTTTGTAAATTGTGGGTGATGCAAGTCATTTCATGGTACTAGAGAAAGACCTGCTGTTCTGGTAGCTCCAGGTCTCAACACTCACATCAGTTTCGGAGGATGAATACAACTGAAGGAAGCCCAGGCGGGTGCCCGGTTGGGGGAGTCAGTCATGTGACTTGACGGGAGGGCAAGGCTGTGGGCCCCCAGACAACTGTCTCCCCTTGCCTTATTATAGTTACGCCCCTGTGCTCTTCCTCCAAGGAGCCCAGAGTGGTGTACTACTTACTTGAGTTTCTCTTTCACACCAACCCTGTGCAGTAGGTTAGGCTGAGAGATGCGTGACTGGCCCAGAGTCACCCAGCAAGTCTCATGGCTGACTGGGGATTTGAACCCAGGTCTCCCCGGTCCTAATCCAGCACTCTAGCCACTACACCACGCAGGTCGAATGCGATTATGACTTGTACTGGGTGCTTCAGAGACAGAGGGGGAATTGGGGAAAGGAATAGGTGGGATGGGAATATGTTAAGTTGCGTGTTAAATTGTTTCTGCTAATGCATATTTGCATAAATATACCTGTTTTATATAATTCCATTCTTGTGAGTTCAGTTGCTGTTTGTGCCCTCAAAAACCCACATGTTAAAAATACTGCGTGTGTCCTGGTGTGTGTGTGTGTGAGGGGATGATGCTTAACTTGCCACCAGGGGTGTGTGGGGGGCTCCAAAGGCCTTTAGGTCCAGGCTCCAAAATTACCTAGATGCACCTCTGCCCTCTTCACACAAATGCAGCCTTAACCGTGAGCAGGTGAGCTGGAGTGGGGTGTGTGTGTAACAGACCAGGGTGGGACCTCCGACCCGCTTCGGCCCTGAAACTGTGTAGGGCAACGTTATTGTATCATGTCTGAATAGGGCTGAGATCTGAGTTCACTTTAAGAGTGCACCTGGGTGCTTTCCAGACTAGACCCTACAACATGGTCACGTCGTATCTCAGAAGTGTGTTTCCACACTTCCTGCATCCTGTCACCGCAGTCCCTACACGGACAGCAGGGTGCCGTTCACATTTCCAAAGCCTTGCTTTGAATTTAATCGCAGTGAAATAGAGCTAGGACGTCGTATATCCGGCATAAAGAAGTTGCTGTTTTGTCGGGTTGTTGGTTTCTGCAAGATTGCTCCCACTGCTGTTTACGATACAAATGTGTCTTGCCCAAACGGAGGCGTTTTGCTGCTGTTGCAGCAGCTAGTCTGGAAAGCACCCTGGGTACAGATCCCTCAAATGTGTGGTGCAGGTAGGAAGTGCAGTACGGTACCTGTGTTAAAGTTAGCGTGTGAATAACTGTCTGTGTGCACAGATCTGTACCTGTGTACGTTGCACACATCTATTGTACGAGGGTTGGACTTAGTGTGCTGAGAGGGCTCCTGACTGTCCCAAAGGTCCTGCCAGTCAGTTTCAGTGGGTGGTCTGGTCCTGAGTTCTAGCATTACGAAAGAGTGGGGAAACCTTTCCCTCGTCCATTGAAGTCATCACCTTACAAAACCACACATGCTAAACCAAGCTACTTACTTATTTGATGTATTTTTACATTTATATCCCACTCTTCCTCCAAGGAGCCCAGAGCAGTGTACATGGTTACATTTATCCCCCAAACAACCCTGTGAGGTAGGTTAGGCTGAGAGAGATGTGACTGACTCAGAGGCACCCAGTGAGTTTCATGGCTGAATGGGGATTTGAACTCAGATCTCCCCAGTCCTAGCCCAGTCCAACACTCTAACCATGTTGGCCTTCCTGTATGACAATCTCCAACAGACTTGATCAGTTTCATGCTTTTTGCTGTTTGTCTGGAACCAGCAGAGAGGGAAGAACACAGGAAGCGGCCTTAAACCGAGTCAGACCATTCGTCCATCTAGCTTAGTATTGTCTACTCTGACTGGCAGCGGCTTCTCCAAGGCTGCTGGGAGATGCCAAGGGCCAACCCTGGGATCTTCTGCATGCAACGCAGATGCTTTCCCTCCTACTATGCTATGGCCCCATCTGCATAGGGCTGGGGTTCTCAAACGTGGATCCCCAGATGTTATTGGACAACAACTCCCCTGTGGCTGGGGAAGATGGGACTGGTAGTCCAACCACATCTGGGGACCTAAGTTTGAGAACCCCTGCCCCATGGGGAATATCTTACAGAGCTCCCATGCCGTCTCCCATCCAAATGCAAACCAAGGGAAACCCTGCTTAGCAAAGGGGACAATCCATACTCACACTACCACAAAGACCAGCTCTTCTCCCCAGAGCAGAGAGTGCATGCATGTGCTCGCCATGGCAGGCCACATTTTGGGCTGATTGCCCTGCACCACTCCCAGCAGGCAGGAGAGCTGTTTGATTTATAGAGCCCCAGCCATGCCCCCCCCCTACTGCCAAGTGCTTTGTTGTTGGCCTCTTCCCTGCACCCTTCTTCCTTCCACCCACCCCCAGCAACCCAGAGAGAATATCAATGACTTCCCACGGGAGCCTGGAATTCCTGCCTCTGCCCATTCCTGCCACCTCTGCTGCTCTCCAGGAGCACAAACAGCCTCTCTGTTCTGGTCTTTATCTCTGCAGCCTCTCCAAGTGGGTGCTGGAGAACAGCCTCCTCCAGGGACAGGGCTTGTGATCTGGGCATGCCCCTCACCGCCAAGAGGCATAAGTCGCCCTTGTGCTGCAGACGGCTGTTTCTGCTGTTTTGCAGAGGACGAACGGCCAGACAGCAGATATGGGTGCCGACTGACTGACTGACTGACTAAGTGCCCCAAGTCGGTGCCGACTCTTTAGTGACCACATAGATCGATCCTCTCCGGGGTGCTTTCCAGACTAGACCCTGCAACGGGGTCACGTCGGATCTCGGAAGCGTGCTTCCACACTTCCTGCGTCGTGACACCGCAGTCCCGACGCGGACAGCAGGGTGCCGTTCACATTGCCAATGCCTTGTTTCGAATTTAATCGCTGCGATAGAGAGCTAGGACGTCGTATATCCAGCGTTAAAAAGTTGTTGTTTTTCCCCCGGGTTGTAGGTTTCCGCGAGACTGCTCCCCCTGCTGTTTATGTTTAGAATGCGACTTGCCCAAACGGAGGCATTTTGCTGCTGCGGAGCAGCTAGTCTGGAAAGTGCCCTGGATGATCTGTCTTCAACTTGGCAACATGGGCACTAAGGCCCCATAGAAGGAAGAGAAAGACAATCAGCACCTCAGAGCATTTGCAGGTATAGAGACAATGTCCAGTGGCGCAGCAGGGAAATGCTTGACTAACAAGCAGAAGGTTGCTGGTTTGAATCCCTGCTGGTATGAAACATCTAGATCGGGCAGCAGCGATCTAGGAAGATGCTGAAAGGCATCATCTCATACTGTGCAGGAGGAGGCAATGGTCAACCCCTCCTGTATTCTACCAAAGACAACCAGAGGGCTCTGTGGGTGCCAGGAGTCGATACCAGCTGGACAGCACAACGTTACCTTTACCAGGTGAGAAATATGCAGGCCATCAGACCCTACCAGAGTCCTCTCTGCCACCTCTGCTTATCAGCTGACTTAATCCAGCCATGATAATGGGCAATCACAAGGTAAATTTACCTTGCTATATAAAGGACTCATTAATGATTGTGATAAGGATTATTATTATGCCAGCTTATCAGCACCTAGCCGGGCTCCTCTGCAAAAAAAAAAAAAAAAAAAAAAGACATTGAAGGATCTAGGTAGGTCATGGTAGCTCTCTGCCGGCAGCAGGTAACAGGGAAGCACTTTGGATATATTGTGTTACCAACACAGATCTTAAAGTTGCAAACGATCTTCCTGGGTGGCACTTCAAAGACTTATTGTGGCAAAAGCTTTCATGGACTGGAGCCCAGGGCTTTTTAAAATGTGCACAGAGACACAAAACGTGCGAAGGAGAAGGAGAAGGAGAAGGAGAAGGAGAAAGAAGAGAATTTCTAAAATAACATTTGTGCAGTTCAAAAACTCAATTCATTCAGAAGTTGTATTATGTTAGATAGTGTAAAAAGTGACTGATAGCAATGAAAAAAGTTAACTGAGTAGTTTAGGCTCCTCTTCAACCCAGACCCTGACCAAGTGCACACATTTCTGCCCACCCCCCACCAAAGACGTTTCCACTACCCCTCCCCACAGAGTCTTCTTCAATGAATCTAACACTTTTCTGGAAAAGAGGAAGCTGCCATATAGTGAGCCAGACCATTGGTCCATCTTGTTCAGTATTGTCTGCACAGACTGGCAGCAGCTTCTCCAAGGTTGCAGGCAGGAGTCTCTCTCTCAGCCCTATCTTGGAGATGCTGCCAGGGAGGGAACTTGGAACCTTCTGCATGATGCAAGCCTGCAGTTGTTCTTCCCAGAGCGACCCCATCCCCTCAGGGAAGGTCTTGCAGTGCTGCTCACACATGCCGTCTCCCATTCAAATGCAAGCCAGGGCGGATGCTGCTTATCAAAAGGACCAGTCACGCTTTCTCCCACAAGACCAGCTCTCTTTCCCAGGGCTCTACAATAGTGGTGTCAAATTCCCAGTGCTGAGGATTTTCTCACACAGTCATGTAGGCGTCTAAATCTCATGGACTGTGACTTGAGGCAACAGAAGATGTGTGCACAGAGAAGGAAACTGCATAGGGACTGACCAGGCTGGCACAAGGATTGCTGGCGCCCCGGGTGAAACCTGGCTTGGGCACACCCCACCCCCTTGACCTGCATAGGCAGACGCCTCCCATCATCCAGTCACTATTCTGCTCAAAAATTATTTTCCAGACAATTTACATAATATGCCAATTAGGCACCCGGATTTGGAGAGCCAGAATATGGCAACCCTATGACCCACTCAGGCACCTTGTGGCACAGCGGGGAAATGCTTGACTAACAAGCGGAAGGTTGCTGGTTCGAATCCCTGCTGGGACTATATCAGGCAGCAGCGATCTAGGAAGATGCTGTAAGGCATCATCTCATACTGTGTGGGAAGAGGCAATGGTAAATCCCTCCTGTATTCTACCAAGGAAAACCCACAGGGCTCTGTGGGCGCCAGGAGTTGAAATCGACTTGACGGCACACTTTACTTTAATTGGCAGTCTTAAGGTGTGTGGCGGAGATGGAATAAAGCCACCTGCCAAAGGTGTCTAGCTTCCTGCCCTCTTTATCTGGTGGCATAGAACTGGGGTGAGACCTATATTCAGAGAGAAAGATTCCACGACTATGGAATTAGGTGTTGGAGGAACTTTCCCACCTGTTCGTCCTCCACGTGAACTCTATAAAAAGTTCTCTAGGCGTTTGATGTAGAGAAGCCAGCATGATCTGGTGATTTCCATCAGTGCAGCAGTCAAAGGGAGAGAAACTGGCATGTGTATATCCACCTCAGTAAGTTTAAAGAGGTCACCTTAAGTGGCACAGTGGGGAAATGCTTGGCTAACAAGCAGAAGGTTGCCAGTTTGAATCCCCACTGGTACTATATCGGGCAGCAGCGATCTAGGAAGATGCTGAAAGGCATCATCTCAGACTGCGTGGGAGGAGGCAATGGTAAGCCCCTCCTGTATCCTACCAAAGACAACCCCAGGGCTCTGTGGGCGCCAGGAGTCAAAATCGTCTGGAAGGCACACTTTACCTTTACGACCCACTCATGTGCCCACCTGTGGGGGTGGGGTTAGGGTTACGGGCAAAGGGGGTGGGAGATGCAACAGCACACCCCACAGGCTGCTGCCCCAGGGGGTCGCCTAGGTCCACCCAGCAGGTAGCAGGCCCTGCTTTTGGCTCGCTGGGTGTCACGTGAGCCAGGCCGTGGTCGCCCCTCCCCACTGGGTGCTCTGTTGAGGCGACCAGCTAGTTTGCCTAGTGGACAGGCCGGCCCTGCGTGGGTGCGTGCTGTGGGGGTGCATGCCACAGGCATGAGTTGTAGTCACTCACCGACAACTGTGTGTGCAGTTCTAAATTTCCCCCTTTAAAAGCCCGTTTGATCAAAAGAACAAAATGTTGTCCTCAGCTGATAGGGACACAGAAGGGGGAAAAATTATTAATGCTGGGCCCAAAAGGCCACGGAATGCTAGCAGCACAGAAGGTCTGGGAGATTCCTTGGCAAAGCTCCAGTGTGCAAAAGAAAAGCACTGGGACCATTTCTAGGAGCAGGGACTGCCTGGCGCTTACACAGCCTCCCTGCCTTTCCCCATTATTATTGGCCCTTATAGCTGAGGATGGTGGGAGCTACAATCCAGCCACAGCTAGAGAGGGGCCCAAGCTGGAGAACCCCTGCACTAACCACTTCACCACACTGCCTCTCAGCCCCCCAAACTTAAGGGCTCCTATCTAACTAAAGTGAGTCAAGTCCCCTTGAAACCAACTGGCGAAGCCCCACTGATTTCAGTGGGGCTTAAGTGCAACTAACCAGCTGGAGCTTGACTAGGGACAAACTGGAGCCTGACCAATGAGGGGAGCTGGTCTTGTGAATTGTCCGCTTTGCTAAGTCCTCCTAACTGGGCAAAGAGGCACCTTTTTAACATGGTGATTCTCTTTATTTATTTATTAATTATTATTACATTTCTATCCCGCTCTTCCTCCAAGGAGCCCGGAGCAGTGTACTACATACTTAAGTTTCTCTTTCACAACAACCCTGTGAAGTAGGCTAGGCTGAGAGAGGAGTGACTGGCCCAGAGTCACTCAGCTAGTATTATGGCTGAGATCTGAACTCGGGTCTCCCCGGTCCTAGTCCAGCACTCTAACCACTACACCACACTGGCTCTCTTATAGCAGGGGAAGAGTAACTGGCGCTCTCCACCCCCAGCACAGGACTTCCAGTAACTGTTGCTGATGTCTGTCTTATGTTTCTTTTTAGATTGTGAGCCCTTTGGGGACAGGGATCCATCTTATTTATGTATTATTTCTCTGTGTAAACTGCCCTGAGCCATTTTTGGAAGGGCGGTATAGAAATTTAAATCAATCAATCAATCAATCAATCAATCAATTATAAATAACACACTCACCATGTTTGTTTCCAGTGTTTCCAGCTGATACGGTTAAGTGGGGAGACGGCAGTGTGATTAAAGTAATTTGTTCTCGGAGACACTTTTGCCCCCTTCTGCCAGGAACAGAGTTTCAGTTTAGGAGCAACTGCATCTGGTAAATTACTGCCCGGGTTTGGTCCTCTTTTACCCAGTCTGTGGGAGATTTCAGGGGTGTGTGAGAACCGGGCTACTTCCCCAGCTTTGGTCTCCAGAAGAACTTGCTGGACTACAATTCCCATCATCCACCCCAGCTACAATGGCCTTTGGCAGGGATGTCCTAGGCAAGGGATTCCCGACCTTGGGCCCCCAAATGTGGATGGACTCCAATTCCCCAGGCCATTTAAAAGGCTTTAAATATTTTTGCTAGGGTTGAGTTGGAGTCTCCAGAAATCGGCATCAAGATCCAGTTGATTCTTGGAAGCAATGCTGGAGATTTCAGTGGCTTGATCTCGTGAAAAAGTGGAATTTGTGGAGATCTCCAGGAATAGCCCCAATCAGAGCTGACCACCCTAATTGTTATGTCAGTTGCTACTAGGCTCAGCATTCTCCAGGTTTCAGCATTCATGACCCCTTTAACTGGGTTAGGCTGCTATCAAAGGCACAAAAGTGGGGCCAGTTTAAAAAAGCTGGCAGCCCAAAATACAATTGGAAAATAAGTTGCACACGCGTCCCTGGGGAGGAGAGCTGGTCTTGTGGTAGCCAGCACGACTTGTCCCCTTTGCTAAGCAGGTTCTTCCCTGGTTTGCATTTGAATGGGAGACTACATGTGTAAGCACTGTAAGATATTCCTGATAGGGGATGGGGCTGCTCTGGGAAGAGCACCTGCCTGCTTGCATGCAGAAGGTTCCAAGTTCCCTCCCTGGCATCTCCAGAGGGGGCTGAGAGAGAATCTTGCCTGCATCCTTGGAGAAGCTGCTGCCAGTCTGTGAAGACAATACTGCTGGGTTAGATGGACCAATGGTCTGACTCGATATAAGGCCGCTTCCTAAATTTCTGCTCACAGTTCCAGGACACCAGAGTGTTTTTCACACAGCAGGCTTTACCCCAAGTTTACTGCGAGTCTGTGAGGCTTTAGCGGGAGTTCAAAGTTTTCCCCAAAAAACCAACGCAAAACCCCAGATATATATCAGGCTACACTCTAATGCAGGGATTCTCAACGTTGGGTCCCCTGATGTTATTGGACTTCAACTCCCATGATCCCCAAACAAAGGCCACTGGGGCTGGGGATTATGGGAGTTGAAGTCCAATAACATCTGGGGACCCAACGTTGAGAATCCTTGCTCTAATGCACAATGAAAAACCTGGATCGTGTGTGAAGTGCTCCCCGATAGCTCACAGGGACTTTGGGGTAAATCTGGCTGATATGTGAATGCACACCCATCACTGCAAGCGAAAAGCTCGGTGTGAAAAACACCAATTAGGTGCACTGAGCAGTTTCCCTTCATCATCTCCTGGTTTTGGGCTCCCTCTAGTGGTCAGAAGGAATAGACTCATGCTGCAGTTAGGTAAAGTGTGCCATTGAGTCGGTTTCGACTCTTGGCGCCCACAGAGCCCTGTGTTTTTTCTTTGGTGGAATACAGGAGGGGTTTACCATTGCCATCTCCCGCGCAGTATGAGATGATGCCTTTCAGCATCTTCCTATGTTGCTGCTGCCTGATATAGGCGTTTCCCATAGCCCGGGAAACATACCAGTGGGGATTCGAACCGGCAACCTCTGGCTTGCTAGTCAAGTCATTGCCCTGCTGCGCCATTAGGACATGCCAAAAGAGCGAGCCTGGCTAGCAGACCTCCGATCAGAAAGATCAGCATATTCTGTTTGTGGATCCACAAAAACGATTGTCCTGGTGCCTTGGCCAGACCCTTCGCAGGCACAATCTCTTGCTTAGTTATGAGCATCCCAAAGAATGTCCCCCATTCACTGGGGACTTCCTCGTTGTCCAGACAGCCCCACTGGGCTGGCCTTTGCCAGAACACGCAGCTGCAGCCTTGGCGTCAGATGGGGATGGGGGCCGGGAGCAGGAAAGGAGGAGGGAGCCGCGATGCAATGGCACAAGGGGAGATTGTCTGTTCTCTGGGCAAGCATCTACCACCTGTTTGGGGCCGAGCCTGCACAGGATTGACCTCACACAGCCATTTCCCCTCTGAAAGGCCCCTGTGGTCTTAGACACCTGTGTCGCAGGCAGACATTCAACAGAGGATGGAAGGGAGGCTCCTGGAAGAGCCTCACCTGGGCACAGTTCTCCATTCCCTGGCCTCTTCCCGGGTAGCCTGTTCTAATGTTCTACTTGGAAGCAGAGGTGCACCTAGGTCATTTGGGGGCCTGGACCGAAAGCCCTTTGGAGGCCCCTGTCCCCTGCAAATCAAGCATCGTCATGTTCAGCCAGACGACCACACTACCCAGACTAAAGAGCATTTGGGGGGGGGGCCAGGGGGTGTGGAGGCCCTGGACTTCAGCCCCAAAGTCCAGGGGTAAGAGTGCCTCTGCTGGGAAGCTGCCCTTGGTGCCCAAACAGAACTTCCAGTGGTGCAGAATTCCAAGGTCTGCACGTTGGGCCTGCACACTGAAGCACAGAAGTCATAGGACGCTGCCGCCTTCTACCGAGTCAGACCCTGGTCCATCTCGCGCAGGATTGTCTCGGCACTGACTGCCAGTGACTTCTCCAAGGTTTCAGGCAGGCGTCTTCCCCGGTTCCGTTTGTCCGGCAGATTGGTACCCAGTGTAGCAAAACAACCTTGAACAACTGTGTGTGTGTGTGACACCAAGAGGAGAGCTGATCTCTGAGCCTTCCCACCAGCTGTGACAGTAGGTGCCTCATTGGGACACAGGAAGGACCGACTCAGAAGACTGATCCCTCTAGCTCAGCTTTGTCCACTCCTGAGTGCCAGTGGCTCAGCCTCTCCCAGGTTTCAGGCAGGCGTCTTTCCCAGCCCTCCCCGGAGAAGCTGCCAAGGATTGAACCCGGGGCTTTCTGCATGCAAAGCAGATGCCCTTCCACTGAGCGACAGGCCCGAGTCCTCAACTGGGAGCATATGACCCCAGCTTGGCACGTCTATCCTGGGTACCAAGATAGATTCCAGGCTCGAGTTGCCAGCCCTCCCAGAGTCTCCGGGAATCAGCATCCATCTGCAGGTGAGCCTTGAAGGCAATCCTGGAGATGGTTATGGCTTGATATTGTGAAAAGGCGTGGCAGGGGTGAGGCACAGGACTCCAGGAATAGCTTCAGTATGAGTTGGCAGCCCTAATCCAGGCTCAGCTCAGAGTGCTTATGCTCCCCTTAAAAGCCCTGGGCGGCTTGGGGTCCGAGGACTTGAAGGGCCAGCCCCATATGTTCCTCTCCATAGACCCGGGCCGTCATCGGGAGCTCTGCTCTGGCTGCTTTTGCCATCGGAGGCTTGGTGGGCATTCCCGAGTAGCAGGGTCTTCTTGGGAGTGGGGCCAGCTTTGTGGCAGGCCCTCAAGCCTCAGACTTGCTCAACCTCTTCTCTCAAGCACCACATACATGTCTGATGTTCCCACTGAGCCTTTAGGACGGACTGAGGTGTCCCTTTTTAAATATGGCGATGATTCAGCCAACTTTGGATTATGGCTTTTGTTTCTGTGTTGTGTTGCAAGTTGCCTTGGTTGGCATTTACAGGAAAGGCAGGGAACAAACACACACCGTTCAGACATTCAATTCAGGGGATCACAACCTGGAGTCCACAGATGTTGTTGGACTACAGCTCCCATCATCCCCAACCACTGTGGCCGGGGGTGATGGGAGTCATAGTCACATAACATCTGGGGACCCAAGGCTGAAAACCGACCGTCTATGGAAGTCCTTTGGCTCCTTTTCTGAATCCTGAATGTGGGCCACCATCCCTCGCTCTCCAGTATTGCTGGGGAGGTGTGGAGAGACAGGAGTGGGCTCAGTTGAAGAGGAGAGGAGAGCTGGTCTTGTGGCAGCAAGCATGACTTGGTCCCATAGCTAAGCAGGATCTGCCCTGGTTGCATATGAATGGGAGACTTGTTGTGTGAGCACTGCAAGATACTCTCCTTTGGGGATGGAGCCGCTCCGGGAAGAGTGGAAGGTTCTAAGTTCCCTCCCTGGCAGCATCTCCAAGAGAGGGCTGAGAGAGATTCCTGCCTGCAACCTTGGAGAAGCTGCTGCCAGTCTGTGAAGACAATACTGAGCTAGATAGACCAATGGTCTGACTCAGTATATGGCAGTTTCCTATGTGCCTATGAACTCTTTCCTACCACTAGGAGGCACATCCACGCCATTGTTTCTAGACCTACTGGGAGTCCATAGATGAAAATTCTCTTTAGCAGCCAGCTGGAATATTCAGCCGGCTTAACAGGGCTTGTAAAAAAGAAAAATCTGGAACCGCACAGTTGCACGTGATTATATGTCACACATATAGCACGCACTGCTACAACACACCTGTGCATTCTAGTTAGAAATGAACCCTGCCGATATCCAGAGATCCTTTCCTCCAGCGAATCCTATCTGGACACTGATAGATACACAGATAGCAAGTTTGTATAGGTTCTTGTGCCTGATAGACCACAATTTAGTTTCCGACTTCCCCTCTCTTGGTAAGGAGCCTGCCTGCAGTATCCGAATGTGGAGATCTAGAGGAGCCTGGACGACTCACTTGGCTTTTCACAATATCAGTCTTTTTTTCCTTCTTCTTCTTCTTTTTTTTTTTTTCACAGCAGCAGAGAAGACAGAATACAAACTTTCCATGGCTTGAATCTTGGAACGGTGCAAAGGTTATTTTGCACATCCCCCCCAACCTGGCACTGCACATTTTGTGTCTGGCTGCACATTTAGAAAAGTCCTGAGGCTGAACCATGGAAGGAGGCGCCATGGAGCTCTGAAAGACTAGTGTGACACACCACCTGAATGCCCACGATGGGACTGAAAGCCTGCACTGGCGGTGAGCCACACTCTGCTTGCAATGCCTATGTGGGGTACCAGAGCAAAGTGATGTTTGTGGGGGGAGGTAAGCATAGTAAAACAAGTCACATATCTACGGAGTTAGACCATGGGTCCATCTAGCTCTACTCTGACTGGCAGCAGCTCCTCTCTAAGGATTCAGGCAGGTCTTTCCCAGCCCTACCTGGAGATGCCGGGACTTGAGCCTGGGACCTTCATCCTGCAAAGCAGATGCCACTAGGCTATGGCCCTGCTTCTAATCAGCTGTTCCATATTACATAGGAACATAGGAAGCTGCCACATACGGAGTCAGACCATTGAGCTATCTAGCTCAGTATTGTCTTCACAGACTGGCAGTGGCTTCTCCAAGGTTGCAGGCCGGAGTCTCTCTCATCCCTATCTTGGAGATGCTGCCAGGGAGGGAACTGGGAACCCAGATGCTCTTCCCAGAGTGGCTCCATCCCCTGAGGGGAAGATCTTACATTGCTCACACATCAAGTCTCCCATTCATATGCAACCAGGGCAGACCCTGCTTAGCTATGGGGACAAGTCATGCTTGCTACCACAAGAACAGCTCTCCTCTCTAAAGGAGAACATTGGGTGATGGTTTCTCGATTTCCCCCTCCCCCAAGATGGCTAGCTACAACTTTTACGGACTACTAAGCAGACCACCCTATGGACGCAGACAGGAGTTCTGCTCAGTCCCCAACATCTCTATGGTGCAAGCTCTATTTACATTAGCACTCTGAATGACGACTTTGGGCAATATAACTCTGCACATGCAATCAGGATCGCATTGGGGCTGGGAGCCGTGGGAGGAATGAACGGCGGATTATAGGAACCACAAGCCATTTGCCCCAGCTTCTTGTCTTTTTCTCCATTTTTCTTTTAATAAATACATACTCTCCGGTAGCAATCAAGGGGCAGGGGAAGCGGGGCTCTTACCCATGGGGAACATAAATCACACAACCAACCAAAGCAGGCTGTGCCCCCACAAACAAAATAAGAGATGCAGCCAAGAAGGAGAAATTGTACACTATTTACAGGCTAGTCGGGGGTGGGTGGGTGGGGACACTTCCCATGTGCTCCCCCCACCCCCACCCCCCCTTTTGGAATGGGTATCATGAAAGCCAAAAGGCACAACGGCGACACAGTTTTGCTTGGAGCCATCAGAGACACGTAGAAGTCGACGGGGGGCGGGGCGGGGGGGCGCTGCCTGTTGAATTCGTCATTGCACTGTTCAGGCGTCTTCCATTGCGATTGGCAGCGCCCAGGAACCCGCCCCTAGGAGAGGTTTATTCATTGCTCTGTTGGGCCACAGAGGCCGCGCTGGCAAATACAGCTGTGCCTGGTGTCCATACACAGTCCCTAAGTGGCCCCTGGGGTCCCGGACCTTCTCCTTCCATGGAGCCAGGTGCCAAAGGCAGAGGAGGGTCAGGCCAGTGGGCAGAGGAGGGCACCGCGCCGGGCACTCCACGGAATGGCTGCTTGTCCTGGGATGGAATCAGAGGGCACCTCTGGTCGTCTGAAGAAGCCACCAAAACCTGGGGAGGTTTAGGGAGACCTTGCAAAGCCTGGAGCTTCAGCAGTGACTTGGTGATGATGCCTTGGTGGGCTTCCGGGCTTCTGAGCTCCAGCTGGCCAGCTAGTGTTCCCAGGAGCCCCTGGCCTCGTCTCGAAGGTTCTCGCGAGTTTCTTTCGGGGCTGCAGAACAAAGGAAGGTGGATAGCAAAGGTCAAGGCTGTTGGAAGTTAAAGGACTTTGCGCTGTCTCTTTGCCTCCGACAGTGGAGGACAGACTAGTAAGTCAGAGGGCTAGAGAGTCAAGACATTGGTCATCCCTTCTCCACTGCTCTGATGCTATCCCTTTGAAATGTAGATTGCTACTCTTAGGGAATTCAACTTCCTTCCCTCTCTCTCTTCCTACCTGCCCGCCTACCTTGCAACATGGCAAGCCTCTCTCCGTGCACCATGTGTGCAGAGAGGATGCAGAATCCATCTGCATCCAGCTAGATAGATAGATTAGAGATCCTATCTCCTCACTTTCCTATCTAGAATGGAGTTCTCTAATAAATACCACTTCTATTGATTTGCAACTATGAACTGGCTCCAAGTTACTTTACTCTCCGCACACACGCATGCCTAACTAAATTTCCGCTGTGTTGTGCCTCTGTGCACTCTGCTATAATGAGAAAGGGATTCTCTCACCACAGAGAATTTCCAACAAAGGCAAGGGTGGGTGGGAGGGAGGCTGAGCTCAAAGACGCCCCTGTGTGCTCCTTGCAAGGCATCCTGAAGGGGATGTGAGAAGGCAGCCTCCATGGAAACTGACCAGGATGTGCGTGTGTGTGTGTGGTGGGGGGCACGCCACTCTGGCGGCATCCACGGCGCCTAACTGGAGTTGGGACTTGCTCTAGCTCAGCTCCCAGGGTGGCAGGCTCAGACAGGGACCTTTGGAACCACCAATCCGCCCAGTGGGAAGGGGACGTGAAGGCATCCGATCCAGGCCTCTGCTGTGAAGCCGGATGGTCCGCTGAGCAGTCCTTTTGGCCCATCCGCTTTGCTCCCGGATGCTCCCCTTTATTTCTGCCCCAGCTGACGTGGCTTTAGCAGTAGCCTGCCTACCACACAGATCCAACAAGTGAGGGGTGCGCCACTCCAATCAGATCTTAAAAAAAAAAAATTCGCTCATGAAATTTGCATCGCTGCACTGTAGCAGCAGGAGAGAGGGCATGCCCTCACCTCTTGCCTGTGGGCTTCCAGCGGCATCTGGTGGGCCACTGTGTGAAACAGGATGCTGGACTAGATGGGCCTTCTTGGGCCCGATCCAGCAGGGCTGTTCTTATGTTCTTAAAAGCATTTCTGCTCTGATTGAGTCTCAGTGGTTTCTTCTTTGCCTCCCCTGTTAAGCCCCTTTCCTCTCTGCACACCCCACCCCTACCAGAACTCTGCTCTCTGTAACCGGCTTGCTAGTCAAGTCATTTCCCTGCTGTGCCATTAGGTGGCTCTCTTAAAGGCATAAGACCCAGACTAATTAAAAAAGGTGGCATTCTTCCTAGTTTCAGATTGGCAATTGCAGTACTTACAAGTATGCGTGTGCACACACACACACACACACACACACACACACACACACACACACACACACCCCACTATCTCTCAAGCATCACTCCCAGGGAAATGTACTTGGGTGGGCCCTACGTGGATGCAGGTGGTGTGCCGATGCAGGGGTGTGTGTGTGTGTGCTCAGGGGTGTGCCAGGGGGAGGGGGTGTCCCAGGGCTCCCTGCCAGCCTTCCGCTCCTGTGTGCACTCACACACTTACCCTGGCATGTGGAGCAGCAGCTGTCCTCTTTCTTCCCCTCTCCGGAGCAAGAGGCAGGCGAGCATTCTTGGCGCTGGCAGTGCGTTTCCCCAGACTGAGAAGGGGACAAAGAAGAGATTACACAAGAGCTGAAACTTGGATGTGGCGGTGGAGTGTGTGTGTGTGTCAGTCTACAGAAAGGGCATAGCAACCCATCTCTGCAGGGCTAAAAACCCATGCCGTGCTCCATTCATCCTTCTACAAGGATCTGGCCCAAGGCATTTGGGTACCCCAAACACAAGGTGCTGGTGTTAATCTTCAAAACCCTCAATGGCCTGGGACCTGGATTCCTTACAGACCACTTCCCCAAATGACCCTGCCCCAAACCCGCCTCATTTGGACCGCTAACTTTTCAATACTTTCCCTCTGGGGAAGAATAGATCTCCCTTCTGCTGCGATTGTTTCAAAGGTTGTTTTATCCTTGTATTTAGTGCAACTCTTTGTTTTAAATTGCCTGCTGCTTTGGGAGGTGTTGGCCCCAAGAGCGGGATACAAATGTCCAGAATAACCTAACGCTGTCCATGGCTTTAGGAAAGTCATTGCACACAGATTGTCAGCCATTGCACTGAATTCCTGGAAACAAACCTTTATGTGGCTCCACTCTATGGAGTTTCGCCTCCTGTGGTTCTCGGATGCAACCGTTTTAGGAGCACCAGGCTCTGGGGACTGCCTCCACAGCAGTGTTCCTTCTAACAGGGATTCCCAGATGTTGTGGACTACAGCTCCCAGAGTCCCCAAGCAAAAGCCATTGCAGGTGGGGATTCTGGGAGTTGTAGTCAACAACGTCTGGCACTCCCTGTTGGAGGGAACATTGTTCCAGACCCCTAAGAGCAACTGGCCTGGCTGCTCAACCTTCTGTTCGAGGCCGCCAAGGCCACCAGATGCAGCATATGACCCATGGGGGGTGTCCGGGGTGTTTCTTTGACACTGCAAGCAATGGCGCACCCACCCTGAATCACGGCATGCCCTCCTCCGAATCAAAACAGCCAGGCTTCCAAGCAACGTCCTTCAAATTTTATTAATTTAGTTCCGAACGTTAAAATTTCTAGTAAGCCATTATTGAGTTCCCTTAAATGAGGCTGAAAGGTGGGGTTATACGCATTTTAAATAATAAATCAACCAACCAACCAACCAACCACAACCCTGATCTAAGAAGCAGGACGTGTTCTTTTAATTTAATTTTTTAAAATTTTTAACATTTATATCCCGCTCTTCCTCCAAGGAGCCCAGAGCAGTGTACTACATACTTAAGTTTCTCCTCACAACAACCCTGTGGAGTAGGCTAGGCTGAGAGAGAAGTGACTGGCCCAGAGTCACCCAGCTAGTTTCATGGCTGAACGGGGATTTGAACTCAGGTCTCCCCGGTCCTAGTCCTCCAGCACTCTAACCACTACACCACGCTGGCTCTCCACGTTGCTGCTCCTCCCCACGCCACCGCTGGCTCTTGCTCACTTACCACACACCAGCAGGTGATGCACTTCATCTCCCCAAACGGGGGCACCGTGGGGTGCCAGCTCTCATTGTGCATGTACCACTGCCGTCCAAATTTGCAGGCCCTGGGGCCGTCTGCCTGCATCATGTCTGAAAGTGCAGAGGGGCTCCTCTCCGGTGCTGTAGAAAGAAGGGAGAATACAGAGTTTTGCCACTAACTCCTTAAGCAGCAACGTCCCTGGGAAGGACAGTAGCTCACTGGAAGAGCATCTGCTTTGGGTGCAGAAGGTCCCGGGTTCAGTCCCTGGCAGCATCTCCTGGTAGGGCTGGGAGAGAACCTGACTGAAATCGTGGAGAGCTGCTGCCAGTCAGAGTAGACCATACTGGCCTAGATGGACCAAGGGTCTGACTCAGTAGGCGGCAGCTTCCTCTCAACCTCTCTCCTGCTGCACCTGAGTTGTGGCAGCAAACGGATTGGCTGCAGAGAGTGCAGCTCTGGCTCACCTGGGCATTGCTTGCAGCAGTCCGAGGGGCTGGCCCGGATGGGGTTACTGCAGGTCAGGCGGGGGCATTGCACCTTCTCACAGTGCACTTCCCCTGTGGTGCCCTGCGGGGAGAAAGGAAGTGGGTGCACGGAGCACACTGTGAGGCTTGGCGGAGAAGAGGCTGGACTTACCTGGCTGGACTGTCACCCGAAACCGGGCCAGCACAACATAAGGCCCGGGGCCCAGATTCAGCCCACAAGGGCTATTTTACCGGCCCCCAGGTATCCTGCAGCAATGCAGGATCTGGAAACTGCCTTATAGCGCCATATTATGCATGTTTTCTCATAAATATGTTCCATGGTGTTCCTATGCAGGCCAAGCATTGCAGCCTGAAAGCAATGACAATTTATTTATCTTTTATTTATTTTATTTATTTTTGCATTTATATACCGCCTTTCGTTAAAAGACAACCCCAAGGCGGTTTCTCCAATTTAGGAAGAGGAGAGGACTTGGCATCTATTTGGGGCTGACATGCACTCCAGGGACCCCACTGATTGAGGAGGGGCAGGACCTATTTTCTGGCCCCCATCCTTGGTTGAAACTATGGGTCCATTGACAGGGGGAATAGATCCACAGGTAACTAATAATAATTTTAATGTAATGTGCTAAAATTGACTTTGGCCCCTGCATGCCAAGTTGTGGATGGTTCCAGCCCACTAGGGCATTTGAGTTGTGCAGCCCTGCCCTAGACAAACACACTCGGGCCTACTCATGTGCATACACATGCATCTCAGGGCGGACCCACCATTGCGCGGCGGGGTGGTGGTGGTGGGTGATTTCAAAGAAACTTGGCCACTATGCCTGGGGGCTGTGCCTGGTGCCCCAGCCATGCCCCCTGCATCTGACCTTAGATGCGAAGGGGGCATGGTTGGGCTTACAAACGGGGCTGTGCACCATTTGTGAGTCAACAACATCCAGTGCCACGTTTGCAGCAGTGGCAGGGAGCTTGCAAAGGCAGGGAGAGGGGTTGCTGGCCAGGCTGGGAACCCAGGGCTGGCTGAAGTTGCTCAAAAACAGAGCTGCAAGGCTCAGGCGTGCGGACCCATTTGCAAACCTGACCCCGCCCCCTTGGTGCCTGATGTCAGATGCAGGGGTGTGGCTAGGCGGCCAGGGACCATCGGTGGCATCGCTATGCCCCTGGTGCGCGCGCGCGCACACACACACACACACACACACACACACAGTCTTCTGGCATCTCAGACCACCTCCTTCATGTCACTGCAAACCACCACAAAACCCACCCACCTGGTCTCCCTGCACCCCCAAAAGAGACATGGGTGAGCTTCACTTGCTCTTTGTTTGGGCACCTGAAATGCTATTGCTAACTCCCCACCAGGCTGTGATGTTATGTAGAAGACTGCTCCACACAATCTTTCATAGGAGAGGCAGAGTTCATGAGCTGTGCGTGCTCCGGTTTCCATGATCGTGTCCGAGTCGACCACAAGGTACGGGGCAGGGGGAAGACGTGATCTTCCGCAAAACCCGCACTGGGTCGAGGGCTTTCCCCTCCCACCTCACTGAACAGCTGGGGAAAGCGGCTGGGTCGGACGGAGGCCTCCTTCCCCGCCTCCTAGCTGGCTCTGGATGAGCACACGGCCACAACACGGGAGCTCAAACAGCTCCCGGGCTGGAATCGGGTGCTTGTCCTACCCTACTGAGGATTGTGTGGACCAGCCCAGAGCGCTCCTCCTGCTTCACCCCAGTTTAGGTGTACGTTTAAGCCAGGCCTGCTCAACTTAGGCCCCCCAGCTGTTTTTGGACTACAACTCCCATAATTTTCAGCCACAGCAGCCAATAGCCAGGAATTATGGGAATTGTAGGCCAACATCTTCAGGAGGGCCGAAGTTGAGCAGGCCTGGTTTAAGCAGACCGCTCCACGGAGGACACCAGCTATGTCGCCGTTTGATTCTGGGGGAGAAGAGGGATGGAAGCATTCTGTTGCTCAGCGGCAAACGGAGTGAGGCAAGCCACAATCGAGCTCTTAAAACATGTCTAGGGCAGCGGCAACGCTTCAGGCTAGAGGTTGGCAGCTCACACGACCGAATGCTCCTCCCAGCAAGCAACCTCCTTTCACACAGAAATCTAGCACGTCACCAAGAATGTGGCACCAGAACCCTTCTTCTTGACGCCTAGTTTTCTACGGGCAAGGGCTCCCCGCTCCCCACACAGAACAGTGGTTCCCAACCCGGGGGCCTCCTGATGTTGCTGAACTACAACTCCCATCACCCCCAGCCACAATAAATTATAGCTGGGGTGGGATGGGAATTGTAGTTTTAATCAATTAATTTTTATTTATTTAATTGCATTTATATCCTGCTCTTTCTCCGAGGAGCTCAGAGTGGTGTCCATGCTTATTTTTATCCTCACAACAACCCTGTGAGGTGGGCTAGGCTGAGAGAGAGACATGACTGGCCCAGAGTCACCCAGTGGATTTCATGGCTGAATGGGGATTTGAACTCGGGTCTTCCCGGTCCTAGTTCAGCAACATCTGGAAGCTCCCAGGTTGGGAAGCACTGCCACAGAGGAACATCCAGAAAGGCGAGCCCTTACCTGGACTCCAAAGAGGGGCGGCCCAGTCACAGGCGTAACCCCACAACCCCCAGTGCGAACTCTGAGGGGCAGTAGAGAGCAGGGGCTAAGAGCAGGGAGGTGGGCCATGAACTCTGGCATTCTCGGTGTGGTCTAAATCAGGGCTTCTCAACATGTGGGTTGAGAAGCTGTAATTGGACTTCAGCTCCCATAATTCCCAACCAAAGGCCACTGGGTCTGGGGATTATGGGAGTTGAAGTCCAATAGCATCTGGGGACCCACACGTTGAGAAACCCTGGTCTAAATCTCCCCTCCGAGGGCTGCTTGACAAGCTCACCTTGCAGGTGCAGATGGCACATTTGATGAGGCCGAAGGGGGGAACCACAGGGTGCCAGTGTGTGCCTGCGCCTCGCCAGGTCTTGTCACCGTCGAAGTAACAACCTGAGACACGGGACGGAAAGACAGAGACACTCTCCTGAGCTTTGAAGGTGGCTTGGTTCTCATTCCAGGAGCTGAGGGGGACCCCTTGGCACATTGCCCTTCGGAAAGGGTAGCCCAGGAGGGTGTCAACGTCTGAAGCAGGATTTTTTTTAAAAAATGTGGAAGCTACAAGCAGCTGGTTGGGTGCTTCCAAGGGTGTTCTTCTTGTGCTGAGGTTCCCAACCTTGGGTGCCCAGATGTTGTTGGACTACAACTCCTACTTATGGGAGGAGAGCTGGTCTTGTGGTAGCAAGCCTGAATTGTCCCCTTTGCTAAGCAGGGCCCACCCTGGTGTGCATTTGAATGGGAGACTACATGTGTGAGCACTGGAAGAGACTTCCCCCTTAGGGATGTAGACCAAAGCTGCTCAACTTTGGCCCTCTTGTAGATGTTGGCCTTCAACTCCCATAATCCCTGACTATTGGCCACTGTGGCTGGGGATTATTATTACTGTTGTGGTTATTTATAAATTTATTTAATTTATATACTGCCTGACTCCAAAGGCTCTTGGTTTTGCACAAAAATAAACACAAGAAAAACAAAAACAAACAATCGGTTAAAAACAGCAATTAAAAAATTTAAAACATTCAGAGATTACTAAAAGCCCGGCTGGAAAAAAATGTGTCTTGAGAGCTCTTTTGAAGGCTGGCAAAGATGTTAAACCAGGAATGTTTAGAGGGAGTGCATTCCACAGCCTAGGAACAACTACCAAGAAGGCCCACTCCTGAGTCACTACCAGATGAGCCAGTGGCATAGGGAGATCCTCTCTTGCTGAGAGAGGGATTTGTATTACGGGAGTTGTAGTCCAAAAACATGGCATGCCACCTAGTGGCGCAGAGGGGAAGTAACTTGCCTAGGGAGCAACAGGTTGCTGGTTCGAATCCCCGCTGGTATGTTTCCCAGACGATGGGAAACACCTATATTGGGCAGCAGGGATATAGGAAGATGCTGAAAGGCATCATATCATACTGCGTGGGAGGAGGCAATGGTCAACCCCTCCTGTATTCTACCAAAGACAACCACAGGGCTCTGGGCGCCAGGAGTCAACACCGACTCAACGGCACAACTTTACTTTGATTTAGTCCAAAAACAGCTGGGGGGCAAAGTTGAGCAGGCCTGTTATAGACAATACGGAGCTAGATGGACCAATGGTCTGCCTTGGTAGAAGACAGCTTCCTATGTCATTCATTCATTCATTCATTCGATTTTTATACCGCCCTTCCAAAACTGGCTCAGGGCAGTTTACAAATAATAGAAAGTCAGTTAAAATCAATCAACAATTAAAAATATAAAATACCATGAAACAAACAACAAAACAGTGTAAAACCCTGGATGGATGTTCTGATCCATTCTTCAGCCACTGGCTGGAGATCCCATCACTAGAGCACAAGCAAGATCTCATTCACCGTTCTGATGCTCAGTGGCATGTTGCAGAGACTTTGCAAGCAGGCTCAGCCAGAGAGACCTTGGCACCGCACTGCCTCCCCCTTTGTTTGTCCATGGACCAGCCATCGCAGCCCCACTTACCTTCACTGCTGTCTCGGGCCCTCTCAGCTCTCTGGCCTTCTAGGATTTGCTTCTTCTCTGTTCAAGAAGAGATGAGGAGGGGCATAATTTAGTTCTCACCAATAATATGAGAAGCGATTAGGGACAGACAAAAGCCCTATTCAGACATTACGCTGTATACAGGTGTCTGTACATGTTTTTGTGTGAATGACAGTATGTGGGTTTTTTTAAAAGTGAACCTGGGTACAGGTCCCTGAAATGCAGGCTGCAGTGCAGACAGGAAGTGTACTGCTACACCTGTGTCCAACATATGTGAATAATTGCACCTGGTGTATAGATCTGTACCTAGTATACTACAGGGGTTGGATATAACGAGTGAATGGGGCTGAAAGAAGCTACTTATGTGAGCAAGGGAATTCACTGCCACAACATGTGGCGATGGTCACTAGCTTGGATGGCTTTAAAAGGGCTTGGACAAATCCATGGAGGATAAATCCATCCGTGGCTGCTGGTCTTGATGGACATAGGCCACCTGCAGGTTCAGAGGCTGCAGACTGCTGAACACCAAAGGAGCAACAGCAGGGGAAGGTTACGGCCTCCAGGCTTTGCTTGCGAGGTTCCTAGAGGCATCTGGTTGGTCCTTGGAAGCAGGATGCTAGACTAGACAGACCCTGTGTCTGATCCAGTAGGGGTCTGGTCCTTAATATCCTTAATATGTCTATACAAAGATGGACCACATATGGATCACATATGGAAACAACAATTGCCACTTTGGCTGGGATTGCAAGTCCCTAGAAGTGTGTACACACACATACACACACACACACACACACACACACACACACACACACACACACACCCTTCCTCTCACTTCACAGACACTGGCTGACTTCCAGACTAATCTACTGAATGCTATTAATCTACTAAATGCTATTCACCCTTAGCACAGTACCTCCAGTGACTGTTGCTGGTGTCTATCTTTTAGACTGTGAGCCCTTTAGAGACAGGGAGCCATCTTATTTATTTATTATTTCTCTATGTCAACCACCCTGAGCCATTTTTGGAAGGGTGGCATAGAAATTGAATTATTATTATCATCATCATCATCATCATCATCATCATCATCATCACTGCCCAGAGAGTAGTCTAAATGATTGATTTCAACAATACTACTCAGGAGTAACTTAATCTGGATTCCAGCCACTGTTGGGGAACAACCTTTTTGGTTGCTTCCCCACCTCATTCCCCGCTCTCCATCACATGGAAGGTCCAAAAGCATCTTCTGCCCAACACAATCCGAATTATGTGTCTTTATCTGTATAGAGATTAATATATAAAGCTTTCTGCTCTAAGGCACAGAAAGTGTGGGTCCTTTTCAAACAATAACTCTGTTCTTTCTGTTCCAGAAAGAAGAAAGAAATCTAGAGGTCTGACGATGCTTCACCCTCCTCCCCAAAGCAACTTCCAAATCCTTTTGCACATTTCCACCATAACATGTGGCAAACTCCTGTCCTCCCCTTCTGCAACCCTTCCCTTAAGTCTGGCCTCTGATTGCACAGCAGTAACAATTAAATGGAAGGCACAAGAAGCAACGGACTAAGATGGAGATTAAACAATCCGATATGAACCTGGTGCATGTTTATTTTTTATTGGCAAAACAAAATTCATGCCAGTGTTAATAACCTACATGCTTTTCAGTAGTTATAAACTAGTGATAGGTGTGCCCTCCAAACACCGCCCCCCCATGTTACCTTCACACACGGGACAACACCTGTCTTCCAGGTGTACCAGCTGGGAGCAGTTCAGGGGCTGACAGAGGACAGGATCACAGATGACCGTGCGCTTCTGTGGAGCAGAATGGGGGCGGGGAAAGGCAGCAAGAGGAGAATTAATTCTCAGAAAATGAAAGCATAAAGCCTTCATTGGCTTAATGTTCCAGGTTCAGGCCCTGGCATTTCCACTGAAAAGGATCTCAGGGCCACACGATTTTATTTATTATTTATTTATTTAATGCATTTATATACCGCCCGAAACCAAAGTCTCGGGGTGGTTCACAACTATAAAAACTCAATACAAATAAATAAAACATTAAAATCAATGAAGGCACCAAAAAGCTGCTTGAAACAAAATCAATTCACAATATTTAAAATTACAAAAGTTAAAAGGCCTGGTTAAAGAGACGAGCGTCTTCAGAGATCGACACTAAAGGTAACTTTAAAGTCATCATGGTTTGGCCCTCTGAGTTTTTGCAAAAAAAGCAGCCATGTGGGGCTACAATCCCAATCTGGACTGTGGTGTGAGTAGGGGATATAAATCCCACTCCCCCACAGCGTGGGAGATTTTTGAGCCTACTGTGGTCCCAAGTCCCGATCAGGTCCCTCCACAGGTGCCTAAAAAGCCCAACCTTGCAGGGCCAAATGGTGCACGGAGCGACTTGTCTGGCCTGCGCTTCCGGCAACATCCCCCTGCCTTCTTTCCACCCACCTGGCAGCTGCAGACGGAACACTTCCTGTCGTAGTCTGGGGCCCAGCGGGAGCCGTGAGGGCGGTGCTGTCCTTCGAAAAAGCAGGAGTGGGGGTCTTTCTTCAGCTCTTCAGGGTCATTTGGGCTGGGCTCCCCTGGGAGCTCCTCCTCCAGATACTTGGGGGCCATGCGGATGCCCCCGGCCTCACAGTGGTTGGGAATGTGCACCTAAAGGAACACAGGGCGCGAGAAGTGATGTGTGGCGGGATGGGGTGGCATTTGCCAGTTGGGAGCAGAAGAACCAAAAACACGTGCCGGAGATCTGCTGGCCTTGTGGCAGAAGGTAAAGTGTGCTATGAGTCGGTGTCGACTCCTGGCGCCCACAGAGCCCTGTGGTTGTCTTTGGTAGAATACAGGAGGGGTTGACCATTGCCTCCTCCCGCACAGCATGAGATGATGCCTTTCAGCATCTTCCTTTGCCGCTGCTGCACAGTATAGGTACCAGCATGGATTTAAACCGGCAACCTCTGGCTTGTTAAGTCATTTTCCCGCTGCGCCATTAGGTGGCTACGGTCTTATGCTAGCAAGCATGAACTGCCTCCTTTGCTAAGCAGGGTTTGCCCTGATTTGCATTTGAATACAAGACCACATGCCTGAGCACTGTAAGACACTCCCCTTCAGGGATGGAGCCACTCTGGGAAAAGCAGAAGGTTCCAAGTCCCCTCCCTGGCAGCATCTCCAAGATAGGGCTGAGAGAGATTCCTGCCTGCAACCTTGGAGAAGCTGCTGCCAGTCTGTGAAGATGATACTGAGCTAGATAGACCAAGGGTCTGGCTCAGTATACGGCAGCTTGCTATGTTCCTAATGGGCCAGTCAGAATGCAAGTGGGGTATAAAAATGCAGGCGGGAGGGAAGGAAGGAAGGAGCGGAACATGGGGCTGTCTCAAAGCACAGATCCAAATGGGCCAAAAAATGGCACCCCGTCTTGCTCCACTTCCCCCAGCTGGGTCCTCCCAGCAGCTTTTCTCTCTTTCCCTCAGCCCAGACCACTTTTGTCTTGAAGAAGCAGATACTATTGATTGATTGATTGATTGATTGGTGGTTTCTTTCTTTGTTTTTCTTTTTAATGCCGTCCACTATGGTGCTCAAGGCAGCAGCTATGGCTCTCTTTTGCCTTTGCCCCCCCCCCCGCCTCCCCCCCCCGCCGCAATCTTACTCTCACAACAACACGGTGAGGCAGGTTATGGCTTAGGCTAATGGCCAAGGGCGGGTCACCCAGCTGAGCATTATGGCCGAGGGCCACACCAGATATGATCTGGGAAGCCTGCAACTGGAAAACCTGACACTGTTTCTGTTTTCCATAAGACACACAGGAGTATGTACGTGGCTTGGTGATTTGGACTGGGGCCACAGCATGGAGGGTGCGGTTGTGTGTCTAACCCTTTCCCCCACACTTTGGTCCTGCCTGAAGCTGTTATTAGCCACAGATGAGGAAACTCCTCTCCACATCTAAGAGCAGTTTCTGGGAGGGAGAATTTAAGTTGGGTAATTGGTAGGCAAGGTGGGGGAAAGTTGAGCCCCTCCACCGCTCTGCTGCCCTGATCTAAATCACCCCCTGCCCTAGGTTGAAAAGAAAAAGACAGTGGGGGTTTTACAGAGCTCTCACACCACATCAAATCTGGCCCTCGGTGAGGATTTGAACTCGGGTCTCCACAGTCCAAATCCAACTCTCAAACCAGATCAAACTGTAGGCCTGAAAGTCACACTGAAGGAGTCATGTGGCAGTCACTCCCCAGTGGCTCCATCCCACGTTGTTGCACTAAAGTAAGCATGCAGAAGCAAAGAACACAGAATCCTGTTCCAAGTGGAGCTGAGGCTTCTGCCAAGGCAGGGATCCAGGAGGGAAACAGAGAGAGTGTCAAAAGGAAAATGGGGTCAGGACCATGGACAGCTCTGAGCAGGCGATCAAGAGAGCTGGGTACAACAGGCATGAGATGGATGTTGCTCCAGCAGATGCTTGGAGCTGACTGTTGGTTTTACTGCTGCTGTCCAGGCAGAGTGGACTGACCCCTTCCCTTCCCTGGAAAAGGTTCTGTTATTAAAAGCAGCCTTGGCTGATTTCTAAGCTCTGCCTCTGACCATGCTGGAGGACCTCTGCTTGGGCTGGCAAATTCTCAAGGGACTGCTATGGGTCGGAGGATGAAGGCAGCGTCGTGTCTTCGAGTCGTGTTGGGGCTACTGGCTCCAGTTCCCCCAGTTCTCCTCCTACAGAAGACTCTGGAGGCATGAAGTCTACCAGGATCTGGGATGTAGGGTATTCCCATCCTGTCTCATCCCCGGAACTGCCCAATTCATCTTTCAAGGGAGGGGTGGATGTGTCCTGAATCTGGGTCATGGCACACAGAAGGGAAGGGATCACGCGGTAAGAGCCTTGCTTTTATCTAACACACAAATATCGGGAGCATGCACAGTTCCCAAATTAGGGTGTGGGGGGGGGTTCTCTTACCCTAGTTCTTCCGATCATAGGGACAACCCTGTTTGGGCCAGATGTACAAGCTTCCCTGCGGGATTAAACTAAAGGGAAACTTATTCCAGTTAGCAGCAGTCAAAGGGGCCATGCACAGAGCTGATTGGCTAGACCCTGTGATGTCCAAGGCCAAGTTAACCCTCTCTCTCTGAAGCAGTTGGTCAATATTTAAAGCATGGGCAGTCTGTTCAGTTCAAGGACAATTTTACCCAGAGCATTAAAAATATAAAATTAAAAAAGACAGACAACTGGTCTGAAGCATGAGCCAAGGCAAGACAGATGACTGAATAAAATGTTCAGTTCGCTAATTAGTATGTCTGCCATTCACACTGCGAAGGCAGGAAGGAAGTCAGGTTCACTCCATGGGAGAAAATGCACCCTGAACTCCTGGTTGCAAGAACACCTCCATGCACCCTTAAGGTCCTTTTGGAGTGCCTCTGCATTGCAACCTTTGCTTTTGCCCCTGAAGAGGCCCTTCGTCCAAGGCCAGCCCACCTGCCTCGTATCCATGGGCACCATGTGTCTTGCAAACCCTCCCAGGACAGGTGGCACTGAGTTCCTTTCCACCTGAGAGCAAGCACCGACGTGCCTCAGGAGCAGCCGGAGGGAGACGTGCAGGCGATGGACGAATGCCAAGGCAGCTGGAGGCCTCCCACCCAGATACAGCTTCTGGGAAATCACTGGTGATGTTGGCTCGAGCCCAGACGAGCCACAAGGCAGATAAGAGTCTCTCTCTGCAAACAACCCCGCTAGAAATGTTGCCGTCAGAGAAGCTAGCACTGAGAAATGCCTGGCAGGGGGCTGCAGCTCTCACTGGGCCAAGACATACTTTGCAGCTTGGAGGACAAAGAGTTGGGCTGCCCCAGAGGTATAGCTGGTTTGAGCACAATGGAAATGTCAGACATACTCCCCAGCAAATCCAACACTGATTAAATTGCCCAGCTTGCCTTGGCTCATCTTAGCCTGAAGATCGCAGGTATGCAGCAAATGTAAACTAGGTTGAGTCGAACTGTTTACATGATCATCCATGACTTTAGGTTGAATAGCTGTTCTTTAGGATGGATCGGGCCTGAGGCCTATCTGGTCCAGCATCCTATTTCCGCGGTCGCCCATCAGACGCCTCTGGGAAGCCCACAGGCAAGAGATGAAGGCACGCCCCCTCTCCTGCTATAAAGGAGGTGAATGGTGATCGGGACCCATATCTCTGTCTGACTCCATCCTCTCCTTGGGGTTGACACCAAGCCTGACGTCCTTATGGCACTAGGTGAAAACGTTTTTATTTTCCCAGGCCTTTTTAATGCTGAGTTTTTATACAGTGTTTTAAAAATAAGAGACTGGGAAAACATTGTTCTTTTCCCTGCTACTGCTTTATGCCTATTATCAATCTTGTGAGACACCCGGAGAAGTTTTTACCAGAGGACTGGGAAAGAAATTCCATAAGTAAATGGCCAAAAAAACCCATTTTCTCCATCAGGTACAGCATCCAGCTAGTGGGGTGCATGGAAAACCCATGCTTTTCCTGGATCACTAATTGTTTCAGTGAATGCAGCTTTCCCCATCATTTCATCTCCATGCCAAGAAAATTTGCACTGAAAGCCTGTCTATTGTGCTGATGTTAAAAGCAGCAAGTTCCTCTCCAGAAGAAGAAGAAAGAAAAAAAGGGAAGGGGAGAGCAAAGCTATAGCTAGAGGCTGCTAAGAATGCAAAATCCTTAGGTTAAATGTAGAATTTAAGATACTGGCAAGCAGCAGTATCTGGCAACTAGCCAAGCTTTGACCCCCCACCCCCACCCCAGTGCAGGAACATGTGATAATTTGGGAAGCTCCCCCTCTCTCGCTGATCTCAGTCACTGTCAATTTAGAAGGCCTTTTACAGCCCTGAGTTTTGAAACCTGCCCAAAATGCCCTTGGGAGGAGATATTGAACAATCCATCACAGTGAGAACTACCATTCACTCTCAGCTTTACCTCTGTGGGTCACATCAAGCAGAAGACTTTTTACATTATTTATGGCATTCCAGTTTAAATGCCAAGATAAGAAAAAAATCTGATGGTGCCAATTTTTAAAATTGGATCAGTCAACTCTGCCGCACCCAGCCCCTACAACTTTTCAAAAATGAGATTATCTGCTCCCCGACATGTGTGAAAAGCCTAGACACCTCGAAAAATGATTCAGAAAAGCAACCACTACTCTATGTTGGCAGCTAGAGATGTCACCAGATTTGGCCCACAGGGAAATTAAAGGTCAATTTGGAGGCTCCTGTTCAGGCAAAACAAATTTCATTTTTTGAAACAAAAAAGAGTTTTGATAAAACTCAAGAAATGTCTCAGAGGGGTTTTGCAGTGCTTTAGGCTGCCAACGAACTTCATCTGCAACAACGTTTAAGACTAATTTGGAAGTATTTGCAAAGGCAAAATCTATCCCAGGCTGAGCCAGGGTCTCCACGAGCAAGAGTTGTGGAGACAGCTCTGGGGGCCAGAGCAAATCAGAGCAACAGGGCTGGGTAATGCAACACAGGAGAATGTTGATCTAGCAAAAGGAAATGCAGGCATTTCTATGAGGAGGAGGCTGGGGCGTGCCAGTCTCTCAATCATGGAAATGCCCACATTCACGGATATGGTGTTAATCTCATCTTCCGTGGCCGGAGCCTGAGAGCAGGTGAGTGATGGGGCTGGGTCAAGACTTCTGGACCTTGCCCAGCAAGGGGAGTGGGTAGTGAAGGATTTGACCCAGACGTTGCTTTCCAGCACAAAGCATGGCCTGGAGCCATTTGAATCCCTCTGTTGCTGGCAGCTTTTCAAAAGATGTTGTACTCCTATGGCAGAGTGTACGGAATGCTTTTTCTGCCAGTTGTGAGACCTAAATTTCTGATTTTCGCTGGCAACCACAGCGCGTATCCCAAATTCGGTCAATGTCAATATTCACATGCAAATACTGACGATTCCAGGAGAAGGTCTAGCCACTGCTAACTATGCCAAGGGGCACCTTTTAAAGTGGTGGCTCTCTTATCTTGAGCATTTCAGTTCAGCATAGCATCCTTCCCAGTGGCCGGTTCCTCCTTTTTCTTCTTTTTAGAGTGTGAGCTTCTTTGGGACAGAGGACCATTTTCTCATTCTTTGTTGTGTAAACCGTTTTGAATTTTTCTCAGTTGAAAAGCAGTATATGATAACTGCTTTTCTACCCCAAAAATAATAATTTTGTGGAGGCACAAAAGTCAATATACATCTCCATGCTTGGCAGACACAATGCAGGTGCATGCTGTCAATCAAACATAGGTGCTTTGCAATATTCACTGGAGCACCTCCAAGTTCTGTCATCTGGAAGATATATCTTAGATTGTCAGCTGCTACAAATGCATGTTGACAGTCACTGCGTGTGTCACACACATTATTTACATAAAATCTTTATGCGGGATTGCCAACGGCCTATGGTTAGAGCAAACCACATGAATTGTCAGCAGCAATGAGCCTACGTTAGCATGTGAGGAAAAACCAGCCCCCGATGCTCTGCTGCCATTTATATAGTGCCTATATAGCTTGCTTCACACAAACCAACTCTGCCTTATTTGCAAAAAGCCTGCAAGGTGGGCCCGTATTATTATCTCATATTGCAGCCTGGAAGGGGGCGGGTTCCCTCTAAAGTGTGCGCATGTGCACGCACTCACAAGTTTTTGGATGTCCGCTCAGTTCGTTTTAGATCCCGCTCAGGTTGAATCAGGAAAGCCCCATTCTAAATGCACATGTGCACCCACTGCCTTCATACGGCCACCCAGAACAAAACTCATCCCACACACACGAAAAGAATGAGAAAGAACACTGCTCAGGTCGGCCTTGAAGGGATGTCCTTCAACCCTCCCTCGCTAATTGACAATGGTTCAGAGGCTGTTCATGACTGCCGCTCAACAGGGAGGAGAAAGCACTCTTCACATGCTCAAAGGCCTGCGTGAGCCCAGGTATTATGATCCTGAACACCGTGGAAGAGCCTGTGCCCTATGGCTTAGGCAACTTCAGCACCATATCAGAGGTTTCCCTTCATTGTTGCTCCAAGAATGAGGAAGACCCTGTTGATATAGGAGCAGCACCTACCTTTCCTCGCAACTCCCCTCGAGGGTTGGCTTTAGTGCTGACTTGCAAAAAGGCTGTTCCCTGAGCCAGGTGGTAGAGCATGTCCCTGTCCAGGTCCTTCACGACTCCTTGGGCCTGCGAGGCACAGGAAAAGGCATCAGACAGGCCAGGCATCCACAGGCCTAAAATCCAAATCCATTCACAGGACCATTCTCCCTCCCTCCCTCTCCCCAAATGTGTGCTCACAAGTAAACCAGGCAGGACCAGCTTTATTGACGTGCAATTTCTGTGACTGAACAGGGCGTCACACTTCAGGGGTGCTGTGTTGGGGTGCCAGGTTGCTTGGAGATGCTGTACAGGGGTTCATCCACTTGGGGCTAAAATCAATAATGCTGGTATATTTCACAGTGTGTGTTTGTGCGGGGGGCAATTTCAGCTTTCACAGAGGTACTGGTTAGTCTAGAGCTGGAGTTCCCAGCCGTGGGTCCCCAGACGTGTTTGGACTATAATTCCCATCATCCACATCCACAATGGCTGGAGAGGATGATGGGAGTCGGAGTCCAGCCACATCTGGGGACCTGAGGTTGGGAACTCCAGCTCTAGAAGAGCCAGCCTTGAAACTAGGCATTTCATGCCACTTCGCTTGACTGAAATATGCTGCAAGCAAGGCTTGAGCTTTTCTTAGCCAACTTTCAGAAACACTGAAAAGGGCAAACGTTTTGTTACAGAGAACGTTTCTGCAGATGCAGATTTTCAAAAGCAAAACAAGGTATTATATGGAAGGCAGTGGTTAGCCTGGTAAGGTTAAAACATTTTTTTTTTTAAAACGTAGCATTGCTTGAATCAGATCCATCAAACCCAGCACACTGTTTCTAACCGCCACATGCCCCTGGAAAGCTCACGTGTGGAGTGTGCTGAGGACAGCTTGCTTGACTCCAGCATCTAGTACTGAGAAGTGTAGTGCCTACCTCTGGACACGAAGCTTCTGTGTTTAGCCACCATTGGCTAAGTATTTATTAACAGATCTTTCTTTCTTTCTTTCTTTCTTTCTTTCTTTCTTTCTTTCTTTCTTTCTTTCTTTCACAGGTCCAAGCTAGCATCTACTGCACCCTTTTGTCCTGTACTCTGCAGCCACTCAGTGTCACAGGCTGATCTCATGTTTTGACTTCTACATGCCACTCCCGGGGAGGGTCCAGCCCTGCCCGCTTTCCCCTAATCCGCCCTTGCAAGTGAACGTACATGGGTGTGCACATGCAGGCAAAATGAAGGAACCACTTCAGGAAAGTGCGGGAAGACCCACCCATGCCTCCTCTAACTGCATCCAGAAACTGACATTCAGAGGTATACTGCTTCTGAACAAGGAGGTTCTACATTGCCATCACGACAGGCCTTTCCTGCATGCATTTGTCTAATTCCCTTTTCAAATCATGTAAGCTAGTGGCTGTCACCATACCTTGTGGTAAGGAGTTCCATAAGCACGTGCTCTGTAAAGAGGCACTTTCAACGAAAAGCTGCCATGCCTAATGTGCACCCTCAGGGCTCCCTGCTCACCTCGGTGCCATAGAAGCCCCGGAGCAACCGCTTGTGCTCCCGGCTGCTCCTCTCCTGGAGCTCGCCTAGCTCAGCAAAGCCATGCAAGTGAGCACTGACGGTGCCGTCGTCTGCTCTGCCGAGGCCAGCGACCACGATCTCGTAGTGCAGGTGGCAATGATCGTCCAAGGATACCCAGGCGTGCCCAGCAGAACCGGTGCGGACAGGAGGGGAGATGAACTGGCCAGCCAGGGGGAGAGGCAGCTCTGCAGCACAAAGGTCAGAGGTCACAGACACGCAGGGACCCCCAAGCCACTGACTACACTCTCCACAGCTCAGCTGCCGGAGCAGACCTGAGCGTGAGCGACAGAGTGACAAGGTCAGCCCTTGCACTGCTGGGCATCCTCAACCTTGGGTCCCCAGTGCCTGAGTGTCAAACGACCTTGGGACCTCCCGCTGAACCTACCTCCCGTTCGAACCTACCTCCCGTTCGAACCTACCTCCCTGGGTAGTCCGGCCCCCGGCTTGCTGTGCGACTCCACCAATCAAACAACCTTGGGTCCCCCCTTGGCCTCAACTTTGGATCCCCATGGCCGCACAATTCCCATCATCTCCAGCCACAATGGCCAGTATGACTGGGGAAGGTGAGAGTCCAACAACATCTGGGGACTCAAGGGTGGGAACCCCTGCCCTAGGGCATGTAAATCAGGTCCACCGCTGAAATCAATGAGGAGGGGTGTAATAATAACAACAACAACAACTTTATTTGTTGGTCACCCCATGACAATGGTTCTCTGAGCAGCTCACAAAGCAAAGCACTAAATCAACAATGGAATAAACGATACAATTAAAAGCCCATTAATGCAAAAGAAAGCTATGAAGAAATATGAAAATATTCTTAAACATTTTTAAAAGGCCTGTGGAAACAGAAAAGTCTTCACTGGGTGTCTAAAAGAATAAAGTGATGGTGCCAGGAAAGCCTTGCTGGGGAGGCTATTCCACATATAGGGGGCCACCACCAAAAAGACACTCTCCCTAGTGGCTATCTCTGAAGAAGGTCTGGTTAGGGACACTGAGTGTGTATGTTCACCTGACTTGAATTGCTCACAGAAACTCAAATAATGCCTGTTCTCCTAGTCCTATTGTGAATTTCTATTATAAAGTTCTCAATTAAAGAATGTCTTTTATGTCTTTCTTAATTTTTTAGGTTTGTTTTCATTTGTTTTTAAACCAAGGCCATAAAATATTCCATTTGGCAGATCAATTGCCATTGCATTGGGCTTATAGTGGTGAATCCTCTGGCCTGGACTGGCTGAGCAGGTGTGATAGTGTGGAATGTCCCATGAAGACTACACCTGCTCAGAGAATAGGGCTGTCAGAATCTTCGCAGCCCATTCTGTGTGGGAATAGGGGGAAACTGTCAGTTTGGCTGAGGGTTACATGTTCTAGGGACAAGGGTAGCTTTGTGAGGAAAGGAACCAGGAAACAGGGGAACTAAAAGGCAGAGAATCCAAGGTCAATGTGGCTGAAGTTCAAAGCAGCCCAGGGAATGAGAAGCATACCAGGGAACATACCGGGAGGGTAGTTGATGGAGGAGGCTTGAGGAAAAGGACAGAGAACAATAACAACAACAAATATTAATATACCTCTTTTCAAAAAAAAAATTCCAAAGCGGTTTACAAAAGAGAAACAACAAATAAATAAATAAGATGGATCCCTGTCCCTGAAGGGCTCACAATCTAAAAAGAAACATAAGATAGAAACCAGCAACAGCCACTGGAGGGATGCTGTGCTGGGGGTGGATAGGGTCAGTTACTCTCCCCCTGCTAAATAAAGAGAATCACCATGTTAAAAAGGCGCCTCTTTGCCCAGTTAGCAGAGAAGACAAGAAACAGAGGCAAGAAGGGACTAATGAAAGAGGGGGCTCTGGAGAAACCTCACAGTGCTCAAGGGATAGAAATGCAACAACAAATAAATGTCCCTGCTGCACCCTTTGGCCCCTGCCGCCCCTTGCCTGCTCTCAGCCGCACCACAGACCACTGTCTGCTTCCATCTGCCTGACCCCAGAGCTCAACAGACTGGGTGTGAATGGCTCCCCTCCAAGCCAGACACTGCTGGGTGGTCTCCTGCCGGACGGCTCTGCTCCTAACACCCTCTGCACCACAGTACCTCGGTCTCGTGCCAGGAGTCCACTGTACAGCAGGGTGCTGATCTGCCCACGCAGCTCCCCCTCTTCAAAATCCCTGGTGGCCACATTTAGGAAGAGCTCGTTCTGCAGCAGCATGTGGGCATCCCGCCCATTTGCTTCCTCCCAGATCCCAGTGACCTGAAGAGGCAGGGACGGAGAGGGAAGAGGAACCCACAGGATGGTTATGCACAGGTGAAGATAAAACAAAACCTTTACACAGGATTTGGCAGATTGCCCCTGTCTGAATGTATTCATTTGTTGGCATGTGGGACCTGCAACAAAATTCTAAGCTTCAAAGAGAAGGACTCCCAAGAAAAGAGCTCAGTCCTCCAGATACCCTTGTAGTCCTGTTCGGACCTCACATGGGGTGGGGTGACTGAGTTTTGGAAGTGCCGTGTGTGTAGAAGGGGCGTGTGGAGAGGAAAAGGACACCTTTCCCCTTTCTCACTTCCCTGAGGTCTTCCCCTCCTGTCCTGTACCATATAGCAGCAGAGTCAGGTCTGGAGCTCACTGCCAATCACTAACTAAGCATTTTACTGCTATAAAGCCGTGGTGGCAGGGAGGGGTGTCCAGAGAGTAGGAAGAGAACAAATTGTTCTGGTAAGAACTAATCTGCCTACTTTCCTTTCACTATTTGAGTGAATGATTGATTGATTGATTGATTGATTTCTATACCGCCCCATCCAAAGGCTCTGGGTGGTGCACAAGTGAAATAGAAGAACAAACACCACTTAAAACAAACAGGTTAAAATAATATTAAAAAGAAATTTAAAACAGCTCAGAGCCATTTAAAACCAATTAAAATCTGTAAAAACAATTTAAAAATCTTGGAAGACCAGGCCAAACAAATAAGTCTTGAGGGCTCTCTTAAAGGACAGCAATGAGCCCAAACTATGAATATCTGCTGGGAGTGCATTCCACAGACCTAGAGCAGCTACAGAGAAGGCCTGGTTCCGAGTCACCACCAGACTTGGTGGTAACTGGAGACAGACCTCTCAAGATAACCTCAAGGTGCGATGGGGATCATACCAAAGAAGGCACTCTCTAAGGCCACCCAGACCTAAGCCATTTAGGGCTTTAAAGGTGATAACCAGCACTTTGTATTTTGCCTGGAAACATATTGGCAGCCAATGCAACTACTGGAGAACAGGCATAATATGGCCTCTCCGGATTACCACAGAGACCAGTCTGGCTGCCGCATTTTGAACTAACTGAAGTTTCTGAACTATATACAAAGGCAGCCTCACATAGAGTACACTGCAGTAGTCGAGCATGGAGGTTACCAGCTGATGCACCACTGTTTTGAGATTGTTCTCTTCAAGGAATGGACACAGCTGTTGAATCAATCGAAGTTGATGGAAAGCGTTCCTGGCCATAGCATCCACCTGGGATACCAGGGTGAGGCCTGGATCCAAGAGCATTCCCAAGCTGTGTACCTGTTCCTTCTGTGGGAGTGTAACCCCAACCAGCACAGGAAGATCTAACTGATCCCTTTAATTCTGATGCCCCACAATAAGCACCTCCATCTTGCTTGGATTCAGCTTCAATTTGATGTCCCTCATCCAGCCCATTACTGCCTGTAGGCAAGCATTTAGGGAACGAATGCCATTTCCTGATGATGATAATGATGATGATGATGATGATAAATATATTTGGGTGTCATCAACATACTGATAACATCCTGCACCAAATTTCCTGATGACCTTACCCAGCTATTTCATGTAGATGTTAAAAAGCATTGCTGATCAAATGGAGCCCTGAGGGACTCCATATAATAACTCCCATTTTGAAGAGCTACTGTCACCAAGCTGCATCTGCCATCTGCCCGAGAGACCACTGCAAAAGCAGTGCCTCCTATCCCTAACACCCCAAGGTTATCCAGAAGGATACCATGGTCGATGGTATTGAACACCACTGAGAGATCCAAAAGAACCAGCAGAGTCATCCTCCCTTTGTCAATTACCTGGTAAAGGTCATCCATCAGGCTGACCAAGGCCATCTCAACCCCATAGTCTGCTCTAAAGCCAGTTTGAAATTGGTCTAGATAACCAGTTTTCTCTAAAACTGCCTGGAGCTGGTTAGCCACCACTCTCTCTACCACCTTGCCCAACCATGGGAGACTGGAGACCGGCTTATAACTATCCATCACTGAGGGATCTAGGGAAGGCTTCTTAATAAATGGTCTAATCATAGTCTCCTTCAAACAAGGAGGCATCCTACCCTCCCTCAGTGATGATATTAACTAGGCCTATAATCTTAATTGATAATTACCATCCTCACAAGTTAGCCCACTTCAGCCTTAAATGTTCACACGTCCGCCATCTTGAATTGGGGTGGATGACATCATCATAAATGATGCTGTTGAGGTGTCTCACTACAACTGAACCAAATTTGGTCTAAATTGATTAGGCAGTCCACAAGTTAGCCCACTTGTGCCTCACATATCCACCATCTTGAAAATGGGTGGATGACATCATTACAAACTATGCCCTTGAGCCATCTCTATGTGTCCCGACAGCTGTAGCAAATTTGGTTCAAATTAGTTAGGCAGTTCATAAGTTAGCCCAGTTACACCTCAAAGATTCATGTGTCTGCCAACTTGAATGGAGTGGATGACATAATCACAAACTACAACATTGAGGTGTCCCTATGTGTCCTTACAGCTGTTCCAGATTTGGTTCAAATCGGTTAGGCAGTCCACAAGTTGGCCCACATGTGCCTCAAATGTTTATGTGCCCACTATCTTGAACGGGGGTGGATGACATCATTACAAACTATGCTATTGAGGTGTCCCTATGTGTAACTCACTACAACTGTACCAAATTTGGTTCAAGTCGGTTAGATGGTCCACAAGTTAGCACACTTGTGCCTCAAATGTTTATGCGCCCACCATCTTGAATTGGGATGGACGACAAACTATGCCATTGAAGTGTCCCTAACTGTACCCAATTTGATTCATATTCGTCCATGCATTGTGAAGTTGATAGTAGAGACACGCACGTACACACACACACACACACACACTGCTGAGTTTAAGTTTACTTTCCTCTAGGAAAATAGGCTAAAAAAGTGTGTGTCTCCCCCTGCCCCTGAAACAGCCCTACATAGCACAGGCAAGGGAGTTCTTTAACCACACAGCACAAATTTCCCCCTCCCATCCAAATATCCCCTTCCCCACCATATTTACTACATTGTCAGAGGCCTGGGCAGGCCAATTCCTGCACTCTTCCTACCATCCATTTCTCTTTCTTTCTGCAGATGCTTTCAACATTTTATGCCTCACTTTCAACTGCTGCTCTATGTCGTTTACAGTCCGTAAGGTACTGAAAAGCTCATACAGGTCTTGGAAGTTCACAGGCCCATTTCCACACACACGCACACACAAACGCACACAATTTTTTTGTTTAATTCACAAAGTTATATACATTTGCATACTTGGGCGACTCTTTAGTTATGAAGAAACCATGGTCCCATTTCGCTTCCAAACTGACAGCCACACACCCACCTGAGTTCGCTATTTGCACATATGACCTCCCATGTTTGAAGTCACTGATAATGACCAACGTTAGAGAGAGAAGTGTGCCCCGCTGGGGTTTCACCAATCCTCAGGTCTTCCAGAGCCTCCGCAGCCATTCACCTGACACTCACCATTCCATCCCTGTAGCTGTGCGTCATGTCGTATAAGATGTTGCGCCTATTTCTTCTGCGGGGTTTGGTCTCCAGCGTGACACCAATCACCTCACTTCCTGTTCCTGCCACTTGGACCTGTGAAGAGGTGAGCATTTCCCAGAAGACATGAGGATCTGAGTCACAATGACACGGAATATTTTCAAAAGTCTAAGAGGATCCCATTGCTGTCTGGGAGTGAGAGAAACAGGACTAGGGGAAGTCTGTGACGCAGGTGACTCATATTTCTGCACTCAGAAATAAGAGTTTCAGGAGGTCGCGATGTTTGCTTGAAGTACAAGGTGAGTATTACAGTTCTTCTGTTACAAGTTCTTGGGGAAACTCTCTTTCCCCAGGGTGACTACTACAATTTATCCTCCTTTTGACAGAGGTTTCCAAAGAGGTTTACATAGAAAATGAATAATAAATAGAAATGTCTCTCTGTCCCCAAAGTAGAGTTGCCATGCCCCCCGAAATTCTGGGTTTCACTCAGATTTTAAGCTCACCCAGATCTGCCCAGATTTCAGCTTTCTTTTTCTTTTTTTTAAAGCTAAGCATTAGCCCTTGTAGAAGCGGAGTTATGGAGCAAAACGTGCAGTCACTATTCTGCTCAAAAATTATTTTCAAGCCAATTTACATAATATGCAAATTAGGCACCCGGATTTGCAAAGCCAGAATATGGCAACCCTACCCCAAAGGGCTCACAATCTAAAAAGAAACATAAGATAGATCCTAACAACAGTCACTGGAGGGATGCTGTGCTCGGGTTAGATAGGACCAGTTGATCTTCCCCTACTAAATATAAGACAATCACCACTTTGAAAGGTGCCTCTTTGCTCAGTTAAGCAGGAGTTAGTTGGCTACTAGCAGCCTCCCTAACCTCTCTCCTCTTGTTATGGCCAATGGACTGTCCCTACCATGCCAGTTTGGTGAGTGGGATGAAAGGGAAAGGGAAGAGAGGATGAGGCTCACAAATCAGGATTGTCTAGGACAGGGCTTCCTAACCTAGGGCCTCTCCAGACCATCCCCAGCCACAGTGGCCCATGGGATATGGGAGTTGTAGTCCAACAACATATGGAAAGGCAAAGTTGGGAACCCCAGAATTAGGAAATAAGCCAAGTTATTTTCCAATGTTGGGGGAAGTAGCTTAACATATTTCAGAACCAACCCTATGTGAGCCTGCAAGTGAGGGGAGCTCGCCTGTCCATAGGGAAGGCAGAGACAGAAGACAGAGGGATGTGTGAACCAAGAGAACGTCAAAGAGGCCTTGCATCATCACAGGGAATTCTGGGAGACACCTCACATGTGACTCAGTAAGGCCAGAAACCATGTATTATATCTGACAAGATCAGGCTCTGCATGAAGTAAGAACCAAGATGGCGGCATGGTCTCATAGGTAGGGCCTCTCAGCTGATCTGGGGCCATTTTCTCCACCCCACTCCACTCTGTCACACAGCCCCAGAAACCCCTTCCTACCTGATACTCTAAAGTCCCATTCATGTGCAGCGTGAGCTTGGCAGAACCCACAGCTCCTGTCTGGGTGGGTATCAGGGCGTCTCCTCCACACAGCACACTCTGGATGGCTGGGCACAACAAAGAAAAGGGGTGTTTACGGGTGGCAGGGACTGAATTCATATATTCACTGCTGCCCTGAAGCTTTGGAATGTGCTCCCTGCTGAAATCAGAGCCTCCCCATCTCTGACAACTTTTTAAAAGTCTTTAAAGACACATCTGTTCACTCAGGCTTTTAATTAAATACTGTTTTCATTGTTTTAACACTGTTTTAAAATATTGTTTTAACATTTTAAATTGTTGTAATGTTTTGACTTTCTCTGTTGCCATTTATTTTGTTTTCACTAATCTTTTAACTTTTCTGTTGTCATTTGTTTTGTTTTGTTGTAAACCGCCCAGAGACATAAGTTTGGGGCTGTATAAAAATATGTTAAACAAACAAACAAACAAACAAACAAACAAACAAACAAACAAACAAATGCAGGACAATGTTCAGACAACATGAACAGCTGTAGGACAGGCAGAAGTTCAAAAGGTGAAGTGTTCATGACATAGCACTTGTCTTGCTGGATTAGGTCAAAGTCCATGTAGTCAAGCATTCTGTTTCTGACAGCTGTCTTAGAAACGTCTCTGGAAAGCTCATGAGCAGGGCATAGAGATGGTGGCCACTTCCTACTGTGTGGACCCAGAAGCTGATATTCAGAGGTATATTCCTTCTGTTCATGAAAGTTCTGTTAAGTTATTATGGATAATAACTACTGATCAGCCTGTTCCCTATGTTGTCTAACCCTTTTTGAAGCCCATAAGAGCTGATGGCCATCATTCCACAAGTTAATTATGTATGGAGTGAATAAGTACTTCCTTTTGTCCATCCTAACCTATTATCAACTTACCTGGGTGATGCACAGTTCTGCTATTTTGAGAGATGGAGAATTTTTTTCTCCCACTCAGTGAAGCTGCATTGTACTGAATCAGACTTTCGGTACCCTCTAATCCAGGGGTTCTCAACCCTTGGAACCTCAGTTGTTAGCACCCCTGCTAACTTGGCAAAGAGGCATCTTTTAACGTGGTGATTCTCTTTATTTAGCAGGGGGAGAGTAACTGGCTCTGTCCACCCCCAGCACAGGTCCTCCAGTGACTGTTGCTGGTGTCTATCTTGTGCTTCTTTTTAGATTGTGAGCCCTTTGGGGACAGAGAGCCATCTCATTTATTTATTCACTCATTCATTCATTCATTTCTCTGTGTAAACCACCCTGAGCCATTTTTGGATGGGCGGTATAGAAATCAAATGAATGAGATTACAGCTCTAATCATCCCTAGTCAAAGGTCACTATGGCAGGGGACGATGAGAGCTTTGGTCCAACACGATTTGTAAAATAAATAAATGACACACACCTATTTCATCAAATGTATATACGAAAATATACATTTTCATATATGATGTTTTAATGTTTTAAGGTTTTATTTGCATTAATTTTAATCTGTTTTATATGATTTTGGGGTTTTACCTGTTGTTTGTTTAGATTGCAAACAGCCCTGAGATTTTACATAGTTATTTTTATAGAGATTTTATATTTATTTACATACATACATACATAATCTACATATGTTTAATCAAGCTATTTATTTATTTATTTATTTATACATTTCTATCCCGCTCTTCCCCCAAGGAGCCCAGAGTGGTGTACTACATACTTAAGTTTCTCCTCACAACCCTGTGAAGTAGGTTAGGCTGAGAAAAAAGTGACTGGCCCAGAGTCACCCAGCAAGTCTCATGGCTGAATGGGGATTTGAACTCGGGTCTCCCCGGTCCTAGTCCAGCACTCTAACCATTACACCATGCTGGCTCCTTATAGTTTTACAGTTTTAAGTTTTAGAGTTTTTATCTATATCTTAAATTGTTTTAATTGTGTTAATGTTTTAATTGTTGTGTTTTAGATTGTAAACCACCTAGAGATTTGTATATGGGGTTGTATAGAAATGTGCCTAAAATAAATAAAATCTGGGGACCTCCTTGAGAAACCCTGGGCTAGCCCAATATTATTAGGCTGCCGCACCTCTCCAGGAGGTCTCAGGCAGAGGGATCTTTCACTGCCTGCCCCCTGGTTTGTTTTAAACAGGAGGCACCAGAAACTGAACCTGGGACCTTCTGTAGACAAAGCCTGTGCTCAGCCACTAAGCTATGACCCCTCTCTTGCCACACTCTTCAGGTCCTCATAGCTTCAGGTTCTCTCATAGCTTTCAGGTACAGGAAGCCTTACTTGTTCATAGGAACATAGGAAGTTGCCAGGGAGGGAACTTGGCCATCCCCTGAGGAGAATATCTTGCAGTGCTCACACATCAAGTCTCCCATTCATATGTAACCAGGGCGGACCTTGCTTAGCTAAGGGGACATGTCATGCTTGCTACCACAAGACCAGCTCTCCTCCTTAGTTTGGGGTTGCTATGCAGCTGCCAAAAGCACAGGAGCCCTGACATTTAAAAAGTGGCGACCCTTCTTCCATGTCATAGGAACAAAGGAAGCTGCCATATACTGAGGCAGACCATAGGTCCATCTAGCACAGTATTGTCTACACAGTCTGGCAGTGGCTTCTCCAAGGCTGTAGGCAGGAATCTCTCTCAGCCCTATCTTGGAGATGCTGCCAGGGAGGGGACTTGGAACCTTCTGCAGGCAAACAAGCAGGTGCCCTTCCCAGAGCAGCCCCAACCCCACAAAGGAATATCTTAGTGCTCATGTGTAGTATCCCATTCAAATGCAATCCAGGGCATACCCTGCTTAGCTAAGGGGACAATTCATGCTTCCTACCACAAGACTAGCTCTCCAAAAAATAAAAATAAAATAAATGCTCATAGGGTTTCTATGGGCTGGGATGCTAAGCCTCAAGGACTTTCCCCCTGCCTGTGACTCACTGTCACAGCTTCTCCTGATGGTGATGCGGCCAGCAATCTGGTGCCGGGATCCGTCCTCCACCTCGGCAGTGATCCTCAGATGCCCCTGTGCGAGCCACAACATCTCTTGGCTTGAGAGTCCAGTCAGCACCTCTGCAAAGTCGGGGTCCTGGGATGGCATAATGAGAGACAAGAAGGGTGGAGCAGCAGTAAAGAGGCATAAGGACAATACTATCTAGCTCAGTATTGTCTTCATAGGCTGGCAGTGGCTTCTCCAAGGTTGCAGGCAGGAATCTCTCTCAGCCCTATCTTGGAGATGCTGCCACAGAGGGAACTTGGAACCTAGATGCTCTTCCCAGAGTGGCTCCATCCCCTGAGTGGACTATCTTACAGTGCTCACACTTCTAGTCTCCCTTTCAGATGCAACCAGGGCAGACCCTAGTCATGCTTGCTACCACCAGACCATCTCTCCTCTCCCAGCAGGATCCCAGCATGATGCTTCGCATCGCGAAGCACTGCATTAAAAGACGACAGCCTACCTGCTGGGTGACATTGGCTAGGACTTCCCTCAAGACCGTCTCCTGGTGCAGGATTTGCACTCTCAGGGGAATCCAGGGGGATCCTGGGGAAGGAAGAGAGAAGACACGTAACAGTACCTGCTCTCTGTGCCACTGAAGTGCAGTCCTAGCCACCCATTATAGCTACGCCGCCATCATGCTAACCGTTACTTGCGCGCCAGTATGGCCCTCCTTCCTTGCCCCTCCCCAAACTGGCTTTCCCATCGGGGGAACAACGGTGGCCGGCACCCTGAAGGATGCTGCCCGCCTGCTTAAAACAGCACATATGCAGTGGTGGCCCAGACCCACAACCCAGCTCTTGAGAATTCAATCCCACCCAAGACCCCTTCCCTGCAAGAACAGCACTGCTAAGATGCGGTGGCTGGCGCAGCGCTTCGTTTCTCCCGCCCCTCCGAAACAGCAGAGGTTCTGGTTCTTGCTCCCGCTCTTGCCTGCTGACTCAAGCAGCCCCTTGGTCACCAGGACAAAATGCAGGTTGTTCTCCGTGTCACTCAGGGTGAGCATAGCGATGCCCCCCATGCCAACGTGGGCCGGGTCCACTGATGTCAGGATGGAACTGAATGTTTCTGCAGCGGAGGAAAGAGCAAAAGCACATCACAACGGTGCCAGCAGCCGGTGTGGACGAGTAGCCGGTGCTGGCCAGAATGGAAGGGACTGGCGGAGGATCTGCCACTCCTTGGCCCCAAGTGCCACCAGTACTCTCTTCCAATGGCAACCCTGGCTGACTGAGCTCTGTCGTTCAAGGGCGCCCTCTAGGCTGCAGTACCAGCCTGCTTCGGCAGCTAGTCACCTGACCGCAAGGGCCAATCCCCACCCAGGTGACACAACGAAGCAAGGCTGCACAATTTCAGCCTGCCCGCCGTTGTTGGACTACAACTCCCATCATCCTCAGCCACAATGGCCAACGGTCAGGGATTATGGGAGCCCAACAAGAGCTGGAGAGCTGAAGTTGTTCGTAGACATGTGTGGAGGTGGAGTCAGCTCTCACGTAGGACTTGGGCACAAACTTCTCACATGACTCAGTTTTATTGCTGCCTGGAAGGACCCATAGTTGGGGTACTGGTAATGAAAATATTATTTGTTCAAAAAAAGGGGGGGTTTAATCCTGCGAAGCAGCTCACAAAAAAGTCAAATGCACCATTATGTAAGAAATGAACAATTATTTTTTTAAAAAACTCACTAAAACCACAGAGTACGCAAGAGCCAAGTCAATGCTGAAAAACAGTCACTAAGCAGAAACAACTAAAAGCCTGACAGAAGAGCCAGGACTTTGCAGCCCTCCTGAATGAGGCCAGGGACGGTGCCTGGCAGATCTCTCCAGGGAGGATATCCCACAATCCTGGCACCATCACAAAAATGCCCTGTCTCCAGTCATCACCAACCAAGTAGGGAGTAGTGACAGGCCAGAGGGCAGGGCTTGAGAAAGTGAATCTTAAAGTTCCGGAAGGTTCATTGCCCCCTTTGCTAAGCAGTGTCCACCCTGGTTTGCATTTGAATGGGAAACTACATATGAGTGCTGTAAGATATTCCTCTGAGGGATGGGGCCACTCTGGGAAGAGCACTTACATGCTTGCATGAATAATGTTCCAAGATAGTCCCCTTAGGAGATGGAGCCGCTCTGGGAAGAGCACCTAGGTTCCAGGTTCCCTCCCTGGCAGCATCTCCAAGATAGGGCTGAGAGAGACTCCTACCTTGGAGAAGCCGCTGCCAGTCTGGGTAGACAATACTGCGCTAGATGGACCAATGGTCTGACTCGGTATATGGCAGCTTCCTATGAATACTGACATGGGGCTCAGGGAGAAGACGCTGGCAAGCCATGTTACCTGCAAAGAGGGCCCGGTGCTTGATGATTTTGCCTCTGACCTCACCCGCAGGGTGGGACTTGGTGACTAGGGACACACGCAGCTGATCCATCTTCAGTAGCCGGATGGAGGACTTTTGTACGTTTCGCCACATACCACAGATCTATAGAGATGGTAGCCAGAGAGAGGGTCAGGAAGGAGCAGGCCAAGTAATGAGTCAATTGGTGCACAGGAGTGGATGTGCATCCAGGGTACCCATGTGATTTGCACATTGGCCCATGCACAAGAGCTGGTCATAGGAATCATAGGAAGCTGCCATATACTGAGTCAGACCATTGGTCTATCTAGCTCAGTATTGTCTACACAGACGGGCAGCAGCTTCTCCAAGGTTGCAGACAGGTGTCTCTCTCAGCCCTCTCTTGAAGATGACAGGGAGGGAACTAAGAACCTAGATGCTCTTCCCAGAGCAGCTCCATCCCCTAAGAGGAATATCTTGCAGTGCTTACATGTAGTCTACCTTTCATATGCAACCAGGGCGGACCCTGCTTAGCTAAGGGGACAAGTCATGCTTGCTACCACAAGAGCAGCTTACCTCCCTCAAGGGTCTTGCGGTGGCAAGGACAGAATCTCCCCTTTGCTAAGCAGGGTCTGCCCTGGTTTGCATTTGAATGGGCTACTACATATGTGAGCACTGTAAGATATTCCCCTTAGAGCAGGGATCCTCAGCATTGGGCCCCCAGATGTTATTGGACAACTCCCATAATCCCCAACCAAAGGCCACTGGGGCTTGGGATTATGGGAGTTGAAGTCCACTAACATCTGGGGGCCCAACGTTGAGGATCCCTGCCTTAGAGGATGGAGCTGCTTTGGGAAGAGCACCATGCAGAAGGTTCCAAGTTCCCTGCCTGGCATCATCTCCAAGATAGGGCTGAGAGAGACTCCTGCCTGCAACCTTGGAAAAGCCGCTGCCAGTCTGTGTAGACAGTACTGAGCAAGATGGTCCAATGGTTTGACTCAGAATATGGCAGTTGCCTATGTTCCACTTCAAGCAGAGTTGGGTGCAGGTTAAGTGTGATGGCAGCACACTTGGCTGGTCACTTTGAGACAGGGATGCTGCTATCCCATGCAGCTGTTCTTCCCACAACATCACCAGCCGTCGTACAGATGTGCTGTGTGGCTGCATCTCCCTCAGGGCTCCATGACATACTGCTCCAGTTATGCAGGAAGCTAGAAGTCATGTGGGAAAGGGAGGAAGGTGATGACGGTGCCATGGTCCACTCACCATCTGGTCCTGGGGGGAGGCGCCCTTCTGCACAGGTTGCTCAGAAAGGACAGTCCCATCAGGCTCCGTGAAACGGACTCGAATCGGCTGGCCTAGCCTAGGCATGAAGAAGAGCAGAGGACGTGACATAGTCTGTTAAGCAGATGATGGAGACAGTGGCTCCTACCTGGATCTCAACAAACTCTGGCCGGCAGCAAGGATTTATTCATTTGTATTTATTTTTAAATAATGTGTGTGTCAGTAAAACAAACATGAACATGAACAGAATGCAATGACAGTACTGAAAATACGATACACTTTACTTTCTCTTTTTTTGGGGGGGGTTCCACAATGTCACAAAAGAGGTCATTGCTTAATAAATGTATCTGAAGGGTTATAGTGAAAGCTTCTTGTAAAATAGGTGAGTTGCACTGCACCTGGTGCCGAAAAGAGATCCGAGCAGGTGCCAGGCAAGCCTCCCTGGGAGAGCATTCCAAAGCCACCACGTGGTGGAAGGCGCTTTTCCCCACGCACCACCCAGACCGCCTTACTTAGTTCAGATGGCATGGAGATCTGCAGGAAGGCCTCCGCAGGTGACCTCAGGGCGCAGGCAGCTTCTATTTAGATCAGGGCTGCACAACTCATATGCCCTAGCAGGCCAGTACCATACACAACTTGGCATGCAGGGGCCAAAGTCAATTTTTAGCACATTGCATTAAAATTAAAAATATTATTATATTTGTGGATCTATTCCCCCTGTCAATGGACCCATAGTTTCAAACAAGGATAGTGGCCAGAGAATAGGTCCCATCCCTGCTCAATCAGTGGGGCCCCTAGAATGCATGCCAGCCCCCAAACAAATGCCAAGTCCTCTCCTCTCCCTAAACTGTCATTGCTTTCAGGCTGCATTGCTAGGCATGCTCACATGGGAGTAAGCCCCGTTGGGAACACCATAGAATATATTTATAAGAAAACATGCATAGTATGGCGCTATAAGGCAGTTTCCAGCTCCTGTCTTGCTGCAGGATACTTGGGCCCCCAGGCCTTATGTTGTGTAGGGATGTGCACAAAACCGGTTTGCCTGGTTTGGTTCGAATTCGAACCAGGTTCGAACCAGGAGGGGGTGGTTCGGTTTTGGTTTTGTTCGAACCTCCCCGGGTTTGGTTCAAATTCGAACCAGTTTGAACTGGTTTGGACACCCAAAAATTGGTAGGATGGTAGCTGGCACCCAGGGGTACCTGCCACCCAAACCCCAAAGCAATCGGACACTCGTACGATTTTTTATGAATTTTTGGAAATTATTTTTATTTTTTTCTCATAGGGTATAATGGGACTCGAACCAGCCCATTATTCCCTATTGTGGAGCACCCATGGGTGCCAAAAACCATGCAAACCCCGAAGCAATTGGACACCCCTATGATTTTTTATGAATATTTGAAATATTTTTAATTATTTTTCTCATAGGGTATAATGGGGATTCTATGATAGCAAATGAGATTTTCAATGAGACACCATGAATCCACTCTCATTTGCTATCATAGAATCCACACTCAGAACACCTCAGAAACAACAGAACCCTGTATGACATGGGTTAGCAACCCATGGGGGTGGTTGACACCCTATGTGCACTACACCACCACTCGAGCTGGGCCACCCCAGCACCCCCCAAGTGCACTTATGGGGCTGCTGAAAGCTCCATTATACCTTATGAGGAAAAACCTTAAAGACGCATAAACTTCAACAATTCACCAAAAATCAGACCTCTGCCCAAATCCTTTGAAAAAATGCAGGTAGCTTCCTTGCCCCCACCTGGCACTACCACCAACCCCACACTGCTCTAGGCCACCCCTTTCGCCCTGACGTGAAGCAATACACCCTCCATTATAAGTGTTCTGAGTGTAGATTCTTTGGTAGCATATAAGATTTTCAATGACAAACCATGAATCCACTCTCATCTGCTAACCTTAAAGACACATAAACTTCAAAAATCACTTAAAAATCAGCCTTTTGCCCAATTCCTTTCAAATAATTCTGATAGCTTCCTGGCCCCCCTTGGGCACTACCACCCACCACACTCTGCTCTTGGACACCCCTTTGCCCCTGATGTGAAGCTATACATTTGCTGACACCTCCATGCTTCTTTATGGAGAAAAACTTTAAAGTCGCATAAACTTCAAAAATCACTTAAAAATCAGCCTTTTGCCCAATTCCTTTCAAATAGTTCTGATAGCTTCCTTGCCCACCTTGGGAACTACCAGCCAGCACACTCCACTCTAGGACACCCCTTTCTCCCCGACGTGAAGCTATACATTTGCTGGAATCCTCATTATTCTCTATGAGGAATTCCAAAATAATTTAAAAATTCACCAATAATCAGAGGATTGTCTGATTGCCTTGGAACTTTGTGGATAGTAGGCACCCCTGGTTGTCTACCATCCACCCCACTTTTGTGCCCCTAGGTGCTCCACAATAGGGGATATGGGCTGGTTCGGGTCCCATTATACCCTATGAGAAAAATAATTAAAAATATTTCAAATATTCATTAAAAAATCATAGGGGCGTCCAATTGCTTCGGGGTTTGCATGGTTGTTGGCACCCATGGGCGATCCACAATAGGGAATAATGGGCTGGTTTGAGTCCCATTATACCCTATGAGAAAAAATAAAAATAATTTTCAAAAATTCATAAAAAAAATTGTACGAGTGTCCGATTGCTTTGGGGTTTGGGTGGCAGGTACCCCTGGGTGCCAGCTACCATCCTACCAATGTTTGGGTGTCTGAACCAGTTTGAACTGGTTCAAACCGGTTCAAATCGAACCACCCCCTGGTTCGGTTCAAATTCGAACCTGCAGCTCGAACCTGATGGCTGGTTTGGTTCGAATTCAAACCGGTTCGCACATCCCTAATGTTGTGTAGGCCTGATTTAGAGCATTTATGTATTCAAAATATTTATATATCACTTTTCAACAAAATCTCAATGTTGCTTACACAGTAAAAGGAATGAGAAAACTGTTGCCTGTCCCCAAAAGGAACTCGCACTCTGAAAACAGGCACACAGGAGACAGCAGCAACAGCCACTGGAAAAGCACTATGCTGGAATGTATAGGGGCTGTTGCTATTCCTTCTGCTAGTTATGAAAGAGGCACCACTTTAAAAGATGCCTCTTTGCCCAGATAGCACAAGTAAGGATGACGTGGAACTAGATGTTATTTCAGGTACCCAGGTTACACTATAGACTACCGTTCTCAAACGTAGGTCCCGAGAGGTTGTTGGACTACAACTCCCATCATCCCCAGCCCCTTTGGCTGGGGATGATGGGAGATGCAGTCCAACAACATTTCAGGGGCTTTTAAGGGAAGCACCAGCATTTTGCATGGCCCTGCCCATCTGTAATATTCCTTGAAATTATTTGGCATCAGAGGGATATACTCTCCCACATTTTAAACCAAGAGCCTGAATCTGTCCAGCGAAAGGATTTTAGCTGGCACGACGCAGTCCTACCAAACTTAAAACTGGGCTGCGTTGAACACTTTGCATGCACACACCCCGCTCTGGTTTAGCTTTTAAGGAAAAGAAAATTGCTTTCAAATGGAGAGGAAAAGGGGCATTCCACACTTCGATGTGAATTACATGATGTCACTTATCTTTTGTGGATTTCATACTCATTGCCCCAACTATGTCTGAGCACATGTGCTCCATTACTGGACTCCTTACATTTCCCACCCCACCTTTAACATATTTAAATATTACAATCTAAATATGACATCCCTTTAATATGACAATCTAAAATGATAGCCATTATAGAACAGGGCTGAGCCCAACCTTGTCACAAGAGAACTTTTTCAGCTCAGAACCTGGGGCATAAGAGAGATGGGCCAGCCCTGGCACAATGTCCCCTCCTCTCCTGGGGACTCGGGAGTGATGGGAGGGGTTCTGAGGAGGGGACAAGAGAAGTCTCCAGTGCTCCAAGGCTCCTCTGTGTGGGTGACCGGCCTGGCTGCTCCTTCGAGAGGCTTTCCTCTGGTCGACCTCTCTCTCCCACGCAGCATAAAGTGAGAGACCTCCTCGGCTCCACATGTCTGGGGAAGAGAGCTAGATAGTCTTGTGTGGTAGCGAGCATGAATGGTCCCCTTTGCTAAGCAGGGTCTGCCTTGGTTTGTATCTGGATGAGAGACTACCTGTGAGCACAGGATGATATTCCCCTTAGGGGGCGGGGCCATAGCTCAGGTTCACTCCCTGGCAGCATCTCCAGGTAGGGCTGAGAGAGACGCCTGCCTGAAACCATGGAGTGCCACTGCCCGTCAGTGTAGTAGACAATACCGAGCGAGATGGACCAATGGTCTGACATGATATAAGGCAGCTTCCTGTGTTTGAAGTCCTCAGAGGTGCACAGCAAAGGCCATGAGATGGGTTTCGGACTTTGTGCTGGGCACCTGGGACAGGTGGTCCCCGGAAAGAGCATGACGCTGGCTGCTGGTGACCTGGGGTCAGTGACTGTGGACCCCTGCCCATGCCCGTGAACCCTCTACCCGTGTCTGCTCCCTCCTGAAGGGGTGACGAGGTCCTGAAGGCACTGCTTGCCTCTTTCCTACCAGCCTCGAGAGCTGCAAATTCCTCTTGGCCTTCCTAGGAAAAACAACTGCCTCGAAGGCTGCTTGTGGGATGTGTGCATGCATTTTTGAATTCGTCACCGCTTGGCTATGCAAAGGCCTGGAAAAAGAGGAGGGCCCACTGCGGCAGAGTGGCTAGGCGCAGCTCTCTCCCCGTGCAGGCAGCGGGCTGCTTTAACCATCAGAGGAGAGATTGATTGATTGCAGCTCCCCAGAGCCAAGCCCCAGGCAGAAGGACCCCCACTGACGCCAGCCTGGAGCAAGCAAGGAGAGGCAGCTGGGGCCTGGGAACACGGTGGACGCTCAGATTGTTTATTGGACCCTTTCCCATTCCCCCCCCCACCAATTTGTTTCTAATTTTTTTAAAAATTAACTGTGACAGGAGGCGCTTTTCTGCCTGGGATGGACGTGGTGCAATCCCAAACTGGGATTCACCAGTGCCTGCTCAGCTGTTTCGTAATGCTCTTTTCAGAGAAACACCAGCTGCCTGTGAAGATCGGGAGACAGAGAATTGGGGTGAGGAGGAGGCAGAGGAGGGAGACAGTGAGTAAGTACTTGAACCCCAAGAAAGAGGGTGACATTAACCCAGTTCTGTTTTAGGCAGAGTGCCTGGCATGCTGTTGTGTCACCACGGGCATTATTGGAAAGTTGGCTGCACATGTGTGTAGGGATACAACTAGGGCCATACTCCGATAACAGGGGTTTCCCCAGATGTTGTTGGAGTACAGCTCCCATCATTCCTAGCCAGAATGGGCAAGCCATTGTAGTTGGGGGTGATAGGAATTGTAGCCCAACAATCTAATGGGGATCCAAGGTTGGGAACCCCCGTCCTACAACCATAGATATGTCCCCACACTGACCAATGTTATACACCTATACATCATTAGGAAGGGGATTGAAAATAAAACAGCTAATATTATAATGCCCTCATACAAAATGATGGTGCGGCCACACCTGGAGTACTGCATACAGTTCTGGTCACCACATCCAAAAAAGGACATTGTAGAACTGGAAAAGGTGCAGAAGAGGGCAACCAAGATGATCAGGGGCCTAGAGCACCTTCCTTATGAGGCAAGGCTACAACACCTGGGGCTCTTTAGTTTAGAAAAAAGACAAATGCGGGGAGGGAGACATGATAGAGGTCTATAAAATCATGCATGGTGGGGAGAAAGTGGATAGAGAGAAATTCTTCTCCCTCTCCCATAACACTAGAACCACAGGTCATCCCATGAAACTGATTGCCAGGAAATCTAGGACCAACCAACGGAAGTATTTTTTCCACACAATGCATCAACTTGTGGAATTCTCTGCCACGAGATGTGGTGACAGCCAACAACCTGGATGGCTTTAAGAGGGTTTGGATAACTTCATGGAGGAGAGGTCTATCATCGACTACTAGTTGGAGGACTAAAGGCCACTTCCAGCCTCAAAGACAGGATGCCTCTGAGTACCAGTTGCAGGGGAGCAACAGCAGGAGAGAGGGCATGCCCTCAACTCCTGTCTGTGGCTTCCAGCGGCATCTGGTGGGCCACTGTGTGAAACAGGATGCTGGACTAGAAGGGCATCCTTGGGCCTGATCCAGTAGAGATGTTCTTATGTTCTTACACACCTCTTATCAAAATACGTTTTACTCACTGAGCAGGTCCTTCAAAATGTCCCTCACATCCCATTTTTCCCATCACCATTGTCAGGAACATCGGAACACGGGAAGCTGCCTTCTACTGAGTCAGAGACCTTTGGTCCATCTAGCTCAGTATCGCCTACACAGACTGGCAGCAGCTTCTCCAAGGCTTCAGACAGGAGTCTCTCCCAGAGGCCTTTAGTTTGCATCTACTCTGGAATAGAGGTGTGAGTCCACATGTCAGCTGGATTTACCCCACGGTCCCTGCAAGCTGTCAGGGAGCACTTCACACATAATTTGGGTTTTTCATCGCACGTTAGAGTGTAGCCTGATTTATGTCCAGGGGTTTTTTAAAAATCAACTTTTTGCCTCCCCCCCACTCCCGAGCAACTTCAAACTTCCAGTAAAGCCTTGCAGAAAGCCCACAGTAAACAGTAAACACAGTCCACAGTAAACCCTTGCAGAAAGCCTGCTGTCTAGGAAAGCACCTGGAGATGTTGGGGATTGAACCTGGCACTTCTGCATCTAGACCTCTGCGTGGAAGAAGATGCTCTAACACTGAGTGACAGCACCTAAGGGGAACATCTTACAGCAGCCAGCACTCACATGCAGTCACCCATCCAAATGCAAACCTTACTGAGCAAAAGGGATGACTCCTACTGCAAGACTGGTTGTCCACAATGCAGCCTATCTGCCAGATATGGCAGTCTACTAGGGGCTCACAATACCCCCTGTTTTTGCTGTCTGTCTGGAAAGGTAAAAATGGGGTGTGTGGGGTATGGGTTTCAATTCAGCAGCCCAGAATTAGGGCTCAAAGTTTTCCTCTGAGGATTTTTAAATTTGGATGGTCAGGGATTAAGATGGAGTGGGAGAACTTGGCTTATCTTTTCATCAGTTTCCTCACCAGAATGGGTCACACCAGAAGGGTCGCACTTCCCCAAAAGGAACAGGTTCGCAGTCTGGGAGTACTTCTGGATTCACACCTCTCCCTGGTTTCTCAGGTTGAGGGGTGCTTTTTATCAGCTGCGGCTGATATGCCAACTGTGCCCGTTTCTCGAGATCAATGACCTCAAAACAGTGGTACATCTGTCGGTGACCTCCAGACTTGGCTTCTGTAATGCGCTCTACATGGGGCTGCCTTTGTATGTAGTCCGGAAACTTCAGTTGGTTCAGAATGTGGCAGCCAGGTTGGTCTCTGGGTCATCTCGGAGAGACCACATTACTCCTTTACTGATGGAGTTACACTGGCTGCCAATAGGTTTCCGGACAAAATACAAAGTGCTAGTTATAACTTATAAAGCCCTAAATGGCTTAGGCCCTGGGTATCTATGAGAGCGTCTTCTTTACTACAAGTCCCACCGCTCACTGAGGTCATCTGAGGAGGTCCATCTCCAGTTACTGCCGACTCGTTTGGTAGGTACACAGAGACGGGCCTTATCGGTCACTGCCCCGAGATTGTGGAATGCACTCCCTGCTGAGATACAATCCTCCCCATCTCTGGCAATTTTCAAAAAACACCTTAAAACCCATCTTTTCACCCAAGCTTTCTCAGCTTCCTAAAAAAAATTGGGTTTTAATTTCTGGTTTATTTTTAAATTGTTAAATTGTTTTAAATTTTTTTGTATGTGTTTTAACTGTTTTTATGCTATTGTTAACCTCCCAGAGATGAAAGTTTGGGGCAGTGTACAAATTTGATAAAATAATAATAATAAAATAAATAATAGCTGGCCTTAAAAGGGCTTCCCATCCCGCCATCCCCTTTGTAAGTAGCAACAATGGGGTGGCCATTATGCTAATTGTGGTGAGGTCACCAGAAGAAGGTAGCTGCCATTTTGGTACCCAGAATGCCCCTGGGAAAGATGCTACACCACCACATAGGTTGTAAGGTGGAACCCACATGTTTTGATCCGAACCTGAACACTGACTTCAGAGTGTGCCAAGAATGAGACTCACCCACCTCTCATAATGGATGGAGAAAAGCAGGGAAGAGCGCACAAGAGTAAACCTGGCTTTCGCCACTGCGCTGGTCACAGGCATCCATGGCTCCAAACCCCCGGTCAGCAAAGCCACAAAATCTGGGGAGCAAAATGGGTCATTTATGTGATCCTGCAAAAGGTGCGAGCAATCAAGGATGCTCTGGATTCGCAAAAGAACAACCAAAAATGGAACCAACATGATCAAGTCAATTCTACAGGATCACCATTCCATAAGTGCTCTGTTAGCAATCTGGTGTACAGCACATTTCTGGTCAAACAGGTTTTCTAGGTTTCTGAAGAACAAGAACTTCAGAAACCTGCAAAACCTATGATCAGGGGGCCAAACTAGGGGGCCAGCATAGTGCAGTGGTTAGTGTGTTGGACTATGACCAGGAAGACCCGAGTTCAAATCCTCACTCAGTCATGAAACCTCACCAGGGCACTTTCCAGACCAGCTGCTCAACAGCAGCAAAATGCCTCCATTTAGGCAAGTCGCACTGAAAACGTAAACAGCAGGGGGAGCAGTCTTGTGGAAAATAACAACCCTAAAAAACAACAAATTCCTTACGCCGGATATATGATGTCCTAGCTCTCTATTGCAGCGATTAAATTTGAGACAAGGCATTGGCAATGTGAATGCCATCCTGCTGTCTGCGTAGGGACTGCAGTGTCACAACGCAGGAAGTGTGGAAGCACACTTCTGAGATCCGACGTGACCCCTGTTGCAGGATCTAATCTGGAAAGCGCCTAGATGACCCTGGGCCAGTCACTTTTCTTCCAGTCTAACCAACCTCTTAGGGTAGTTGTGAGGATAAACATAACCATGTACACTGTTCTGGGTTCTTTGGAGGAAAAGTGGGATATAAAGGTAAATGCATAAATAAATAATGTTGCCTGGATGGAACTCCTGATATCGTCGGCTTTTCCAAAAAGCAGCTCTGTGTCTATGTGCGCGCGTGTTTGAGCACTCACAAGCAATTTGGATCAGGGCCATGATGCAGGAGAGGGTTTTTTGCAGGTTTTGGTGAGGGTTTGTTTGGAAGTCTTGCCCTCAACAGTTAATATCCAAATTTTTGTGGGTGGATGGTTTAGGTGGATTTAAATCTGGGCCGTGGCACAGGACAAAGGATTAACCATGGCCAATCCAAACTAATTGTGCGCCCCCCCGCCCAGCTCATTTCTTGAAAAAAGAAAAGACATTGGGAGTTCCAGTCACAAAGCTCTTTCGTCACATTTAGCCCAAAGACATTAAATAAACTCTTCCCCCCCACCCGCCCCCCACAAAGATTGTGAGCTGTTTTGGGACAAGGAACCATTTTTTCATTCCTTTTGCGTTGAAAACCACTTTGAACACTTGTTTGGTTGCAAAGAGGCATATACATCTTTAAAGTAACTTAATAATACATATACTCACTGCAGGCAAAGGTGCCTCTACCATGCCATCTTCAACACTCTGAAAAACTATTATCTAGCGCCAGTCAAGGTGAACTACCTGACAGAAGGTTAAAGGTGGCCCCAGGGCCAGGCCAGTGTTAGGGATCACTGGGTGGCTGCTGAGGGCCCAGGGTCCAGCAAAGGACCCCCTGCTGATCCCTGAGGCCACCTCTGCACCCAGAGGCTCCACGAGGTCGTCTCTCAGGATCCTTCCAGGTAGGAAGAGGCCCACTGAGGGAAGTTTTCCAAGAGACTCCTGAAACCTGGATCCAGCTCTGCTAAGATGATGATGATGATTTATTTGATTTCTATACCGCCCTTCCAAAAATGGCTCAGGGCAGTTTACACAGAGAAATAATAAATAAATAAGATGGCTCCCTCTCCCCAAAGGGCTCACAATCTAAAAAGAAGCACAAGATAGACACCAGCAACAGTCACTGGAGGGATGCTGTGCTGGGGGTGGACAGGGCCAGTTACTCTCCCCCTGCTAAATAAAGAGAATCACCGCGGTAAAAGGTGCCTCTTTGCCAAGTTTGCAGGGGCTGCACTAAGATGCACAACTTTGGGATTATTTAAATATGCAGAGTTTCTCACTTTTATTTATTATTTGTATTTATTTAACATCTTTTTATACCTCCCAAAACTGGCTTCTCTGGGCATTTCCCCTACTTTGGCCACAGTTATGCTGTACTATTATTTACCATGGCTGGATGTTATATGTGAATTTGGTGCTGTTCCAGATCAACACAGGTCCAGACTGGAGACTCGGAGTACAAGGCTAAAACAAACAAACAAACAAACAAAATTCCGCCCTCGGGCAGTCCAAATTGGGTGCCAGGCTAGGTCCAGCAATCTGTATAGATTGTGCAATTTGAGTGCATTTGCCTAAATCCTCTTAGGCTGCATAATGTGTTCTGCTGTTTCCTTTTGCTATTTTGCATAATTTATTCTGGGTTTTGCTAGAGGGCCGGGGGGCGGGGGGCGGGCGGGCACTGAAGCCTCTCCCTCAACCACTGGCAGAAATCTTCTTCAGCCGCTTTTCTGGTTTCTGAGATTTCAGCAGGCATAGGGCACACACTTTCAGGGAGATCTGCGCAGCCATAAGGACTTGAAACTTGTGTGCAAGTGTGTGTTTTAAAACTGAAGCCAAGAGACACACAAAAAGCCAGATTCTGCATGCCCCCTTCAGCATCTGATGTTTATTCCCCCGCTCCTGCTGATGCACAGCCCTGCCCATACCTGTGCGGCTTTCATCCCGAGCCAAATCTTCCACGCTGAGATAGGCGCGGTCGTTGTAGTTCCTGTGCAAGTCATCTTCCTTATCCTGGAAATACTCCAAGTTGTCAAACAGCGGCTCAGGTCTCTTCTCAGGGATGCTGGGAGTGGCTGCAAGATGAATAACACAGAAGGAAAGAGTGTTTGCTTGCTCTTTTTGACAACACTGAATCAAGGTTATGTCACAGTGCCTCCCAATCAACCACAGAGACATTGGTCGTCGGTACTTAAAAGGGGTCTAGGCCTACAAGATCTGGGGTCCAGGCTCACACCCTCTTTTTGCTAATGAAACTTTTTCATGCTCGCTACAGCAGTGCTTCTCAAGCTTGAACCCCCAAAGGTTGCTAGACTAAAAGTCTCATCCTCCCTAGCCACAACGCCCTTCAGCTTGTTCTCCCTGGCCGTATGTGGCTTCCAAGAAGGGGAAGAGAGCACTGGATGTCTTTAGAGCAGGGGTCCCCAACTTTGGGTCCCCAGACACTGATGAACTACAAACTCCATCATCCCCAGCCTCCATGATCTCTGTATAAGCATCTTTAGTTTGCTCTCCCTAGAAATATTTGGCTTGAAAAACTGGAAGACAACACTGGATTTCTTTAGGACAGGGATTCCCACCCTTGGGTCCCCACTCAGATGTTGTTGGACTACAACTCCCACCACCCCCAGCCACAATGACCTTCATTGAAGCTAGGGATGATGGGAGATGTAGTCCCACAATGTCTGGGGACCCAAAGTTAGAAAATACCCCTGCTCTAGGCTGCAATGCCAGTCTCAATACATTCAGCTGACCCCACATTCCAGGTCTGACTCATCAGGCCCCATGAAGCCTGACCTCCAAACTAGCTCCTTCCTCTGTGCTGTTTGAGTTCTTTCTTTCTCTTGTCCTACCCCAACTGGATAAGCCACCTAATGGCGCAGCGGGGAAATGACTTGACTAGTAAGCCAGAGGTTGCTGGATCGAATCCCCGCTGATATGTTTCCCAGACTATGGGAAACACCTATATTGGGCAGCAGTGCTATAGGAAGATGCTGAAAAGCATCATCTCATACTGTGCAGGAAGAGGCAACGGTAACCCTCTCCTGTATTCTACCAAAGACAGCCACAGGGCTCTGTGGGCGCCAGGAGTCGACACCGACTCGACAGCACACTTTACTTTACTCCAACTTGTGTTCCTGTTGCAGAACCTGACCAGTGGCTTGTCTCTGGCTGCGTCCTCTGCATCTGCAGCCTGGCCTGCTTGTGACAGCTCTGAATCCCCAAAGATTCCTGAGATGGCCCTCAACCTCCCAGCTTGTCTCTGAACAGACCTGAGGCAGCCTGCCAGAGAACGTCTCATTATGCCTCTTTAGATTTAATTGTATTTAGACAATGCGTTCCCACACTAGCACTCAAAGTGCGATCCCTCCGTTTTAAAAAAAACCAAAATTGCAAGCTGTAAATGAAACCATTCCCTCGGAGGAGCGAGTTTTACAACATTCATGTAAACACTGAGAAGGCCCTGCTCTTCTAAGCCCTCACTTGCTTGACCTCCAGTAAGGATGGGAAATTGAGTCGGCCTTGTCTGAGAGCTATATTAGAAGAGCAACCATACTGCTTGCTTATGTGTCTGCCTGGATCATATCTAAAATGAGAGTGAGGGTTTTGTCACAATAAGGCCACAGGGAGTGAGGGGACACACACACACACACACACACACACACACACACACACACCTTTCCTGATGTACCATTGCAAGCACTTTTCAAACTCTGATACTGTAAGTGAGATGGGCTGAGGAGAAAAGCTCTTGAAGCAGAGGAGGACAGCAAGAAAAGGCAGGGGATGGGGAAGGTGTCCGCTGTCCTCATCTGTGCACCCCGTTTCATGTTACTATAGCACACACATACACACAAACACACACACACCCTTTAAAGACATCAACATGGGCACATCCGGGAATAAACAAACATGGCTGCTACTGTCATGTGTCACTCGGCTCGTAATTGATAGCGAATGTGGGCATTTACTTGCTAGATGTCCCTGGCAAAATGTGCAGAAACGGCATCTCCCAGCTTCACTAGTATACACAGAATCTAGTTAATTCTTCAAAACATGTCAGTGCCTCGTTGGCAATGAGATGCTGTGTGACAGAAATGTGACGATTTATGACATCCACATGTGAACATTCATGCTGTCCAAATGTGCGTGTCTTTTATAATCTCTTTCGGGAGGCAGGCCACAGGGCTCATTCGGCCTCCAGGAACACCAAAGACTTTTGTGCAATTAAATACGACAGGCAAATTCTTATCTTTCCACTGGGATTCCCTCGCATGCCATCGGACAAGACATCCGACTTGTAGAACTAGGCCTGTAAGGTCAACTTGCAGCAACTTTACTATGTCAAAACATAAAGGAAGCAGCAAGCCCTGCTAACGTGGCAAAGAGGCACCTTTTAACGTGGTGATTCTCTTTATTGAGCAGGGGGAGAGTAACTGGCCCTGTCCACCCCCAGAACATTACCTCCAGTGACTGTTGCTGGTGTCTACCTTGTTTCTTTTTTTATTATGAGCCCTTTGGGGACAGGGATCCATCTTATTTATTTGTTATTTCTCTGTGTAACCCACCCTGAGTCATTTTTGGAAGGGTGGTTTAGAAATTGAATAAATAATAATAAATAATAAGGTCTACTCTGCTGCCCCATTCCCACTGTTTTTCCACATCAAGGTCCCTACTTCAGTTTCCTTCTCCATCTGAACCCAGATTGGTTTCTACTAGAAGCGGGGCTTTCTCTGTGGTAGCACCTTCCTGTAAAAATACTCTCTCCAGAGAAGGCTGCCAAGTTCATTTTGTTGGATGAATTGCTAGGGCTTTTTTGGTGGGGGAAAAAAAATCAAATTGTATCACACACATGCTACTACTATGACAACAACGCTGACGAGGACGAATATCTATATACCGCTCTTCAACAAAATTCTCAAAGCAGTTTACATAGAAAACTAAATACATAAATAAGACGGCTATTCTTATTTATGAATATTTATGAATAAGATGGCTATACTATTTATACATTTTAGCTGTGCTGAAATTTCACTGAGCTGAATATTAAAAAAATAAATCAACATTTAGGCTGTAGATCTGGCTGTGGAAGCAGCCACACCCCCTGCTAACACGCAGCACATTGTTTCTTCTTCTTCTTTTGGCTGCACCACAATGAGGGCAGGGAGTATTGCTTCACTTTGATTTAGCTTTGTGATATCATCATGTAGCCACATTGGACAAAGCCAAGTCAGAGTGAAGGCAACACTTCCTGCCCTCGCTCTGGATGAAATATGTGGCATCACGATCATCACATAGCCGAATCTGACTGGCTATGTGGTATTCTCATAAAGTTAAATAAGAAGGTGGGGCAATGCTTCTTGTTCCAACTGTGGCATCACATAATGCCAAGAAGCAATAGGCAGTACAGCTAGAATGGTCAGAACTGCTGGTGGTGGAAAGATGGCCAAACATTTTACCCATCTGCAGACCCTTCTAGAAGAACTGCCCTCTCTGTAGTCTGTGAATAGTATAGTGAGGTTGGGAAAAGGGCTGTCTTGGCTCACAACATTTTTTACAGTGTATTTTAATTGTTTGTTGTTTTATAAATATTACACACTGTGTATTGTTGTTCAGCTAAAATTGTAGCTGCCTTGAGAGCTTTTTGGATCATATTGGTGTGACAAAAATATAATATAGTAGTTTTGAGTGCCTGGCGTTGCTTGGGCGTAAGGTGCGTGTTTCTCTTTGTTATTGCATCCATATCCATTTTTGGGCTATACCCGTTGTATATCCACCTGTCTGTCTGTGCGAGGTGGTTGTCAGGGATCCTGGGTACCCTACATTACTCGTAGGGTCCTAGGCAGTCACTGTGCCAAGTTTGGTGCCAACAGCTCAAAGGGCACGGGAACGCATAGGGAACAGACAGACAGGCATTCAATTTTATATAGATAGATAAAACACCCATTTTCAGAAGAACAGGTGCCTACACAGAAATTGCTTTTATAGAAGCAACTACACAAGTCTTGCTTTTACTACTACTACTACTACTACTACTACTACGATGAATATTTATATACCGCTCTCCAACAAAATTCTCAAAGCGGTTTACATAGAAAAATAAATAATACATAAATAAGATGGTCCCCTGTCCCCAAAGGGCTCACAATCGAAAAAGAAACATAAGGTAGACAGCAGCAACAGCCACTGGAGGGATGCTGTGCTGGGGATGGAGAGGGCCAACCCTTTTAAGACTCACGTTGCCATGTTAGTGGCAACTGCACACATACCCATGCCAGAACAGACACACATGTGCCATTCATGCACGACAAATTATAGTCAGGATCCATGCAACTTCTTACACCAAAGTAACCCAGCGTGAGAGCCAGCGTGGTGTAGTGGTTAGAGTTATGGACTAGGACCGGGGAGACCTGAGTTCAAATCCCCATTCAGCCATGATACTAGCTGGGTGACTCTGGGCCAGTCACTTCTCTCTCAGGCTAGCCTACTTCACAGGGTTGTTGTGAGGAGAAACTTAAGTATGGAGTACACCGCTCTGGGCTCCTTGGAGGAAGAGCGGGATATTAAATGTAAGAAATAAACAAGCAAACCCCTGTGGGAAGGGGCCATTGCTCAGCAGTGGAGTACCTGCTTTGCATACCGAAGGTTCCTGGTTCAATTCCCAGGATCTCCAGGTCGGGCTGGGAGAGGTCCTGCCTGAAACTCTGTAGAGCAGCTGCCAACACAGGGTCCGAATGCAAACTGCTCCCTGCACACAATTAGGGAAAGGGGAAGGACCAATGTGCAGACATCCTTATTGCCAGCCGGCAGAGGTGCTGTTGCTCAGCTTGCTTCTGCTTAGCTTAGCTTGCCGAAGGTCCCAGGCTTAATCCTCAGCATCGCCGGTTTGCGGGGCTGAGAAAAAAATCCTGCCTGAAGTCTGTAGAGTCCAAGGGAAAGAACCGTGGTATGCAAGGACAAGGCTGTGGAGTGGAACCAGGAACATAAATAGTTTTGTGGAACAGATATTATGCTCAGAGAGGAAAGCACAGACAGCTTTTCGGTGCTCTTGCTGCTGGCTGTTATTTTTAGCCCCGCCTCTACTCCAGGACGGGAATACAAGTAACTAAAGTCCCATTCAAAAGCTGGCCTGGATCAAGGAATGGGTTAACCAAAAAAACACAATACGAAGTCCTGGAGAGCTGCTGCCAGTCAGAGTAGACAAAACAGAGCTAGATGGACCAAGGGTCTGACTCAGTAGATGGCAGCTTCTTGTGTTCCTAATGAGGGAAGCTGCCCCAAAGAGGCTCACCAACGAATACACCTCTCTGCCCCCTGGCCTTGATCTGAATGCCAAAGGTCTTTTCCCCGCCTTCACATTGCATTGCCTGGATTGGTGACAATCCAGTAAAGGCCCCAATTTCTCAACTCAAATAGGGGTCTTACAAGATCAAGTGCCTCCCCCTTCTTCCATGTACAACCTGAGATACAAAACAGCTAATCTGAAAGCCAAACTACAAATTAAGTCCCATGCAAAGTCGGCTGCACCCTACATGATTTTTACTTAAATAGCATTTGTGGTGGCGGGGGGGGGGGGGTGTCCTCATCAAGATGAGGCATATGGGTATTGCGGGGGGGGGGAGTTATTTAACCCATTCCACTCATGCTGAAATTTCTTCATGCTGTGAAACAGCACTACAACTTCCTGACCAAAAATGCACCCAGAAACCTGCTATTAATCCTAGGGCAGAAGCTTCTATTGGTGCTGTTAAATACCCCCTCCCCATGCGCCTTGATCTCGATCCTACGCTCCCTCCCTCCCTCTCTCTCTCTCTCTTTCTCTCTCTCTCTCACACACACACACACTCCCGCAACAGCTATTTAACTTTTAAGGAAGCAACAATGCATGGCCAAATTATGGGTGTAACGTAATGTGTAGTCTGACCCTGAAGTTATTTAATCCAAGCCAGAGTAGCCCCATTGAAATCAATGGGACCATCTTGGCCGAAATCCAAGCATTCCACCTTAGCTGGGGTGAGGCTCAGCCAGCCCAGCTGGAAACAGCATTTGGCAGAGAATTTGTCTGCATGCTACTTGGGAGCGAGTCCATCAGAATCTGTTATTAGGTAATCGTTATTGGGACAAAGTTAATTGTGTTTGTGCAAAATCACTTAGGAACGAAGTATCAACAGGATAACTCCATCGAGGCGGGAGACGAGGCCACCGCCTGGGGTGACACAGCTTATTCAAAGCCCTCTGCTGCTTCCAGAAGGGACAGCTCCCCCAGGCAAATGGAGAGTGCCTCCCAGAATCCTGTCCACTTTAGCAGGGGATTCTGGGATGCACTCGTCATTTGCACAGAATGCCCTGTGCGAACCACTAGGCTAGCAAAAAAAATTTTAAAAAATGAAATGGCTTTGAGCAGCAATATAATCCACACCATGTTTCTGTCACGTTAACACGGAAGGGACCTCTTTCCCCTTTTTTCCAGTCCACCCTAGATACATATTTGCCCAGACCATCTTCCAGACTTCCTTGCCAACTTTGGAGGTATTGCCACCATTTTGAACAGAAACATTAAACAGACGCAAAACCCTGCTCCAGCCAAACAAAGGTCCCCTTTAGTCCACTGGTCGGTTTCCAGCAGTAGCCAGCCAGAAGCCTCCGGGAAACACACGAAGAAGAAATGAAGGCAACAGGAGCGCTCCCTCACAGGGGCTCTCTCTCTCTCTCTCTCTCTCTCTCTCTCTTTTTTAAGTGCAACCAGACACAAAACACGCACTTCCAAACCCAGAGGGCAGTTCCAAAGGAACATTTCGGCAGTACAGAAATTCATGTCATGCAAATGTTGTATTACGTTAGAGGATGTAATAAATGACTGATAACAATGGAAAAAGTGAAACGCGTAGTCCAGACTGCTCTTGAACCCGGATCCTGATCAAGCATGCTCATCTCACCCCCCGCCCAAGACGCTTCTGCAACTCCACTGCTATGCCCCACAGTCTTCAACAGTGAATATGGGTGAACATTCATTCTCTGCCATCAAGCTGTCAAATTAACATCTTTGGCAGCCTTTAGAAGAACTCTTAAGACACACCGGTTTAATCAAGACTTTGGCTAGTTAAAAATTGGTTTTATTGTGGTTATTGTGATTTTAACTGTGGATGGGTTTAATGTGATGATTTTACTGTTTTAATTTTTTGCAAACCACAGGAGACACAAATTTTGGGGGGTTATACAATTATTTGGGATTATATAATTTTTTGGGTTACATAACCGTACTTTGTAGTTTGGGCTCATTGTTAAATAAATAATTTAATAAGTAAGTAAGTAAGTAAGTAAGTAAATAAATAAATAAATTGTTGGCCTTCAAGAGAGCCCTAAAAACCTATTTGGTCTGACCTTCCAAGGTTTTTTAATTGTTCTTAAATGTTTTTAACTGGCTTTAAATGGTTTTAAACTTGTTTTTAGATTGTTTTAAGCTGTTTTAAATAGTTGTTTGTTATTGTTGTATACCACCCAGAGCCTTTGAAAAGGGTGGTATAGAAATATAATAAACAAACAAACAAACAAACAGTGTAAATAAGTCAAATAAATAAATGTCCAGTTCTGAGGATTTTCTCCCACTCTGTGTAGGCTTCTAAAAGTCACAGGATGCGACTCCAGGCAACAAAGTAAGTGTGCACGTAGGCAGAAAATGCACAGGTGTGTGTTGTAGCAGCATGTGCTATGTGTTCCATTTACACTCATGTACCACTGTGCCGTTCTGAATTTTCTTCTTCAAAATTCTTGCTCCCCTGTGGAGTTACTGCCCTCTTATCCTTGGGAGAAAGGGATGGGGAGACTGCAGTGTTCCCTGTAACAGGGATTCCCAGGTGTTGCTGATTTCAACTCCCATCATCCCCAGCTGCATTGGCCTTTGGCAGGGGATGATGGGAGTTGTAGTCAACAACATCTGGGGATCCCTGTTACAGGGGAAACTGGGGGAGAGACTTCTCTCCTTTCTTTGACTTTATGTGCTGGAATGCTGCAGTCACTAAGAGGAGGTTTGGGAATGGACAGGTGGGGGCAGGCTGGGGCAGGCTCAATCCAAAATTGGCTTGGGAATAAACTAAACTATTTTTTTGGGTGGGGGGGGGAGAAGTAGCTCAGATTATTTCCAAGTCAATCAGATTCATGCTGGGGAGAGCTCGCCCGTCACTCATTGCATGGTACTGTCTGAGATTTGAACACGGGGGCTGACATCCAGACTAAGTTTCTCAGTATTAGCACTCAAGAGGTACTCTAAGTAAATAAGTAAGTCACCTTAAGTGGCGCAGCAGGGAAATGCTTGACTAACAAGCAGAAGGTTGCCGGTTCGAATCCCCACTGGTACTATATCAGGCAGTAGTGATATAGGAAGATACTGAAAGGCATAATCTCATACTGCATGGGAGGAGGCAATGGTAAACTCCTCCTGTATTCTACCAAAGAAAACCACAGGGCTCGAAATCGACTTGATGGCACACTTTACTTACTTAGTTTACTCAGAAGTAATGAAGTGGCTGTCAGCCATTGCCTCCCATACCCAAAGTAGGAACCATGCTCCTATATCAATTAGCTTACAGCACGCAGTATCCTCAGGGAATCTCCCACTCAGGTACCAACCTCTGCTTAGCCTCTGAGATCAGACAAGAGCAGGTGTGTTCTGGATAGGATGTCCATAGACAAACTTTCTCCCTGGTTGCTACGAAAGACCCAAACAAATGGGGAATAGACTATACAGGGGAAGCAGACACTGTTCAGTGCACAAAGTCAACACACTGAATCCACAAAAGAGCAACACATGTCTCTTCCTTCAGATATCTTTCCCTCCTGTCTGCCATCCAAAAGGGGGTGGCACACACAGCCTCCTCACACAGTAGCTCTCAAATGAAAGTTTCTGCCACAAATGGGTGGGCGGGTCAGCAGACTGCTGGCCAGGGGTGTAGCAAGGTTGGAGTGGGCCCCGAGATGAGATTTTAAAATGGGCCCCCAGCCCCTCAAAGTCCAGGACCGCCACACACCCCAGGCCCCCAAGGATTTAAGTCTGATATTTCAAAATAAGTATGCTGCCTGGAAATACATTTCACTGAATACACACATGCACACATCACAATATATCGTGATATACACTGAATACTATATATCTGTGCTACTTTTAATGCCTAGAACACACTAGAAACACTAATTATTAAAATGGGCCCCTCGCTGCAGATTAGCAAAGGAGACTTTCAGCCATGCAGTGTGAGTCTATGTATGTTTTCTCAGAATTCTGAACAAATTCCGTAAATGGGGAGTCTTGTTACATGTCTCTGGGGGGCCCCTGGAGGCAGCGGGCCCCGAGACAACTGTCTCCCCTTGCCCAATTATAGTTACGCCCCTGCTGCTGGCAACGGATATTAGAAGAGAAGGGTGCTGCCTCAACGACTGTTAGAGGGAGAGCCAATATGGTGTGATATAATGGTGAGTGTTGTGACTAAAATGGAGGAAACCCAAGTTCAAATCCCACTTGGTCATGAAACTGGATGACCTTTTTGCCAGTCTAACCTACTGCACAGAGTTGGCATGAGGATAAAAGGCGGGAGGAAAGAGCCATACATGTTACCCTGAACTCCTTGGAGGAAGGGTGGGATATAAGAATACAAATCCTGAGAAGCGACTTTGGTATAGAATGTTGGCTCTTAGAGAATCTTGACTGTTCCTGTCTTTGTTTTTACAAGCAAGCTGCTAGTCCTCATGAGTCACAGCCAAAGTGGTATACAGGGTGCACAACTACAATGATTTGAAACTAGTATAAATCACACAACCTAAAGAAACCTGGGAATTGCCATCTCAATCTTTCTCCTGGCACAGAGGACCCCTACCCCGTTTTATGAAGGAAGTTAGGCTAGTCACCCAGGAAGTAGTGCAAGAGAGAGACCTAATTTTCACAGAGAAGTATGCACCAGGCTGCAAATGGGAAGCTCATCTCATGGAATGCTCCCCCACACCAACATATTTGTTTCCCCCCCATCTGGCCTATGGACCACAATAAATTCACAAACTCAGACTGACTGACTGACACAGAAATATTATCTGCATTTTTTTTTTTTTAAAAAAAATTACATTTTATATCCTGCTCTTCCTCCAAAGAGCCCAGAGGGGTGTACTACATACTTAAGTTTCTCTTTACAACAACCCTGTGAAGTAGGTTAGGCTGAGAAAGAAGTGACTGGCCCAGAGTCACCCAGCCAGTATCATGGCTGAATGGGGATTTGAATTCGGGTCTCCCTGGTCCTAGTCCAGCATTCTAACCACTACACCATGCTGGCTCCATTTATTTTATTTTTTTAAAGCATATCAGGAAGCAGTTTATTCCTGACATGCTAGTTTCCTATGTGCAGGGATTACTTGTGCATTTATTTGTTTTAATGTGGAGAAGCATTCAATAATGCAAGCCACCATCAGCAGTCTGAAATGGTACAGCCCAGACACAGGTGTGTCACCTCCACAAGGGCAGACTGTCCTCTGTGGAAACGGCCACATTCTCTGTCACTGTCATGGAAACTCACTAGGAAGGCCTACAGCTTCACCCGTTGGCAATGACGTATCGAGAACTGAGTGGACTTGCTCCAAGAACATGAGCTGCTCCTTGGCCACCAAGAAGAAGGGCCGCTGAGCCCCTGCTCCCCGGCTGCCTCTCCTCCCCCCGCACAACTCACCTGACACCCAGGGCCGGATTGAAGTTTTTGTGGGCCCTAGGCACTCTCATAATCTAAACATCTATCTGTAGGCAGTCATCTCTATCACCACCTAGAGAAGTATATATCAGGTGGTATATAAATATGATAGGAAGGAAGGAAGGAAGGAGAAAGAAAGAAAGAAAGAAAGAAAGAAAGAAAGAAAGAAAGAAAGAAAGAAAGAAAGAAAGAAAGAAAGACTGACTGTAGGCCCCCAAGATAGATCTACAGACAAATATTTGCATTGTGTACAATGTATAGAACCCAAATATGTCCCATGATATGTCAGAATGGGCAACCACAGAGCTGGATTATTAATTAAATAATAATAATAACAACAACAACAACAACAACAACAATAATAATAATAATAATAATAATAATAATAATAATAATAATTATTATTATTATTATTATTTATTCAATTTCTATACCGCCCTTCCAAAAATGGCTCAGGGCGGTTTACATAGAGAAATAACAAATAAATAAGATGGCTCCCTGCCCCCAAAGGGCTCGCAATCTAAAAGAAGTGTAAGACAGACACCAGCAACAGTCACTGGAGAGGTACTGTGCTGGGGGTGGATAGGGCCAGTTACTCTCCCCCTGCTAAATAAAGAGAATCACCACATTAAAAGGTGCCTCTTGACCCAGTTAGCAGGGGATTAGCCATTACTTCCTCACAAGACGCTGTATTTTGGGGGCCTAAAACACTTCCGTTGGCCCTTGGGAGCTCTGTAAGCCCTAGGCACTGTGCCCATTGGATCATCCAGCCCTCTTGCTGACCCTGCAGTGGAGGCTTAGTGGGGTCATGTGTGCTACGGCCAGCTTGCTAAGCGCTGCTGCCTGAGGTGCAGTATAATGACGTCATGGCCTGGCAAGAAGTGAGTGGCTGTGGCAGCAGCACCCCAAAAGAACAGACCACTGCAGCCAATGTCCGATGCCACTGCACTTTGAGAACCATTATCTTGGATGCACAGTTAGTTGACAACTCCTCCCCAAACACATCATGCAGGGCTGAGGGCTCTCCGCCACCCACAGACCTTACCTTTCAGACAGGTCCTACAACAGTGTCCTGGCAGGAGGACAGCATCATTGCACATGGGCGTGGGGCAGTCATGCTTAATGTTCTTACAGCTGACTTTGCCTGTTGGCTTCCCACGGCGATTCCTCTGCTGGGGAGGGAAGGGAGGAAGGAAGAATCTGCACAAAAGCAAGAGCTGCCACCAACAGTCATTAGGTCTCCAGGGAGATGCATCCTGACTCTTTGCTTTCTGTTGTGGAGCAAGCAGTAGTTTGCTTCCACATCCATACTGGACATCAGAGAATCTGCAATTGATGGCGTAGATGCCAGAGAACACTCACTTTTATTTTTTATATATATTAATGTTTCTAGACCTCATGACGGCAGAGAGAAGTTTCAAAAGTTGCATGCAGTGTCCATTTGGCATTGCAGCTGGGGATTATGGGAATTGTAGTCAACAACATCTGGGAATTCCTGTTACAGGGAACACTGCACCTCACTCCCTCTGGCGGCTTTCTGTCACTGGGGGAAAGAGTTTCTTGTTCTGCCAGGCTTTCGACATCTCTGCTGCGTGACACCCTTTCACCCTACGGAAACGATGTTGAATCTGTTTTTGCCTGCTGTGGTTTTAGATTGCTGAAATTGTGTTTTTATCTGCTGTTTTTATCTGGGGCTGTTTCTGTTGCATGATTGGTTTTATGTGATTTGCATGATTGTTTTTATTGCATTTTTATTTTCTCTCCTTGGCCGCTATGAGCATCTTATGTAAAATGGGAACATAGGGTTAATATAATGTAACATAAAACAACATGAAAGAGCAAGAATTTCCTGACCTTGAGGGAGCCACTTCCTGTTTCTCTGCATGAATTCTGGAAGCACGCCCAGAGCAGTGACTCATACAGAGACACAAATCAAGGCAGCCTGTGCCAGGGCAAGTCATTCTGCTGCATCACTGCTATTAGGAGCAGCTCCGTGCTCCAACCACACACGATACAGAGACGGGGCGAATTCTCACCCTCTAGGAAAATTTGATGGGAAGAAGGCCAAGCCAGAACAATGACTCATACAGAGATGCAGCAGACAACCCCCAGTGTGGGAAGATATTTTGGGCTTACAGAATCCTTTAATGTACCAATTGTAGCACACACCCTGTTCCCTCATGGCAGACCAGTGCTTCAGCACCCTGGGAATGTCTGGAGCAGACATGAAAGAGAGCCATTCAGTTTAAGGCATATTTATGCCCACAGAGGGTTTACACTGACAATACAGGTGTGAGAAATGGAAAAGCTCACTGGAGCACCTGCAGCTGTAAAGAGTTATAGTCTGCTGTAGAAAAACAAAACAAAACAGAGGCATCTTAAGGACTAACCCAGGCGTTCTCAAACTTGGGTCCCCGGATGTTGTTGGACTACAACACTCATGATCCCCAGCCACAATGGCAGGCATTGTGGCTGGGGATGATGAGAGTTGTAGTCCAACAACATTCCAAGTTTGAGAATCCATGCATGAAAAGATACACACAGTTTGATAGGCTTAGAAGTGTATGGGTAATACTTGGTGACATCACAAAAGCCATAGGACCTAGTAGGCTACAATTCCCTCTCTCCATGCCCTCTCTCCAGCTGTTACTCCCCGGCAACTGTCATCAGTCATTGGTTGTGGGGAGGAGTTCAGAGCCCCACCCTTCCCCAAACTAGCAGAAAGAGAATAAACTATGCCGCTTGAGTGAAGATAGAAAATGTGCTTGGTTGGGATCTTTTGTGCAGGTCACAGAAGTGGTGGAGTTTTGATCCCCCTACACACACACACTCTTTAGCTCTCTCGCTCTCTCTTTAAAAAGCAGAATACATTCAGCCTTGGGTACTGCACATTTGCCTTGTGCTGCCGAGGTAGATTACAGCACTCTCCCTGCTCCAAGTTCTTCGATGGCCTTCCTCCACTCGTGCAGCTCGCAAGGAGACGTTCTTCCTCCTTCCCCGTGACCCCTGCTCCATAACTCTCTGGCTCAACTCCCAATTCCTCGACTGACTCTTTCAAGCAAAATCTAGATGTCAGAACTGAGAAGCTGCCAAGGCTGTAATTAGGGGAAGGAGGGAGAGGATTCATTCCATATCCCAGCATTAGGAGTTTGTGCGTGGGTGTGTCTGCTGGTGGCATCCCCATTTGCGGATATCTTGTTGTTATAAAATATTAATCGGAAAAGATATGAGGCTTTGCTTGGAAATAGTGGTGTAGAGGGGAAAGGGGACAGAAGAGGGGAGGTCCATTTTTACCAAGTTCTCTCCCCCCACCTCCACTTTATGATTTCACTGCCAGGATAGGTTTTCTGTTATTGGGACACATCCTAGTCCGAGGTGCATGGGGGCAAGAAATGGGGCTGTAGCTCAGTGGAAGAGCATCTGCTTTGCATGCGGAAGGTCCCAGGCTCAGTCCCAGGTATCTCCAGGTAGGGCTGGGGAAATACCCTGCCCAGAACCTGGGAGAGCCACTGCCAGCCAGTGAAGGCAATGCGGAGCCAGATGGATCAAAGCACTGACTCAGCATAAGGCAGCTTCCCTTGTTCCTATAAGTCAGAGTTTCTTAACCTTGGGCCCCCAGATGTTGTTGGACTACAACTCCCATCATGCCCAGACATGGCCTTTGTGGCTGAGGATGATGGGAGTTGATATCCAACAACATCTGGGGGCCCAAGTTTAAAAAACCCTGCTATAAGTGATGGCAAGTGAGTGAATTTAAGTTGGTTTCTTGGGGCCTTGATGAATGACGATCTTATCTGCAGCATTCAGCTGTGCACCTCTGGTTCAGGAGTGGATAATGGGCTTACACAGAAACATAGAAAGCTGCCTTATACTGAGTCAGACCCTTGGTCCATCTAGCTCAGTATTGTCTACCCAGACTGGTAGTGGCTTCTCCAAGGTTGCAGGCAGGAGTTTCTCTCAGTCCTATCTGGAGATGCTGCCAGGGAGGGAACATGGGACCTTCTGCATGCAAGCATGAAGATGCTCTTCCCAGAGCAGCCTCATCCCCTAAGGGGAATCTCTTTCAATGCTCATGCAGATCGTCTCCCATTCATATGCAACCAGGGTGGACCCTGCTTAGCTAAAGGGACAAGTCATGCTTGCTGCCACAAGACCAGCTCTCCTCCTTTCCATGTAGCGGATCTCAACCTTGGGTGCTCAGAGGTTACTGGACTGCCACTCCTATCACTCACAGCCATTTGGCTATTGTGGCTGGGGATGATGGGAGCTGTAGCCCAACAATGCCGGGGACCTAATTTTGAGAAGCCTGCTCCACAGTTCTGCAGCAACCTCCTCCCACCCCAGCAACCACAGATCTCCAGACTTATACTTACTGGTTCGCAGGAGCACACCACACAGTGCATGATCCCGAAGGGGTCCCCCAGGTCAGGATGCCAGGTGTCCTCCAGGGCATAGAACCTGCCACCAAAAGAGCAGCCTGCAATGGAGAACAGCACCTTGAGAGTTCCTGCAAAGCGTCACACAAACAAGCCTCATACGGAGTCCAGTTATTGGTCTGTCCAGTCTGATACTGCCTGGCCCAACTGGCAGCAGCAGCAGTTTTCCGTGGCCACCAGAGGGCTCTTTTAGCTGGAGATACTAAGGACTAGAACTGGGGCAATTTAGACTACATGCGCCGCCACAAAGTCATGGTTGCAGGGGTGTAGCAAGGTGGGAGTGGGCCCAGAGACAAGATTTTAAAATGCCCCCCCCTCACTGAAGTGCAGCTTATGAAGTAAAGAAATCTTAAATGAGGCTGAATAGTGGTAACAAAAAGCATAGTAAAATTTATAGACCTATAACCTATGTGCCACAATAGAACATCATCCTAAATTGTTTTTTAAAAGGTTTTGTAAATTGTGGAGGATGCAAAGTCATTTCATGGTCCTAGAGAAAGACATGCTGTTCTGGTAGCTCCAGGTCTCAACACTCACATCCATTTCGGAGGATGAATACAACTGAAGGAAGCCCGGGCGGGTGCGCGGCTGGGGGAGTCAGTCATGTGACCTGCCTCTGGGAGTCAGTCATGTGACTTGCCCCCAAGGCCGCGGGCCCCCAGACAACTGTCTCCCCTTGCCCTATTATAGTTACGCCCCTGCATGGTTGCTCCCCCTCCCTGCAAAGTGTTCAGCCCACTTCCTGTGTATCTGCATACATTCTGGGTGTGCCCCGGAAAAGGAAGGAAGCCAACTAGCCCGGAGCAGTGATTCATACAGAGACACGAAGCAAGGCGGCCTCCTCCTCCAGGCCAGGCCATTATGCTGCAGCACCATATCTTTCTCTGTGCCCTGGTGATTCTTGCCAATACACTGCATTCAATCAAACTTTAATAAAAATGTATTGTTAATAAAATTTATTATCAGCCCCCTGGCTAAATTCACCCATCTTGGACTCCCAGCTCGGAGCATCTGTTCACACTCTATAACGCTGCCCTGCTTGCGGCTTTGCCTCCAGCAGGTCCAATCCTGATTGGGCCAAGGAAACTACTCTTTTGCTGTCCTCAGCTTACCCCAGCAGTCCGAAGCCCTTCTCTAAAAACCTTCCACATACAGCAGGAATTCTCAAAGGTGGGTCCCCAGTTGTTGCTCCCATCAGCCACAGCCGCTGGGCCACCGTGGATGATGGGAGTTGTAGTCCAACAACCTCCGAGGACCCAACTTTGAAAACGCCTGACATGCAGGGAGCCTCTGGTGGTCTACCAGTCTCCTCCTCCAGCCCTCTACATTTCTGCCGCCTCTCACAGTCATGCTCCCGAGTCTCCATTTGAATCAAGATTCACTTAATGTGTTTACCCTTCAAACTTCTTTCCAGGACCAGAAATCAGTCTTGGCTCATGTCCATTGGAGAGCCAACATGGTGTAGTGGTTAAAGTATTGGACTAGGACCAGGGAGACCCATAGAGTGGGCACAAAACCGGGTTGCCTGGTTCAGTTTGAGTCCGGACCGTGCTCGAACTGGACTAGGCATTATAGGTTTTGCCACCCCCCCGGTTTTGTCCAGGGGGGTTCGCAATTATTATTATTTTTTAATCGTGGATCCCACCAAACAGCTGGCATGGGGTGGGGGTGTTGACCTGATAACAAACCAAACCGGTTGGACATAGAACCTGTTTGCACATCCCTAGAGACCCGTTCAAATCCCTGTTCAGCTATGAAACTCACTGGGTGACTCTGGGCCAGCCAATTGTCTCTCAGCCTAGCCCACCTCACAGGGTTGTTCTGAGAATAAATATATAACTATGTACGCCGCTCTGGGCTCCTTGGAGGAAGAGCAGGATATACATGTGGGAAAATAAAATAAATAAAATAATAATAATAAAAAATAAAAACATGTCAGGAATGACAGACAGGCAGCTTTTGGCCACAAGCAGAGTACACTCCCCCCCCATTGATTAAATGCAGTCAGTGCATTTCTCCACATCTGGAATTAGAGTCAGAGCTTCCAGTTCCAGAGGGCGAGTCTTTTTCTAAGAATCCTTGGCACTTTCCTTGCCTTTTTCATATGATGTGCCACTTTTGCTACCTCACATCTCTCAAAAATTATCCGCTCCAAATCCCAGCCTGCCTCGTACCTCCTCTCCCCTCTCCCCCCACCCCCTTACCCTCACCCTGCCCACATGCGCATCCTGACGACACGCCTGTATTTAAAGAAAAGAAAGTATAAACACAAGGCAGCATGTGGGCAGAAGGTCTGGCATTTTACTGGGTAACAGAAGACGACAGGTCCAGGGGCATAGCTAGGGGAGCAGAGGCCCGTGTTCACTCCTCTCTCCAGTGGCCCCTTGGAGTGAGGGAGACAATGAAGCAGATAGGGAGGGGTAGAGCTGGGGGGCCCTCGGGAGCTGGGGGCCCCAGGTTCTTTCAACCCATCCGCTCAATTATTGCTACACCCCTGGACAGGTCTCTGCCCCCAAAGCGGTTACAAACTAGAATTTGACACTGGGGAGACAACAAAAGGAGGGAAACAAGATAATGCAGAAAGGAAGATGAGCTCCTTTCAGTTCCGCATCCCAGGGTTTCATGTCAGTAGCCCAGCCTGCATCCCCCTTGGCCCTCCTTTATTTAATTTCCAAAAATGAGAACTTCTAGGATTCACATCTGCTTGGAAGTCACTCGCCTCGTCCGGGGAATCCTCCTTCCTAATCTCAGCTTCATTAGAGCTGCTGCTGGCAATTCAGTGGGGAAGGAAAGGAATTATTCACAGACTCAGAGACCCACATCCCTCCCACCCAAAGCTAGACTCCACCTATGCTGAGCTAGACAGAGTCCTAGAACGGCAGCAGAGTGATGAGGGAGCAGATGTGAAGCCCACCTCACAGGAACACAGGAAGCTGCCTTATACCGAGTCAGACCCTTGGTCCATCCAACTGAGTATTGTCTGCACTGAACGGCAGCAACGCCACAGCACCCAAGTCTACACAACCAAAAATCGGGGGGGGGGGGTGGAGATAACCCTGGACATGGCACCATTGGGGCAATTGGGCCCAGACCAGCCTCCCCATCTGGTTGTGTTCCTTAGCAAGAAACTATGGGAGAGGGAAGCCCACTGGCCTGATTGGGGGGAAAGAGTGCTATGCAATCGTCTATAGCCTGGAGATTATCTGTGGGGTCCCACATTTGAACCCAGGACCAGCGCACAGCTAGGGAAATAACGAAGAAAACAGAGAGGGGTGGAGCTGGGGGGCCCTCAGGAGCTGGGGGGCCCTCAGGAGCTGGGGGGCCGGGTTTGTTGAACCCATCCGCTACTCAGTTATAGCGACATCCCAGCCGGGACCGACCATGCCGCTCGGAAGTGGCTGCAGGAGGAGGCTCGACAAAGAAAGAAGAAGTTTGTCCGCCGGAGTCCTGCCCTCCGGGCGTATGACTTTCGCGAACAAACTGCAGAAGCACGGGAAGAAAACTTGGTCCTTTTCGCGCCGGTGATCCTTTGCAGGCAGGGATCTTCCGCGGCCAGCGGCTGCCTCCTCCGGCAACACCTTGGCAGCATCGGGCCTCCAGCTCTGCCGCGGCACACGCGCCCCCTGGCACTGCCCGCACGCCCCCCTCCTAGCCAGCCTGCCTGCCTGTCCCAGCTGGCAGCGCGCTGCCTGCCCGCCCGTCAGGAGCTCTCGCCTGGCCAGCGGCAGCGGAGAAGTCACAGCGGGCCGCCCGGCGGCGCGGCCACGGGGGCAAAGGCGAGCGAGCTCCCGACGCATGCCCGCCCGCCCGCCCCCTCCCCGCGGCTGACACCCAGCCAAGCGAAGCCAAGGGATATCAATCTGTCAATGGGAACCAGATGGGAGAGACGCCGCCGCTGTCCGGGCAGCTGTGCCAAGCCGAGGCGCGGCGGGTGCGGGGTTCCTCTGCTAGATCCGCCCTTGACAAAAGAAAAGAGGACGGCTCGGAGCTGGGGGGCGGCGGCGGGGAGGGGAGGGGGAGTTCCTGCTGCTACACAGCCCAACCCGTGTCCCAGGGAGGGTCTCCTACCTGCTGCCCCCTTGGAGGGAAGAGGGTCCGATTCGGGCTGGATGGGCAAGAGGGGCTTCGGGGGACGGGAGGCTGCCAAGGCGCCCTGGCCCGGCCACGGTAGGGCGCGGGGCGGCAGCAGCAGCAGCAGGAGAGCCGCGCCCAGCAGGGTCATGGTGGTGGCGGTGGCGGCGAGCCGATCGCGGATCCCGGCGCGAGTCACTGTCCGCTCTGGCCAAACCCTGCGCCCCGGAGGGTTTTATAGGCTCCGGCATGGGCCAAGCGGAGCGGAGGGGGCATCTCCTTGAGCAAACAAAGGCGGCCGCATTGCAGCCCCAGCGGGGGGCACGCTCAGCACCGCCGCGGGAGGGGGGCGGAGGGACGGGGAGGCGGCAAGAGAGGCCTCCCCCCCGCCGCCCTCCGAGTCCTGGACGGGCGATCGGAAGCGCAGAAGGCGAGCTCGCTCCCGCCTTCCCTCCCTCCCGGCCGGGCTCCTCTCGCGGAGGGCGCCAGAAAGAGGACGGGACGGGACGAGGCACACGACGCCCGACGGCTCCTCGGCAGAAGAGCCGCCGCGGGAGGAAGCTCCGCCCGCGGTGGCGGCGCTGCGCGGGGCGGGCAGGGAACTCCGCGCGTTGCGGACGGAGCGGCTCCGCACTCAGGCTGGACGGAGCGGCTCCGACCCCCGCCCCCCGCTCATCCCAGTCCTCCCTCCGATGCCGGGAATTTCCTCCCGGAGGACCCCCAGCAAGGGAGGCTTCAGAGGGGGCAGGGGCATGCCCCCCCCATCTCTGCTTCAGAAATCTAATACGTGGGACCCATCTCGCCCACCCGTACATGCAATTGGCCCCTTCTGGGCAGCCACCCCGCCCCAGTTTCCTCCCCCCCCCCGGTGCCACCACTGACCCCAAGTCACTCCAGCCAGTCGGAGGCAGCGCCCCTCATTCTGCGCTCCCCCGTCCGACTCCCCGCCACAGGCCCTACCGATCGGTAACCCCCCCCCCCATGCGCCTCTGCCCCACCGTCCTTCTATATCCCCCCACAAGCACCCAGGATGGGGCACCCCACACACAGAGCACATCATCGTCACGCCACCACTACCGAGCCTGCCCCCCATCCTTCAACTTGCCAGGGTGATCCAAGGCTCGCAGCCGCGATATACCCGGTCTTAGAGAATCCCCATATTCGGCTCCGTCCCGTCGCTCTGCCGGGCACCCAAGCCGCACTGTACGCCCCCCAGGTACTCTCGTCTAACGCCAACCAGCACGATCTCCCCTCCTTCGATCTCCCTCACATTCTCCTGGCTAGAGCCTCCCGGTCCCAAAACCACCCCGCACCCCTCCTAAGGCATGAAACGCCCCCCCCCCCCAGACTACGTGTTAAAGGAGGCTTCCCGTGTGGGCACTTGACTTCCCAGGTCCCCAATGAGGGGGACCTTGTTGGGACCCATTAGCTCTCTGCACCCCTTTTGAAAAAAGGGTCTCCCCAATTTTCTCCAGAAAGAATCGAACTGGTGTAGACTGTTTGACCAGTCGTCCAACTGGTCGTTTAGCATTGTGGAAGGAAAGAAAATGGCAGGCCCTAGGCTTTGCTACCGTTCACTTGGAGCACTGGAGACAAACCAGGCAGGTGGTCCAGTCGCCCAGATGTTGTTGGCCATTGTGGCTGGGGATGATGGGAATTGTAGTCCAGCAACATCTGGGGACCAACGTTGAGTCATAGAATGTAGACATAGAACATCATCATCATCATCATCATCATTATAAACTACAAACATTATAAGAAGATCATTTATATTATATTAATTATATTTTATAAACATCATTATAAACTACCTTCTCAGTTACTGCCCCGAGACTGTGGAATCCATGTTGAGAGATACGATCCTCCCCATCTCTGGCAATTAAAAAACAACAACACACACACATCTGAAAACCCATCTTTTCACCCAAGCTTTCCCAGCTTTTAAAAATTGTCTGTTTTAATTTTATGGTTGATTTTAAGTTGTTGAATTGTTTTAACTTTTCATATGTGTTTTAATTGTTTTATGTTAACTGCCCAGAGACAAAAGTTTGGGTGGTATAGAAGTTTGATAAAATAAAATAAAATAAAATAATAAATAAATAAATAAATAACATACAGTAAATGCATGGTCAAACCAGTAAACCTTCCACATACATTCCAAGCACCTCTCCCCAGAAGACCCCCCTCAACATGTATCTTGGGGTTACACCTAGAGTTTTCCCCGCCCCTCTAATGCTCAGCCTCTACAATCAGCATTTTGCACCCATCAGCCAACTAACCTCCCCAGATCCTTAGAGTTTTCCTAGGGGAGGGGGCGATATCCCATATCAGCTGCTGCCAGACACACCCTCCATCCCAGATCTCCCCCCCCCTTCCAGTTCCCAATTCCTTCTTCACTCTCATTTGGACTAGGCTTAATGGAGATTTTGATTGGGGGTGGTGGTGGTAGTTTAGAAGAAGTTATGTTGAAGTTTTCTGTTTATCAGGATTTGAATATATTTTTAAGTATCTTGTCATGTGGGATATGGTTTGAGAAAATTCCAGATAAATATGGAAAAAGCCGTTTTCTTTTGCATCCTATGAGCAACGTTTACACTGGTTCCTATTCTCAGTATGTCACCACATCGCCCTTATACATAAACTGGGCCTCTGCTTCAGCTCCTGATGGCCTAGAATGGGGTTCTGGTGCTGCATTGTTGGGGTAACACTGAACATGGGGTACAGCAACTGTGTGGGACAAGAGGTCCAGGATGGAGATGTTTCCCTAAAGGCCTTCCTCCTAGTCCAGGGTTTCTCAAGCTTGGGCCCCCAGGTGTTGTTGGACTACAAATCCCATCACCCCCAGCCACCACTGTGACTGTGGATGATGGGAGTTGTAGTCCAACCTGTCCTCCTAACTGTTCTATCAACCTTTTCTGTAGAAACCAGAGAGGGATTATCTCCAGCAGGGGGCGTGTGTGTCACTGAATCCTGGCCACTCCAAACACCTGCAGGGACCAAGCAGAGAACGCAGCGGAAGAGCACTGTTGGGGGCTTTCTCCACATTATCACAGACAATCAGTGCTTTCCCCTAAAAGTAAGCCGTGAAACATCTCTGAGCTGAAAAGGCGCATGGCCACACAGGATAGGTTGTGATTTGGAGCACTGGCTCCACTAAAGCCTTTGGATTTTTTCGTTTGAAAAAAACACAGCTGGCACAACGCAGAAGGAATTGGTAAAAAGGTAAAGTTGTGCCACTGAGTCGGTGTCAACTCCTGGCGGTGCCTAAAATGGACAAATGCTTGAGGAGAAAGGGGCATTTCTCTCCTGATACAAGAATTCGTGGCAGCCCCCAAAAGCTGATTAGCAATAGATTCAGGGCTGATGAAAGGATGTGCAGCTCTGCATACCACACCATTATCTTGTGGAACTCACTGCCACAAGATGTGGTGATGGCCACTAGCTTAGATGGCTTTGTAAAAAGGACTGGACAGGTTCATGGAGGAGGAGAGATCCACTAATAACCGACAGTCCTGACAGCCAAATGGAACCTATGACAACATGAGGCTGAGGACAAAGGACCAGGCAGCATCATGGGCTTTGCTTTCTTCTCATATGCTTTGCTGAAGCTTCACCTTTGCTGATTACTGCTGGAACCAGAACTACAGGGGCCTGCTGGGCTCTGTTGCCAGATTTGGCTTTTTAACAGCCAAATTTTGGGTTACGGCCCATCTGACTCACGAGTATACCCCTGAGGTTCTGGTCTGATCCAGTAAGATTGTTCCTAATTATTACATCCTTAAATAAGTGGTTCCCAAATCCGGGTCCCCTGAGGGTGTTGGACTACAACATCCCTAGCCACTATGGCCTTGGGCATCGTGGCAGGGAGTGATAGGTGTTGTGGTCCAACAATATCTGGGGGCCCAAGTTTAAGTACTGTACCCAGTGCTGTGTAGGCTTTGCACTTAAAGTTAGGTGTTATTCCTACTGCCTTGGAGAGGACTGTGGCTCAGACCGGCTCAATCGCTGGCATCTCCAGGTCGGGCTGGGGATGAAGACATTCATCTGGGAGACCCTGGAGAGCTGCTGCCAGTTTGTGCTGGCAATATAGAGCTAGGTAGATGAATGGTCTGACACTGTGTTCCTATGGTAGCTCTGAAACGAACTTCAAAGGAATCTCCAAAAACAGAGAGTATATAACATGCCTAAGAACACTTCTCTCTGGGTTAGGAAGATAGTAAGTGTTGTACCAAATCAGACCATTCGGGGTCCATCTAGCCCAGTATTGACTGGCTGTCCAAGGTTGCAGGCATGGGTCTTTCACAACCCTCACTGGAGATGCCAGATTTCGAACCTGGGGCCTTCTTCTGCATGCAAAGCAGAGGGCCCCATCCCCATAGCTAGAACTGGCCCAATGACTTCTGTGGTTCATAGGAACATAGGAAGCTGACATAAAACAAGTCAGACCCTTGGTCCATCTAGCTCAGTATTGTCTTCACAGATGGGCAGTGGCTTCTCCAAGGCTGTAGGCAGGAATCTCTCTCAGCCCTGTCTTGGAGATGCTGCCAGGGAGGGAACTTGGATCCTAGATGCTCTTCCCAGAGCAGCTCCATCCCCTGAGGGGAATATGTTACAGTTCACTCACACATCAAGTCTCCCATTCAAATGTAACCAGGGCAGACCCTGCTTAGCTATGAGGACAAGTCAGGCTTGCTACGGCTAGCAAAGAGATTGCAGCACCATTTCATTTATAGTTTGGTGAGGGTTCCCCCCCCCCGGACTGGGTGGGGGAGCAGATTTAAGAGCCCCCCTTGCAAGGAAACAAGGAGTTCCAACATTCTGAATCCCGTGGATGCTAAGCTTTGGCCACAGTGAGTCACTGGAGGAAACATGGAGCCATCCTCCTCTCTCTTGAATCCATGTGGCAAAGAGTCAAATGCCAGCCGACCGCAATTCCCTCCCCACCGCACAAGTAATGAGGCTGCATCCCGGTGGCTCAAGCTGGCTGGGGCCTGTACCCCCAGGGAGGCACTGCAATGAGAGAGAAAGCGCTCACGAGAGAGCTTGTGGCTCACTGAACCTCCGAAGCACAGAGTTTTGCAGTCACAAGGTAGCAGAGGTGAGGTGGGAGACGGCAGGGGGAGAGGAACAGGCCTGCACCACCACCACCGTGATGGGGCAGGGAAGCAGCTGTGTTTTGTCTATCACACATGGACTTTATTATTCTCCTCCGATGCAGCATGAAGCAGACCCACTCGATTGAGCTACGGCCTCGGATCGCCTGTAGACACTTCCTGTGAAGTAACATGGTGGGCCAGGGAGGGGACGGGCGGGGGGGGGGAGTTTTGAAGAGAAAGCATTAGCCAGGTGTTCTGGAGCAGAGGACCTTGGGAAAAGGAACGGTTATTTATTTTATTTGGGTTGGACTTTTTTTTTTTTTAACCCCCTGCAACCCTGAAGTAATAGAAGACACCCGGAGATCAAAGATCTATTCCTATCACCACAAAACGAACAAAACCAAAAGTCCCCGTCAAAAGCCCCAACAATGAATATGATGAATATTTATATAGCGCTGTTCAAAAAAAGTCCCCAAAGCGGTTTAGATAGATATAAAGAAACACTTTCCTGCTAGCAAATGTTTGCCTTGATTTAAAAAATAGGTTTTAGGAACATAGGAAGCTGCCATATACTGAGTCAGACCATTGGCCTATCTAGCTCAGTATTGTCTTCACAGACTGGCAGCGGCTTCTCCAAGGTTGCAGGCAGGAATCTCTCTCAGCCCAATCTTGGAGAAGCCAGGGAGGGAACTTGAAACCTTCTGCTCTTCCCAGAGTGGCTTCATCCCCTGAGGGGAATCTCTTGCAGTGCTCACACATCAAGTCTCCCATTCAGATGCAACCAGGGCAGACCCTGCTTAGCTAAGGGGACAAGTCATGCTTGCTACCACAAGACCAGCTCCTCCTCCTCTTTGCATCCTTCCTGGAAGATGATTCTCAGGCTTGGCCTGAGTTGTACCTCTGGGGGGATGTTGTGTGGCATGGAGGCTGTGTTGAACCTCCAGCCATTCTTTGATGGAGCAGGGAGTGAGGCAATAATCACAGATTACTGGGGGTGTCACATAGGCGGCCAGGTGCCCTCCCCACTGCCATCACCACCAGAGCAGCTTTTTAGTTTGATCTGCCCCTTGCCAATTTTCCAAGGAGTGCCTCTCCTCCTCACGTTCCTCGAAGAGCTTGCAAGAAGCACAAGGAGAGAAGAGGAGGGCGCAGGCAACCTTCCTTCCTTCAGGCACTTTCAGAGCTGGCAAGGGTTGGTTCTGGAAGAGGTCTGCCCCCTGGGCATGGGGCAAGGCGGTGTGGTATGCTTTGCCTCAGGTTGCAAAATACCTTGATTCACCCCTGTGAACAGGTGTGCCGTACAGCCTCTAGCACCCAAACGTTGAGGAGTAGCACTATGGGAAAGGGATCTCCAAACTATGGAGCAGACCCCAAAACCGCTTCTCCAGGACGCTTTCCAAACTAGCTGCTCAACAGCAGCAAAATGCCTCCGTTCAGGCAAGGTGCATTCAAAACGTAAACAGCAGAGGGAGCAGTCTCGTGAAAACTAACAACCCCAAAAAAACAGCAACTTTCTTATACCGGATATATAACATCATAGCACTATATCACAGCGATTAAATTCATAGCAAGGCATTGGCAATCTGAACGGCACCCTGCTGTCCGCGTAGGGACTGCGGTGTCATGACGCAGGAAGTGTGGAAGCACACTTCCGAGATCCGACGTGACCCCGTTGCAGGGTCTAGTCTGGAAAGCACCCAGGTGCCCTCACACTGAAATTAGCGTTCAGGACCCTGCTTCTGAACCGGCTGCAATCTGGCCTTTAATATCTGACGTGCAGAAATTATTTATTCACCCATTCCATTCCATTCCTATACCGCCCATCCCAGCACGGCTCAGGGCGGTTAGCACAAAAACCTAAAATAATATAACATTTAAAAATTAATCAGGCGAATCTCTTCCCATTCCTTTATCTCATGGTTTCCAACTGACTGAAGCAGGGTTGCATAGAGCCAGGGAGAGAGCTCCTCGCTTCCACTGCTCTCAGCTGCTTCCATCTTCATAGGTGCCATACTCTAATATCAGAGACTTTAAATGACATACATCATTATTCTTGAGAGTTTAAAAAGGGGGGCTGTGGGTCCAGGCCCCAGATCTTCTAAGTGCCTAGCAATAGCCCTGGACTGAAGTTCTCTCTGCAGATCTGTTCTCTCTCTCCAGTGCATCTCACAATATCAAGTCACTAAAATGTTCAGGACCACTTTCCCATAGTCACCTAGAGACTGATGCCAATTCCTGGGGACTCCTGGATCATCCTGAGGGCTGGTGGGCACCCTGCTTTATCTCTGTGTCAGGAAAAGCTTCACGGCTGGGTTTAATGTTTGCATGTCAGGCCTGTGTTAAAGGCACAGGAGCAAGACCAATCAATAAGCTGGCAATCCTGCTTGGCACTTGGAAGAACCTACCATACATCCTATGTTGACGCTCCACAGAGATTGCCAATGTGCTGATAATACAGATACAAGCAATAGATAGCCTGTCAGCCACAGAAGTTGGATAAATATAACATTGATGTATAAAGTTCCAAGAGTTTAATGTGTTTCCCATACATTACCTCTGCAGTCCTTCTTACACAAGAATGTTGCTAGATCTGGTGGCTTCCTATATAGCAGGGGTTCCCAACCTTAGGTCCCCAGTTGTTGTTGTTGTACTACAACTCCCATCATCCCCAGCTTTTGGCCACTGTGGCTGGAGATGATAGGAGTTGCAGTTCAACAGCATCTGGGGACCCAAGGTCGGGAACCCTATCATAGAAGAAGCTACCAGATCTAGCAACAACATTCTACCAGCTCTGGGGTGGGACACATCCGCTGTTTCAGCAACCTATACCAGCATGATGCAGTAGAGTAGGAATGTTAAGCAAGCCTGCAGGCCCTGCTGACCTCACTCTGTTTCCCTTTGTGAGGAATACATCACCAGCCAAATTAGAGGTCCCAGGGTTGAGTCAGATATTTTGATACTGTCTACTTAATTTAACATGCCCACACTTCAGGTTAGTAGGGATGTGCACAAATTCAATTTTCAGAATCAATTCTAATTCAGATTGAAACTGGCCAATTTGATTTGAATTTGAACCAATTCAATGTATTTTGGTGCCTTTTTTGACCAATCTGGGCACCTGAATGGTTAAAAAAAAAGGTGCTGAAATTTCCCTAAACTGTTGTCGAATTGATTTGAATCTGAATCTGGCCGATTTGATTCAAATATCAACTGAATTAACCCTTTTTAGAGGTGATTCTATTCAAATTTGAATTGTTTGAATCGGCAGATTCAAATCGAATTGATTTCAATTCAAATCGATTCGTACGTCCCTACAGGAGCAGACTGAATGGTACATGTTTCTGAAGAGAAATTGAGTGATTTTGAATGGCACAAAAGTCACACAACAAGCACACCTGTATAGAAATAAGCATGCAGCGTGGATAGATTTGTCATGTATGATGCATGCATGGATGTCACTGCATGAACATGAGCCACTGCACAGGCGTGAAGCATGACATTCATACGCTGTAGCTATGGATTTGTGCTGGTCAGATCTCACTTGGAATACTGAGTCCAGTTCTGGGCACTGCATTTTACGGAGGACATTGGTAAATTGGAATGAGTTCCAAGGAAGGTGGCCAAGATGGTGAGGGGTCTGCAAATCAGATTCTATAAGTAATAGTTGAAGGAGTTGGGCATGTGCATACAGAGAAGGGAAGCCTAAGGGGAGATAGGAGAGTCCTCTTCAAAGATCTGAAGGGCTGCTACATAGAAGAAAGAGTAGACTTGGTCTCTCTGTTGCTCCTGAGGGCAGGACTCGATCCAACCAATGACTTGAAATTGACTTGAGCCAGAGTGGTGTAGTGGTTAGAGTACTGGACTAGGACTGGGGAGACCCGAGTTCAAATCCCCAGTCAGCCATGAGACTTGCTGGTTGACTCTGGGCCAGTCACTTCTCTCTCAGCCTAACCTACTTCACAGGGTTGTTGTGAGGAGAAACTTAGGTATGTATGTAGTACACTGCTTTGGGCTCCTTGGAGGAAGAACAGGATATTAAATGTAAATGTAATTGCAAGGGAAGGGAGCAGTTTTAGGCTAGTCATTAGGAAGAATTCCCTTACTGTAAGAGCTGTTTGACAGTGGAACATTCTGACTCATGAGTGATGGGCTTTCTGCTGGAGGCTTTCAAACAGAGAAAAGCAGAGGGATGCACTAAAAGACCTCCATGGTCCCTTCCAACTCTAAACTTATATGACTCAACGACACGTGGCTAATTAGTAATGCTAAACCCACTCCAGGTGCCAACCTCTCGATCTAGGTTAGCAACCTTTTAAACTGGACCGTCCAGTTATTCATTGCATCAGTGGAGAAAATTGAGTAGAACATACTGCAACCTCAGTATTACTCATGAGTAGTTACATTCACATTATTTTGATAGCATCGGAAAGCCAGTCACTTCCTAGAGGCTGTTAGAACATCTCATTCTATACAGCAAGAAAAGCTGAGTATGACAGACAAACCATATACCATATAATTCTGCAAAAATCAGCACATAATCTTATGACTTCTTTTTTACCTCCTAGAAAGTATGCTTCCTGTGGCTAATGGGAGGCATTTCCCCCTAAGACCTTTCTTTTTGGAAATGAAGACACTGTAGAAGTGATGGTGTTTGTTCAGATACATAAGACGGTTATCCTGAAAGACACATTCCATCCCATTTTTAAAATGAAAAACAAGAAATTCAAGACACGACCTGTTATCAAGGTCTGGCCTTTGGCCTGGCCTTCCAGGGTTTTTAAACTGTTTTTAAACCTTAAAGGTTTGGCCTGGTTTTCCAGGGTTATAAAAACTCTTCTAATTGTTTTAATAATGGTTTTATGTTGTTGTTTTTACAGCTCTCAATTTGAATAGTTAATTGATTTTTGTTTTATTTTGATGTAAACCACCCTGAGCCATTTTGGAAGGGCGGTATAGAAATCAAATCAAACCAATCATATTTTTGTCCAGTGGTTGTTTTCATCAAGCAATTAAACCATCAAACCTGTATCAATCTATACTTGTAAGTAGCAACAATCTTTGAAGAAAAAATAGCATTAGCTTCCTTGAAGACGAGGCACATCTGTGTTGCAAAAGGTCCAATTTTCACAGAATCATATAACTTAAGAGTTGAAAGGGACCTTGGGGGGACTTCTAGTCCCAGCCCGCTTCTCCGAGCAGGAAGCTCCAACAGCCTGCCTGAAAACCTCCAGCAAAGGGGAGCTCACAATGTGCAAGGGAGATTATTCCTCTGTCAAACAGTGGAGAAGGAGGGATGCATCTTCTATGATGGCACCTGCTATTTAAGTTTAGGAACATCCATTTACTGAGTCAGACCCTACACTGACTGGCAGCAGCTCTCCAAGGTTCCAGGCAGGAGTCTCTCCCAGCCCTACCTGGAGATGCTGCCAAGGATTGAACCTGGGGCCTTCTGCATGCTAAGCAGATGTTCTGCCACCGAGCTCCAGCCCCATTCTCCAATGAATTAAAACTGAGCGATACATAAAAACAGTCGTAGGAGCATAGGAAGCTGCCGTATACTGAGTCAGACCATTGGTCCATCTCGCTCAGTTTTGTTTGCACAGACTGGCAGCTGCTTCTCCATGTTTGTAGGCAGGACTCCCTCTCAGCTCTATCTTGGAGATGCTGCCAGGGAGGGAACTTGGGACCTTCGGCATGCAAACATGCAGATGCTCTTCCCAGAGTGGCCCCACACGCTCAGGGGAAGATCTTACAGTGCTAACATGTAGTCTCCCATTCAAATGCACACTGGGGCAGACCCTGCTTAGCAAAGGGGGCAATTCATGCCTGGTGCCACAAAACCAGCTCTCCTCCTCCTCCTCTCCTGTAAACCCACCCTGAAGCATCTTTCCCTTCCCACAGACTGCCTAGAAATGTCTGGATATGTAAAAGATTGGGATCTGGAAAGGTTAGAAAGGCCGCTGAACTGGTGCTGGTTTTCTTCTGCGTGGTGGTGCTCCCAAGTCCCCCGCAAAAGGCTCTCTCCCCAATCTCCCACTCGCAACCCTGACTTGGCAGCCTTTGGGTCTGAGTGGAAGAGATCAAAGGGGGCCAGATGTTCCCCCTTCCTTGTGTGTCTTTGCAGCTGCCTGCGGGGGTCCCCCTGTGTCACCAGCTGGGGAGCGGAGGATGGGGCTTGTTTGGCTTGGGGATTACTGGCTGCATCAGAAAGGGAGGGTTTAATGACACCGGTTATGCTGAGCGAGTTGTGTTTGCCAGGCAGAGGGTTCCCAGCACCACTTCCCCGGGAGGGTGTCCTCCTGCCACACAAGGAGGCCAGGAGATGGAGGCAAATATTTGGGCCCGGCTTTCACAGGAGAGTGAGAAGGAATTCCATTCCTTGGCCCAGATCTTCCCCACCTCCACCCCGCACACACTTAGCCAAGGATTTAAGCAGATGCTCCTTCAACAGCCTCTCTTAACCCAGGACGGTTCCTGCTTTTGAGTACTTGCCCTGAGATAATCACCCCCTCCCCACACACACACTTTTGGAGATGCCTTGTTCAATGGGCTTTAGTGTGATTTGCTAGACTAGACATTTCTCAGGGTCTGGTCCCTTCCCCAGTTCAATCTCCAAAACGAGGGTCAATGCACCTTGCCTCGAATGTACACCATGCATGGACATGCACGCGCATGAGCGTTGAGCTGTCATCTGGCGCGCATGTGATGCCATTCCGCATGTCGGAAACAACAGATTGCGGGACCATTCTCTTTCCCTAGCATATCTTTAACCTCAGCACGTACGTGTGTGTGTGTGTGCAAAACTAACTGTTGCAGTACAGGTGAGTGCAGCATCCAGCAGGTGGAGAAAAGCCTTCCGCAGTGTAGGATGAGGGGCTCAGGTGGGAATCCTGGATCTGAGAACAGATGTGTTATCAGAGAGCTGGTCTTGTGGTAGCAAGCATAACTTGTCCCCTTAGCTAAGCGGGATCCACCCTGTTTGCATTTGAATGGGAGACTACATGTGCGAGCACTGTAAGATATTCCCCTTAGGGGATGGGGCCGCTCTGGGAAGAGCATCTAGGTTCCCTCTCTAGCATCTCCAAGATAGGGCTGAGAGAGATTCCTGCCTGCAACCTTGGAGAAGCCGCTGCCAGTCTGTGAAGACAATACTGAACTGGATAGACCAAGGGTCTGACTCAGTATATGGCAGCTTCCTATGTTCCTTCAGTGAAACAGGAGATGAATGAGACTCTTTCCTGCACTGAAGCACAGGAACGCTAGAAGGACTTTCGGCCACATTGTTTATGGCAGGGTTCCCAACCTTTGGGTCCTCAGATGTCCTTGGACTACAATGCCCATCATGGCCTACCCCACTGAGGCTCCGCAGCTAGGTGGTATTTGCTTGGCTGGGAGTGGGGCAGGGATGGAGGGTCTGTTGGGGCTGCATGTAAGTCAATGGTAGAGTATCTGCTTGGCATGCAGAAGGTCCCAGGTTCAATCTCTGGCAGTATCTCCAGGTAGGCTTGGGAGAGACTCCTGCCTGAAACCTTGGAAAAGCCACTGCCAGTCTGTGTAGACAATACTGTTAGATGGACCAATGGTCGGACTCAGTATATGGCAGCTTCCTGTGTTCCAGTGTAGTGGCAACAGTTCAGGCGTTTCCTGCGAAGCAGCGTCTCTCAATGGGCTCTAGGGGTCTGCCCCTGAGCAAGCCCCACCACTCCATCCCTTCCTACCCTAGCAACAGCTCCAGGGATCCATTTGCTTGTGATGATCTCAGCAAGCAGGAAATGTATTTTTTAATTATCTCCGAGAAGAAAATCTGGATAATATCATCCTGCCTTGTTATTGTCCGAGTGGAGGAAAGGAATTTGGCTGCTCCTAAAGCAGCAAACTGCAGATGAGTTTGAGGAGGCAATCAAGGGGAGAAGAACCCCCATTCCACAGGGGAAAATCCAGGCTCCCAGATATTCAGGGTCTCCTTTGCCTCAGACTTAAGCCACTTCGGAGCCCCCTAAATCCAGGGAGCCTCTTTTCTTGGCTAATAATAGCGGAATTGCATAATATTTTTTTTGGGGGGGGTATTCTAAGCACTCGGCACATACATATCAGATATCCATAATCTTTACAACAGCGCCTTAAAGGAGTATTACAGTGTATTATTTCAATTAAATGGATGAACATGGAAGTGACCAGGGCTGCTGCTTCGTGGCTTTTCCATTTGCACTCACATGCAGTACTGGAATGTTCCAGGAGATGCATGTTTTTGGGAAACAGTAGACTGACCTTTCCCCTTTTCTGTTTCTGTTGTGTTCTGTTGGATTTGGCCACCTGCCTAGCCACAAAGATGGAACAGTAGCACTAACAGCAGCCAAAGTGTGTGGTCATTGCCCTGGTGTGCCATTGAAAAAACCAGATTTTCTCCATTGGAGTCATAGAGTGGGAGGTGTCCCTAGAGGCCATCTAGCCCAGCCCATAGCTCAGTGCAGGAAACCCAGAGCTAAAGCATGCCCAATAGATGTGCCCAGGATATCCAAATTCTGCACCAAGAAGAGCTGAATTCTGCAACCAGCTTCAATTCTGCAGTGTGAGGGCATAATGTCTCCTATTTTGCATGAGCTCAGTTGACAAGAGAAGCAGGCTCGTTATTTCCTGGGCACAGAGCTCCATTTCTGGTATGTCTCTACCTGGAGAACTGCTGGTTTCTCAGCAGGCACCTCTACTCTTTTCTGGTAGCTTATCTACAGATGCATGTGCATACGCAGCACATATCCACCTATGTGTGTGCACACATAGAAGCATTTTCCTTCCTGTAGTGCTGGGCTTTCCTTCATTGGAGGTTTTCAAACAAAGGGTGACTGTCAAGGATGTTGCAGAAATTTCCTGCACTCAATGCGGTTGGACTAGAAGAGTTCTAAGGTTCCTTCCAGCGCTAAGATCCTATCATTCTTGTCTCTAAATCAATGCATGTAACATTTATTTTCAAAGCCCCATTCAGCCATAAGCCTTGGCCAGTCACTTCTCTCTCAGTCGAACCGACCTCATAGGGTTGTTGTGACGATCAACAGAACCATGTACATCATTTTGGACTCCTTGGAGGAAAAGCAAGATAGAATGTAAACGAAACTAACTAAACTGTTGAGGTGAATCCTCTAACCTTCCTACATGGCAAAGGTAATGTGTGCTGTTGTAATGTATTTGTAAGTGTAAAGAACAAATTGCACCAGGCATCGTATTTTCCTGAATCCAAGACTAAATTTCCCCCCTCCAAGTTCTTTTATGTTAGGAATCAGGCTGTCATCTTAAATTCAGGGTCTTCTGTTCAGGGTAAATGCAGGTATAACCTGTACTGTACTTAACCTGTATTTTTTTTAAGGAGGTTGTCTTAAATTTAGAGTTGTCTTCAATTCGGGGAAATACGGTACTTTTTAATACTGGATCATGGGATATGCTAGAAGATCAACAGACTAAATTCATTCATTCATTCATTCACTCACTCAATTTCTATACCGCCCTTCCAAAAATGGCTCAGGGCGGTTTATACAGAGAAATAATAAATAAACAAGATGGATCCCTGTCGCCAAAGGGCTCACAGTCTAAAAAGAAACATAAGACAGCCACCAGCAACAGTCACTGGAGGTACTGTGCTGGGGGTGGAGAGGGCCAGTTACTCTACCCCTGCTAAAATAAAGAGAATCACCATGTTAAAAGGTGCCTCTTTGCCAAGTTAGCAGGGGTTAAAGCAGGGGTTCTCAAACTTGGGTCCCCAGATGTCGTTGGACAACAACTCCCATGGCCAATGGCCAGAGGCCATTGTGGCTGGGGACGATGGGAATTGTAGTCCAACAACACCTGAGGACCCAAGTTTGAGACGCCCTGGGCTAAAGTGCTCAAGTTAGAAGGATGCAAAGCACACTCAGTGGCTTGATGACTTCATATATAACTCCAGCGTGCAACACAGTAAAGAGATACCCTTTGAGAAAGCAAGAGGATTGCATCTTTTCTCAGCAAACAACAGGAGGAGATCATGAATGATGCTTGGTTCCTCAACACCCCTTCCCCACCGTGGCCCCTCTCTGCAAGTCTGTTTGCTCGGTGGAAAGATTAGTGCCCCTGCTGACCCCCAGCTCTCTTTGTTTGCCCCACTTTAATGGTGGGCTTTATAGAACTGGAGGGGATTCAAAGATCTCCCCTTGCAGACTTCTCCCCTGTAGCTAATGCTAACAGGATCTGGCTTTAATGCCAGGATGAGAAAGTAGCTTTGCTGCAGGGAGGTGATGGCTGGAGTGAGAGTCCACGGTGTTCCAGGACCATTTCGGATGTAACGGGAGACTCACGAGTTGCCTTTTTTCTCCCTGCACTAAACAGGTCTTGGAGAGGATTTCTTTGACTTCCAGAATGCAACTCAGCCTTGTTCCCTAAATATCTTCCCCCCACCCGAACCAGGCAATGCTCAATGTGTCACACAAAGTCAACATTTTATTGTGATCTATTATTATTGTGAGACACTTTGAGCAGCATTTTGCTGAAGGGGTGGAATTGGGATATCAATATTTTAAATAAATTCATTATTGGAATGATAAAACTCAGGACCACTCTTCACATTTTACTAGGAATAATTTAAGACCAGTAAAAAAGCATCGTCTTAATTTAAAATCATGTATGTCATAGGAATTTCCCCCCTTCTCCTTTTTTTAGTTTAAAGTAAAATTTTAAAAAGTAATTTAAATAATTTTTCTTTCTTTCTTTTTGTTTCCTTTGGTTTTGCTTAAATTTATATACTTATAAACTTTGCCATTATGTATTGGGATTAGACATTTGTAATGCTTTTTTAATAAAGAAAAAATTCAAAAAAGGAAAAATGTTTTAAATACATTAAAATAGTTTTGACTTTCAGAAAAGAGGTGAAATACTTTTACAGTAGCGTGTGTGTATATATATATGTATTTGGTTGGGTGAATGGGACCTTCCCAAAGGTCTGGGTGGGCTGTGTCATTTCCCCCACTCTGATCTCCGGTGTTCCTCAAGCAGAAAGTTCAAGGAAGTCATCGAGGCCACAGCCCTCTCCTGCAGCCCTCCTCTGGCATTGACTAGTGTTCAGAGGTAGACTGCCTCTGAACCTGGAGGTTTTGTTTGGCTGTCATGGCTAATAGCCACAGAGTGACCCATTCTCCACAAATTGGTCTAATCCCCTACTGAAATTAAGCGGAAGGTCATGTAAACACATATTGCCTTCCTGTTCATTCTCACTTCCTTTCCCGTCCCCTCCCTCTTTTGCTTTCCCAGACTGTAAGCTCCTTGGGGCAGGGGCCTGTCTTTTTGTTGGTACTAATTATATCTGTCACACACACACACACACACAAACACATGTCACTGAGGGACACCCAGCTTGCCCTGCATGCTCTGGAGCACCACAAACAGATGCCACCCTGAGTGACTCAGGAGGCATGAATCAGGCTTCCAGGAAATGCTTGAGAAAAGGAATCCCAGTCAACTCAAGTGTAGCACCACATTCACCCCAAGGCAAAGCACAGCCCTAGCCTCTCCTGGTCCATGTCCTGGTGCTGCTCAGGTTTTTCCTCCTCCCTCTTCCGTCTCACCCACTTTGCACCTGGCAAGATCATTTAGCGGCCTGCCAAGCAAGTGCAAACTGCTTCCAGCCATGAACCCTGGACAATCCATCAGGAGCCATTACCACCTTCTTAGCCCAGGTGCAGCTGGCCACCTGGCCTCTAAGCAGGGGGCAGGCCTGCCCTCACCGAGATTGCAGGCTGTCCCTGCAGCTCTGTCCTCCTGAGACATAAGCACTGGACCTGTTGGGGATTGTCTATTTGAGGGGTTACATAGGAACATAGGAAGCTGCCATATACTGAGTCAGACCATTGGTCTATCTAGCTCAGTATTGTCTTCACAGACTGGCAGCGGCTTCTCCAACGTGGCAGGCAGGAGTCTCTCCCAGCCCTCTCTTGGAGATGCTGCCAGGGAGGGAACGTGAAACCTTCCCATTGAGGCTGGGGGTGATGGGAGTTGTAGTCCAACAACATCTAGGGACCCAAGGTTGGGAACCAGAGGAACATAGGAAGCTCCCTTCTACCGAGTCACACCGTTGGTCCATCTCGCTTAGTATTGTTTACCCAGACTGGCAGCAGCTTCTCCAAGATTGCAGGCAGGAGTCTCTCTCAGCCCTGTCTGGAGGTGCCAGGCAGGGGACCTGGAACCTTCTGCATGCAAGCAGGCAGGTGCTCTTCCCAGGATGGCCCCATCCCCTCTGGGCAGTCCTGTACAACATAAGGCCCGTGGGCCAGTTCTGGCCTGTGGGGACATTTTTGGTGGCCCAGGTAGCCAGCAACAGCAGGAGCCCCAAAGTTTGGCATTTGTGTGGGGCTGGAACAGTCAGGTGCCCACAGACTGACAGGGCTTGTTTTCTGGCCTCTGGCCTTGGTTAAAATTGTGGGCCTCTGGCAGGAGGGAAGGACCCACCACTAACTAGGAATTTAATTTATACTACAATAATCAATGCACTGAAAATTGACTTTGTCCCCCACATACATCGTCATGGTTATTTCTGGCCCATTGGGACGTTTTGAGTTGTGCACCCCTGCCTAAGGAGAATATCTTGCAGCGCTCACGTGTGGTCTCCCTTTCAAATGCAAACCAGAGCGGACCCTGCTTAGCAGAGGGAAAAATTCCTGCTTGCCCCCGCAAGACCAGCTCTCCTCCTGGTCTACCCTTCTGGTCTACTCCTTCTGGCAGAGATGATTTCCACGATAAACCACCAGCCAAACGGCATAGGAAGCTGCCTGCTATTGAGTCAGAGGATTCGCCCATCTAGCTTAGCACTGTACACACACCGAGGAGTGGCAGCAACGATCCAAGGTTTCAGCTGGGAGGAGTTCCCCACCCTAGAGACTGAGCCCCAGACCTCCCGCATGCAAAAGAAGCAGCTTTCGGAGCAGAGAACAGGGGTAGGTGACTTCCGCTCTCCAGCTGGGGGTGATGGGAATTGTAGCTCAAAGAGCTATGCTTGAAACTATCAAGACCACCTGCTAATATTGTCTCCTTCTGCGAATTACATTACATACTACTTTTCAACAAAAGTCCTCAAAGCGGTGTACACAGAAAAACAAATAATAAACAAGATGGTTCTCTTTCCCAAAAGGGCTTGCAATCGAAAAGGAAATATAAGGTAGGCAGCGGCAGCAGCAACCACTAGAAGGAAGTTGTGTTGGGGCTGGAAAAAGCCAGTTGCTCTCCCCCTGCTTAATAAAAGAGAATCGCCACTTTAAGAGGTGCCTCTTTGCTCAGTTAGCAGGGCTTGGTAAAGGTAAAGTGTGCCGTCAAGTCGATTTTTACTCCTGACGCCGAAAGAGCCCTGTGGTTTTCTTTGGTAGAATGCAGGAGGGGTTGACCATTGCCTCCTCCTGCACAGTATGAGATGACGCCTTCCAGCATCTTCCTATATTGCTGCTGTCCGATATAGTACCTGCGGGGATTTGAACCAGCAATGTTCTGCTTGTTAGTCAAGCATTTCCTTGCTGCGCCACTTAAGGTTTTACTGCAGGAAATTGCTGAAAAAGTTGGCCACTCCACAACAAACATAAACAGGGCCATCCCAAAAGGACTTCTGGGAATTGTAGTTTGGCAGGGTGAGATTTCTGTTAGGCATACATGGGTCTGGCTGGGGGTGCCAGGGGAGAGAATGACTATTAAACCCATTCAAGCTTGTAGTTTAGGGTTGCCTAGTCTCATTCATGTTTCCTGGGATGCATGTCCTTTTGAATTCAGTGAAGGTTATTCTTAGGACCAAATGCCACACTAAATTAGGCCAGCCCTCCACAACCTCTGCAGATGTTGGACTACAATTCCCATAATCCATGACAACTGGCCACTGTGGCTGGGGATGATGGGAAGTGTAGTCCAATAACAGCAAGAGGGCCGAAGTTATGTGGCTCTGAGCTAAACTCATTGGCTGACAGACTCATTTACTCAGCAGTACTACTCAGGAGTTACTCTAAGGCAGGGGGTCTCAAACTTGGGTCCCCAGATGTTGTTGGACTACCAACCCCATCATCCCCAGCCACAATGGCCACAGATGATGGGAGTTGTCGTCCAAGAGGCCCAAGTTTGAGAACCCCTGTTCTAGGATAAGGAGTAGCCATGAGGGTGGGGTGGGAAATCAAGACCAGGAATACGGGGTGTGTGCAAGCCCATTCACACATTACAATAGAAGACAACGGATATTTATATACCGCTTTTCAACACAAGTTTCCAAAGTGGTTTACACAGAAATACATTAAATTAAATTAAATTAAATTAAATTAAATTGCTTCCAAAGGGCTCACCATCTAAAAAAGCAACATGATAGACACCAGCAACAGCCACTGGAAGGATGCTGTGCTGGGGACGGAGAGGGCCAATTGGTCTCCCCCTGCTACATAAAGAGAATCACCACTTTTAAAAGGTGCCTCTTTGCTCAGTTAGCAGGGGACAGCTTGTGGCCTAATACACAATAAAATACAACAAATACAATACAGTACATGTTATATTCATTACTTGTACAAGTGTATAGTGTATGCAGGTAAAGTCATTCACATGTTGAATGCCGGTACAGAAGTATACTTCCTATGTGTACTATGCATTTGAATGGCCTGTGCTGTATTTTTAAATGAACTCAGGTACAGTCATTCACACAATCACATGTACAAGTGTACAGACATCTGTACACTAGTACAGCATAATGTCTGAAGTGTGTGTGTGTTATGAGTGAGAAAGATCTTTTGTGTTGATGTGGTCACAATCCTGATCAGTATTAGAAAAAAATAAACCTGCAGGAGACAAATGATATGTTTAAGGCAAGGTCAAACTTGGCCTTTAGGCACGGGTGCAAAGAATGCAGATGAGGTGTTTGGGGGAAGGTGTGTATTAAAGAAAAGGAAACCAACCAGGTAAGCAGCCCAGCGCAGTACCTGTCACCTCTTTGGCACTAAATCAATGTAGGTCATTGTTGGAGCAAACAGAGGAAATCAGTGCAAAGCCAGCCAATGTGTATTCAGCTTTGCATTGGAGCGAGACTCCCATAAGCAACTCCAGTTAGATGGAGCACCGAGCAAACTGCAGCCGGATCATTAACACATGGCTTTGTCTTTCTCACCAGGAGCACAGGGCTCAAATCAGTATTCGATAACATGCTACCAGCTGGCCCCTGTAGCCGTACCTTTGAAAGCAGCTTAATGTGGAATTGTTAGCAGGTGATCATGTTTATCTCCGTGCAAGGAAAAGCACCATCTGTTGATTTTTGCACCTAGAGCTGATGTTAAAGGGGACAGAGCATGCCTGGGTTTTGGGGGGTTTTTTTTGCCCTCGACCAGACAGGCAACAGCCCAAGTTCATGTAGACTCCTTGGCAAAGCCACTGGGGAGGAGACCTGGTCTTGTCCTACTGAGCATGAATCGCCCCCTTTGCTAAGCAGGGTCCACCCTGGTTTGCATTTGGATGGGAGACTACATGTGAGCACTGTAAGATATTCCCCTTAGGGGGTGGGGCCACTCTGGGAAGAGCAGAATTTCCCAAATTCCCTGCCTGGAATCTCCAGATAGGGCTGAGAGAGACTCCTGCCTGCAACCTTGGAGAAGCCGCTGCCAGTCTGTGAAGACCAGGCCTGCTCAACCTAGGGCCCCCCCAGCTGTTTTTGGACTACAACTCCCATAATCCCCAGCCACAGTGGCCGATAGCCAGGGATTATGGGAGTTGTAGGCCAACATCTGCAGGAGGGCCAAAGCTGAGCAGGCCTGGTGTGTAGACAATACTGAGCTAGATAGGCCAATGGTCTGACTTGGTATAAATGTTCAGCGCATTTGACCATTTCAATGGAACTGTCAACCCAGTATGAAAAGCATACCCCTTGCAAGCAACAGGGCCAGCTCTGACATGCAAAATGGCCACATTTTAAATGCATACACCCCTTCCTGTGATGCACAGAGAAGTTGAGCCATCTCTGATGGGAGTGGCCCTTTTTGTCCTTGTTGCAGCCATGGGGATGGCGCCGTAGCTCAGTGGGTAGAGCATCAGCTTGGCATGGAGAAGGGCCCCGGTTCAATCCCTGGCAGCATCTCCAGGTAGGGCTGGGAAAGGCTCCTCTCTGTGGCCCTGGACGGCTGTTGCCAGTCAGAGTGGAGAGTCCTGAGTAGGTGGGCCAGTGGCCTGACTCAGTCAGCCCCGCTCTCCCCACAAACTCCCTCTTGGCTCTACACATGGATCATGTGTAGAGCCTTAATATGTGAATAGGGCTACTGGAGTTTCTTCATGAAATCAGCAGCATGGAAGGGGCGGTGATAAGATCGGAGGAAGGAAGGAAAGAAATACCTAGGGTGTTTTGTGAACTGGCTTATATACAATACCTAGGGTGGATTGTGAACTGGCTTAAGTCCCAAAAGGATTGTAGAAGTTACTAGAGATTGATCTTTATGGCTGCCGTTCTGTGCACATAACTTGGGAATGAACCACACTGGACTCAGTAGGAATTGGTTCCGAGTTGCAAGGATTGGGTTGTGCGAGATGTATCCTTTTCCCTATTTTAAATGGGCCTTGTGTGGTGAGCTGGGGGCATGCATGCGGAGGGGGGGGCATTCTCAGATATCAAGCCTCCCCAAATTAAAAATTAACTGGCCCTAACAGCTGAATATCAAGTGAAATGCTTCCCCCATCTCTGTTCCAGTTCAGAATAACAGACTGTGTTGCCCTTTCTTCCCCTACACATTCTGCGGAAGAATTCTGGAGAAATCAAAAGTTTGCACGCACACAAGCACATGCATACACACACACACACACACACACACACACACACCCCTCTGTCTTCTACCCCCGCCAGCATGCTGCTGCTTGGGGTGGGTTACAATGAAACCATGAAACAATAAAAGGATAATAACAGCAATAAAAACACAGTACACACACTAAAAGACAGCAAAATGGCTAATAGAGAAGATAAAATATTGTGTCCCCCTAGCTGGTCCAAATAAAAGCATGGCCCGATTTTTGCCGGTAGATCCTCCACATGGTTTCAGAGGCTGCTGGCTGCTACCCTCTGGTGGTGACTGGGGGGCATTACTCTTCAGAGAAACATTTATTATTTCGCCAACCTGTGAGATCCCCTGTTTTTCAAGTTGAGAAGGGGGGGGGATGCTTTGGCAAAGAGCCTCCCATATGAGCGCCCTTGCCCACTGTGCTGACCTCCATGCAGTGATACGCTTTGCCCAGTGCCAGGGGACGGGTAGGCTTTAAGAGAAATGGAGCTTTCTCAAGCCTCAGTGCTGGGGCGCTAGGTACTTAAAGATCTGGGCTTCAGGCCCATAGCCCCGCTTTTGAGAATTGAACTCAGTCATAGCTCCCAAGAATAATTGCAGTGAGTCTCTCATACTTATGAAGGTGGAAGCAGCCGAGAGCTAGGTGAGGCTGGGAGCTCTCTCCCCCCTGATCTGTGCAGGTGCCTCTGAGAGAGATTCCTGCCTGCAGCCTTGGAGAAGCCGCTGCCAGTCTGTGAAGACAATACTGAGCTAGATGGACCAAGGGTCTGACTCAGTATATGGCAGCTTCCTAGGCTCCTATGCTGCACGTCCGTTCTGGAGGAGGCCATGGAGGTGGGAAGTGGCTGATGGGATTCGGGGCTCTGAGCCATTCATTGGGGGCCCGTGTCCCATGGGCTACCCCCTAATAATGCCCCTGCCCAGCAGTATCCTGGAAGGGGTGCACAGAGCGCTGGGGTGTGTAGTCCTTCCCAGAGCTTTCCCACAGAGCCCTTATAGGAGCCTCACCAGTGCTGGGCAAAGTGCAGGACACCGTGGGAAAGGTCAACTCTGTGCAATGACTGGGGAGCTATGGGGAGAATGTGGCTTTGGCCAAAGCTTCACACAGGCCTAATACGCAGGTAACCAGAGAGCCACACTAAGGGTTGATGGGCGTTTCCACTGCCTCCCAAGCCTGAGCTCAGGGCCTTGGCCTGAGGCCTGTGAGAACATTCGAGGGTCAGCGTGTACAGTACACAATACGCATAGGGGTCATGAGATGTTTGGGACTGCACCGACTTGTCTTCCTCACTATGCCGGATCGATGCACACTTGAGCTCCCGTCTGTGCAGAGTCTGACACACCGTCACCCCACATTTTTCATGACAACTTGAGCTGAGGTTGGAATTTATTCTTTCCTTCGTGCCATCTGCTGGCAATCTGCAGCAATCAGCAAAACAACCACATTTTTTCATCCTCCTTTTATTCTAACTTGAAAAATGTCCGTTGCTTCATGGTCGTAAAGTCATCCACTCTTAACGACTTGCCTTATGGAAATGTATCACCCAGGCCGTTTCTTAATCTTTTCTTATTTGTCATAGGAACATAGGAAGCTGCCATATACTGAGTCCGACCATTGGTCCATCTAGCTCAGTATTTTCTACACAGATTGGCAGCGGCTTCTCCAAGGTTGCAGGCAGGAATCTCTCTCAGCCCTATCTTGGACATGCCAGGGAGGTGACCTGGAACCTTCTGCTCTTCTCAGAGTGGCTCCACCCCCTCAGGGGAATATCTTACAGCGCTCACACTTCTAGTCTCCCATTCATATGCAACCAGGGTGGACCCTGCTTAGCTAAGGGGACAAGTCATACTTGCTACCACAAGACCATCTTGCAAGCAGCCTCCATTAACTCAGTCCTCCGATGTTTCAATATAGTCAAGGTTCTAATCCCCCCAAAATATGAAAGCTGCATCTGATCCCAGCAACTCACAAAACAGCTAACCCTAAAAACTTGAACAACAATGACACACTAGACTGATAAGATTTAACAGAGAGCAGGAGCATTAGAGAAATATCGCCCACCTGAGTGCCATCTTGGCCCCTCCCCTTTCAGGGTTGTTTCGCTGAGTGCCGCAAATGGCCAGCAGATGGTGCTAAAAATATGATGGGACCTCTTTCCTTCCCCTGTGGATTCCCCATGCTTTTCCATGGTAATCTGAGCCCATGTTAAATTATAGCAGCATCTGCAAGAGCCCCTTCTTTGGACCTGTATCCGCCTAATATGGTGACTGCAAACTGGAGCAGCTGAGAAGCTCCTAGTGGTGTGATGCCATCCTGGTGCCCGTGACATGTGTAGCCTGTCACGTCCGTAACTGGGCAGAGGCCTCCCTGCAGCACGGTCCGTGTGTGCTGAAGCAACGAGGTGGTTGACCCCTGTTATCTTTGCACGCCCACTCTTGATCTAGGGCAGCCCGCAGAGGCTAGGATTGCCCTCTGCTCTTCTCCCAGTCCTCTTGCCATCCATGTGAGATTCTGGGGCAGCCGAGTCGACTCTGACTCTCAAGGTGGGTGATCTACAGGACCTGGAGTGGGCCGGAGATAAGTGTGGAAGGCAGCCTGCCCAGATCTACTGAGAAAGAGAAGGAAGGAGAGAGAGAGAGAGAGAGAGAGAGAGAGAGGCGCTGGGTCAGCAGGCTTTGTTTGCTTGTCTAGTCAAACATCCAGCTTCCGGAAAGGCCTGGCCTCTGCTAGGAAAGCACAGTTGCACTTCTGGCTGTGGGATGCAGAAGGGCCAAGAGGCGAGAGGGAGGGAATGCTAGTCATTCAAACCCAGGCACAGGTGGGATCTCGGAGGTGGCTCTCCGCAGGCAGTGGGAGGACAGTTCCATGAGCTCTGGAATGGCGTGTAGGCTTTGAAGGCCCTGGTTCAGTCTTGAGTCAGCTGCAAGCTTAGTGGAGCTCATTCAGGGCAGGTTCTCTGTCTCTTAACGCCCCCCCCCCCCACCGCCATGGTGCTATGGGGCAGATAGTACCCCTGGCCTACCATTTCTTTAAGCCATGGATTCCCAAACTTGGGTTCCCAGAGATTGCTGGACTACATGTCCCATCATCCCCAGCCTCAATGACCATGAAATGAAATGACCATGTTCAGAATAACAGAACACAATGACCATTTTGGCCAGGGATGATGGGAACTGTAGTCCAACAGCATCTGGGAACTCAAGTTAGCGAACTCCTGAACATCCATGTTTACCCCACATTTCTGCATTCCCTTTGCTGCATTTGCTGCTACAGTTGCATTATTGTTTCTTTTATGTTTTATTTCTTTTTACTGTTTGCTGAGGTTTTTTTTTAATATAAATTCCTTTGAGCATCATTAATATTCAACGTCTTTTATGGGTATATTCAACACGCTCAACCACCAGTACAAATAAATAACACATAAAAGAAACAATGGTAGCATCAGAGAGGCAACCCCAACAAAATGAATTAACATCCCAAAGGGCAATGTTCAAAGCCTGCCTAAATAGATGGGTCCGGGTCATCTGAGACTCTCCCGCTGCTGTTGGACTGCAACACCCATAATCCCCAGCTGCAGTGTGGCTGGGGTGATGGGAATTGTAGTGGAACAACAGCTGGAGAGTTTCAGGTCCGTCATCCCTGAAATAGGTTTCCAGAGGCCTCCTAAATCCAGGGCGAGATGGGACCTGGCAGATCTCTCCCTTCCTGTTTTGGTGCCTCCTCCAACCTTCCAAGGCTCTGTTCCTTGTGCCTGCCTGAAACGGCTCTGGTGATGATGGGACCCAGAGCAGGGACAGTGACGGCCATCTGAGGATGTGGGCAGGTCCCTAGGATTCTTGGGGTTTGCTGCTGCTCCTACCATGCTGGGCGGAAGTTGCAGGTCTGATCTCTGGCTTCTCTGCTCGTGGGAAAGCCCTGTGCCAGAGAGCTGTGGTCCTGACCCCAGCCTAGTAGCATACAGCCGGACCGGGAAGAAGAGGGAGGAGCTGGGCTGGAGGAGTCGGGCCTAACCCCAAGCACTGACCCGGGAGGCCTGAGCTGGCCAGCTTGGAGGCCTCGTTGTCAGCACAGGTGGAGCCTGAGGCTGTGTGCCATGAAGAAGCCTCCCCCAGGGCAAATACCACCTGCCCCTCCAGGCCTGCTCAGCAGCACTGGCAACAGGCGATAGGGTTTGTCTCACCCACTTTGCACCTGGTGAGATCATTCAGCTGCCTGCAAAGCAAGTGCAAATTGGAGCCATTACCACCCTCTTCGGGGCCCGGGAGTAGATGGCCATCTGGCCACTAAGCAGGGGGCAGCCCCTCCCTCACCGAAACTGCAGGCTGCCCCTTCAGCTCAGTCCTCCTGGGAAGTAGCCACAGCATCATTGGGGGATTGTCTACGCCAGGGGTTCCCAGCCTTGGGTCCCCAGATGTTGCTGGATTACAACTCCCATCATCCTCAGCCACCAAAGGGGGGAGGCAATAGGTTAGGAGGCACCTAATGGAGGGAGGGAGGAGCGCTAAACTCCAGACCAGAGGGTGGCCTCTTTCAATCTCTCTGCTCTAAAAACACCTGGGGCTTTTTAGTTTAGAAAAAAGACGACTGCGGGGAGACATGATAGAGGTCTATAAAATCATGCATGGCGTGGAGAAAGTGGAGAGAGAGAGAGATTCTTTTCCCTCTCACACAACACTAGAACCAGGGGTCACTCCATGAAATTGATTGCCAGGAGGTCTAGGACCAACAAATGGAAGTACTTTTTCACACAACACGTGTTCCACTTGTGGAACTCTCTGCCACAGGATGTGGTGACAGCCAACAACCTGGATGGCTTTAAGAGGGGTTTGGATGACTTCATGGAGGAGAGGTCTATCAATGGCTACTAGTCAGAAGGCTGTGGGCCACCTCCAGCCTCAAGGGTGTGCCTCTGAGTGCCAGTTGCAGGGGAGTAATGGCAAGAGGGAGGGCATGCCCTCAACTCCTGCCTGTGTCTTCCAGCGGCATCTGGTGGGCCACTGTGCGAAACAGGATGCTGGACTAGATGGGCCTTGAGCCTGATCCAGCAGGGCTGTTCTTATGTTCTCTCTAGGCACGAGACAGAACTTGGGAGGGGCAGTGGGAGCATGGAGGTCCTGAAGACCTCCTGGGAATGCCAGCTCTGGCCCTTTGGAGAGCAAGTGGCTTGTTGGGAGCTCTCCAGGGTACTGCAACCAGTCCCACCTTGTGGGCTGCTGATTTCGGGACAGGACCACTGTTGCCGCCCTTGGAGTGGACAGCACTGGACTAGATAGCACAGTGGCTCAGCTTGATATAAGGCAAGTAAGATCACTAAGGGGGAACATGGTAGAGGTCTATAAAAGTAGGCATGGTTTGGATAGAGTGGATAGAGAGAATCTCTCTCTCTCTCTCTCTCTCCTAACACTAGAACCAGGGGTTGTCCCATGAAACTGATTGCCAGAAAATTCAGGGCCGACAAAAAGAAGCACTTTCCCACACAATGCATAGGGCCTATGGAATTCTCTGCCACAGGATGTGGTGATGGCTGCTAGTTTGGATCACTTTAAAAGGGGCTTAGACAAATTCATGGAGGGCAGGACTATCAATGGCTACTAGTCCAGTGGCTACTGGCCACCTCTAGCCTCAGAGGCAAGATGCCTCTCGATCCCAGTTGCAGGGGAGCAACAGCAAGAGAGAAGGAATGCACTCAGCTCTTTCTGTCATCTTCAGCTGATACACCAGTTGCATCAGTTTCTTGAAATAAATGACCTCAGAACAGTAGTACATATGCTGGTAAGGTAACCTCCAGACTTGACTACGGCAACACACTCTATGTGGGGCTGCCTTTGTACGTAGTCCGGAAACCACACTTGGTCCAGAATGCGGCAGCCAGGTTGGTCTCTGGGTCATCTCGGAGAGACCGTGTGACTCCTATATTAAATGAACTATACTGGCTCCCAATAAGTTTCTGGGCAAAATACAAGGTCCTGGTTATAGCCTATAAAGCCCTAAGCAGCTTAGGCCCTGGGTATTTAAGAGAATGCCTTCTTCGCTGTGAACCACACCGCCCATTGAGATCATCAGGAGAGGTCCGTCTGCAGTTGCCACTGGCTCGTCTGGTGGCTACTCGGGGACAGGCCTTCTCCGTTGCCACCTTGAGACTCTGGAATGTGCTCCCTGCTTAAATGAACCTCCCCATCTCTGACAACTTTTAAAAAGTTGCCAGAGACATATTTATTCACCCAAGCTTTTTAACTAGACTTGTGATTTTCAAATTGTTTTAAGGTTTTAATTTATTTTAATTTGTTTTATGTTGCTGAAAACCTCCCAGAGACTGAAGTTTGGGCCCAGTCAAAACCAGTTTTACAAGTTAAAAGGCCACTAAAACAGTCAAGGATCGTTTTTTAAAAGCTCTCTAAAAAGATGGGCTTGAACATGGGACCTTTCGCACGCAGACCAAATGCACCACAGAGCTATGACCTCTAAGTCTAAGGCACTGCAGAGGGGGCAGACCCCCTTGAAAATCTCACACTTTCCCCCACTTTGCACCAGGTTGTTGTGGAGCCCTGTGCCCTTTTCAAGGGACATGCCTGTCTCTTTCTGCTGGACTCTTCAACACCAGCTGCAGGGGACCTGATTTAGGCTGGCCAGTGAACGCACAAGAGAGACTTTGGCTCAGCTGTAAGGAAGCCCAGCCTAAGAGAGAGTGGTGGATTCCCCATCCTTCCCTGACCCACGGGGACAGGTGCAGCAGGATGGAGCCCTTGATCCGCAGCGCAGAGGGCAGCCCTGCGGGCAGAGAGTGACAATGTCTGGTGGCTTGCTGGCAGTCCGCCGGCTAGCCAGGAATCGTCAGGGCTTGCCTCATCCAGCAGCTGGGAGCCAAGAAGGAAACGTCTGGACGCTGGGAGCCTTCCTGAAGGCTGGTACTCCATGCTGCAGGGCCCAAAGGTCAGCAGCAGCAGCAGCAGCACAACAGGAAGCCAGGCGACACTCATGCGTCAGGCTGGGAAGGATGCAGAGAGCCTCTCTGGAGCACAGGAGCCCCCTCGGCCGGCGTTCCACTCCGCAGGCCCCCTGCCTCAACTTTGGAACGAGCCAGATGGGAACTGGAGGGCAGCCACTGTCCCCGGACAGGAAGATGCTGTGACAAGCCAGCCAGCTTGGCATGGAGTTGAACCGTGAGTGTTGCTGGGTTAATAGAGATCCACCCCACCAGCATTCCTTCTTGGGCAGGACTCCTGGGTTCTCAAGTGAGACGTCAGCCTATGACTCTGTCTCCTGGAAGTTCTCTCCTCTATAATCCCTGGGATGGTCGTGGGTGGATGAGGGAAAGGCACTCTGCACATGCACTAGAAAATTTCAGGGTGTAGGGCCAGAATCGGGGCGGGCAGGCTATATTGTTGTTTTGCCGCATTTTGTCCCACCCCCAGGTTCATCCCCTGCTTGCCCCAACTGGGTACCACCAGGCGGCCCCACTCCATCCCACCAGGCTCCACCCATGCTCTGCCAAGCCCCGCCCTTTATTTCCCTGGCTCCGCCCCTGCCTCTCAGGGTCTGAGCCTCAGGAAATGTTGCAACCTAGCAGTTAATGGGCATGTTGGGGGCTGCCCAGCAGACCTTAAAGGGAAAGAAATGAAACAGATGGAGAACAAGAGGGCCTCTCCCAAACAGGACGATGAAGCTGTTGCGTTGGGTGCCAAACTCTTGGGGGGGTCTGTCCCTTTGCCTTCTCCCCCAGGGCTGCTTCTCTTCACTACATTCCTGCTTCACATAAAACCATCCAGGATGAGTCCCATGGGGCTGATCTGTGACCAGCGGCTCATCCAGAAGTACGTCCTTGAAGCCGTGGCTCTGGAGGACAAAGTGGTAAGTGTGGGCCTGGATCCTTTGCAGTGAAAGGTCTCTCTTTTGGTTTCTTGACCCTTGCTCCTCTCTGAAGGGGGTGTCTCCATGCAGGGCTGCCATATTTGTAATGGATGGGGGTCTTTTAGGAATAGCCTGCCATGAGCCACAGCTGGAAGAAGTAGGGAATAAGACCCTTGTGGGTACTGCAGACCTTCGCCTATCATGGCTGGCTGCAATACCTACCATTTACGCGTGGCTGGAGGCTCTTTTCTGCCTAATGCACTTTTCAATAAACTGACCTTAATGATACCTTGGCAAAAAATGCTGAAGAATGTTCAATAAGATGTTACATCTCCTACTTGAAAAATAGGGCTGTGCTTATGTAATGGAGGCATTGATGGGTACTTAGAAAAAAATCTGGGGTTCAGGTCCACAGGGCCAGAATCAGGCCCACAGCCTCCCCCGGTTTTGATTAATAATAATAATAATAATAATAATAATAATAATAATAATAATTCGATTTCTATACCACCCTTCCAGAAATGGCTCAGGGCGGTTTACAAAGAGAAACAACAAACAAATAAGATGGCTCCCTGTCCCCAAAGGGCTCACATTCTAAAAAGAAACATAAGACAGACACCAGCAACAGTCACTGGAAGTACTGTGCTGGGGGTGGATAGGGCCAGTTACTCTCCCCCTGCTAAATAAAGAGAATCACCATGGTAAAAGGTGCCTCTTTGCCCAGTTAGCAGGGCAATTAAGCTTTTTAATGCTCACGAAAGGAATCCAAAAATCTCTTCCCATTTTTGAAGCTGTTCATTATATAAGAACAGCCCTTCTGGATCAGGCCCAAGGCCTATCTGGCTGAGAATCCTGTTCCCCACTGTGGCCCACCAGAAGCCTCTGGGAAGCCCACAGCCAGGAGATGGAGGCAGAGGTGCAGCTAGGTAATTTGGGAGCCTGGACCTAAAAGCCTTTGGAGCCCCCCTCCCTGCAAGTTAAGCATCATTTTTTAACATGTAGGTTCTTGAGGGCACAGACCACACTGCCCAGGACAGGCTAAAGACGATTTGGGAACCCCAGGGGGTAGACCTCTGTCCCAAAGTCCAGGGGTAAGAGCACCTCTGGATGAAGGCACGCCCCCTCTCCTGCTGTTGCTCCCCTGCCAGAGGCATAGCTAGGGGAGAGGGGTCCCCTGTCCGCCCCTTTCCCCGGCAGACCCTCAGAGAAAGGGAGATAAACAAGAAAAGGGTGGAGCTGGGGGGGGTCTGGGTTCTCGGAACCCATCCGCTCAATTGTAGCTACACCCCTGTCCCCTGTCATTCAGAGACATCTCCAGTAAATCCTTGTTCAAGCCAATCTTTATTGCAGCTTGCCTAGGGAGCAAGAGGCTGCTGGTTCAAATCCCCGCCGGTCTGCTTCCCAGACTGTGCCTCGTAAATATACATTTGTAGTCCCCTAACCCCTGCTAACTTGGCAAAGAGGCACCTTTTAACATGGTGATTCTCTTTTATTGAGCAGGGGGAGAGTAACTGGCCCTGTCCACCCCCAGCAAAGTACCTCCAGTGACTGTTGCTGGTGTCTGTCTTATATTTCTTTTTAGATTGTGAGCCCTTTGGAGACAGGGATCCATTTTATTTATTTGTTATTTCTCTGTGTAAACTGCCCTGAGCCATTTTTGGAAGGGCAGTATAGAAATCAGATAGATAGATAGATAGATAGATAGATAGATAGATAGGGCAGCAGCAATATAGGAAGGCGCTGGAGGTGGATGCTCACTTCAGTGACAACGGCAAAGGCATCATCTCATACACTGCATGGGAGGTGGCCATGGTCAACCCCTCCTATATTCTACCAAGAAAGCCACATGGCTCTGTGGTCGCCAGGAGTCGACACCGACTCGACGACACAATATTTCCTTTCCTATGACTAGGTACATCCTTTTTCATCCCGGCATGTTTGGGCCAGGGACATTGCTAGGGTCCTATTAGGACTGGGTCTCTGGCCCACAGTACTTGCTTTATTTTCAGATTCCCCTCTTGTTTGCAGTGACCTCTTGTGGTGGACTGACCACCATGTGAAATTGGGAGTGTGGGTTACTGTGCATTAATATCTCACCCTCAGCATTTTTCTTGGTGGCAGCTGTTTTGCACAGTTTTTTAAAAACAGAATTTTGCAGGGAGTTAACACAGACACGGTTTCTACAGACACGGGACAGACACGTCACGGGAGTTAACAGACACGTTTTTTAAGCAGGGCGGGTTGCCTACCTCCTCCTGGGTGATTGCCATCACTTTCCACTGAGCCCGTCAGCCGGGTTGCCACCACTGGGCACAGGAAACCAAGCATTCATGGCTGCATGTACTCCTAGTTGTATTGCCCGTCAGGGGGGTGGGTGTGTGACTGTGTGAGGAAGCCGGAGGTGTGAATGAGCTAGCCTTGGCCCCCTCTCAACGCTTCCTTCCTGCCCTTTTTCTGCAGAGCCACTGTGGGGAGCTACCCTTGCTTCAGCAGCCCGTGCATTTGCCCCTGGTGGGTTTCAACCCCAGAGACTGGATGGCGAAGACGGTGAGTCAGGAGGACAAGATATATCTATCCTGATGGTGATTAGCTGTGATGTGGCATCCAGACAGGATTAGACAAACCCAAGGAAGACTGATCGATCACAGGCTAGTTGCTCTGCCAGCGGAACAAGAACCTCTGTTTCACAAACAGTAGACCACAATATCAAGTTAGGCCATCACTATCTATGAAATTCCCATTTTGTGGTGCGGGGGAGGGTGCGTTAGAATTAAAGTAGAGGGGTCCAGGTTCAAACCCACACACTATTATGAAGTTTCTTGGGTGACCCTGGGGCATTAAATTCTTATGGTTAAGAATATATACCGTTTTCAAGAAACACATTCCCATGTGGTTTCCTTTCCATGAAAAAAGGGATAAAATGGTTCCCTGTCCCAAAAGGATTCACAGTCTAAAAAGAAACATGAAGTCGGCATCAGCAGCCACCACTGGAGGGATGCTGTGCTGGGACTGGACAGGGACACTAAAAAATATAAGATAGCCTCTGCTGCTAGATATTCTCTGCTACTAAGTACAAGACAGCCAGCTCTTTAATGGGTGCTTCTTTGTCCACTTAGCAGAGGATAATTAGTCTCCCAGACTATGCGAAACATCTCTATCGGGCAGCAGCGATATAGGAAGATGCTGAAAGGCATCATCATCTCATACTGTGAGGGAGGAGGCAATGGTCAACCCCTCCTGTATTCTACCAAAGAAAAACCACAGGGCTCTGTGGGCAACAAGAGTCGGCACCGACTCGACGGCACACTTTACCTTTAATTATAAATATTAATAATGATGATGATGTGTGCTGCCCTGAGGACTGAACAGACATGACTTTAACAGTGTGTTGGAATCCTCCAACTGGGATTGCCCATGCCTCTTCTTTACATAATAATAAAAAGCAGTCACAGAGGGTGGGGTTTTGGGGTGGGGTGGAGTGTTTGTTTATCCAGTGAAATTTACCCTGCCCAAACTCCCCTGATTAGCTAAACTGACATATGCCCCATTCCCGGGATTCCAACACACTCTTAAAGCATGGACTCTCAAATGTTGTTGGACTACAACTCCCATCATTCCCAATCATCCCAGCCTGTCAGAATGCTGAACTCTACATCCTATACTATACTGTAAATTTGTGTGGGATAATGGGATCTCAGCCGCCTTGCTAAGAATGCTGACATTGTCCCTCTGGTGTGGAAACCAAGGTGGAGCTGAAATGGACAACTTCTTTTGACTCGCCCTGCTCCTATGACATGTAAAAATTAAGCAGGTGAAGCCTTTTCTGTTCCTTTTATCTCTCCAGACCAGGAAAAGCATCACCTGTTGAATTGCTGGGCTACTGGCTGTAGTGGTGTGCATTTATACCCCACCCTTCCAATACACTACTGCTCGAGGTGGCTCACAACATCAACAAAACAGATACAAGAGTGATACAGTGTCAAGTAAAAGATTAATCAAGTTATACAAGTTAAAAGACCAGACTAAAACCATATTGAAAACTACAAATTTTAAAAGTTTCAAATTAATAAAAAGCTAAAAACTGAGAATTAAAAAACCCCCAAGGAACTGCAGAACACACTGCTCAGCAGTGGTGTACAGCTAGGGCTTTTTAGTTTAGAAAAAAGATGACTGCAGGGAGACGTGATAAAGGTCTATAAAATCATGCATGGTGTGGAAAAAGAGGATAGAGAGAAATTCTTCTCCCTCTCACATAATACTAGAACCAGGGGTCATCCCATGAAATTGATTGCCAGGAAATGTAGGACCAACAAAAGGAGGTACTTTTTCACACAACACATAATCAACTTGTGGAATTCTCTGCCACAAGATGTGGTGACAGCCAACAACCTGGATGGCTTCATGGAGGAGAGGTCTATCAGTGACTACTAGTCAGAGGGCTACAGGCCACCTCCAGCCTCAAAGGCAGGATGCCTCTGAGTACTAGTTGCAGGGGAGTAATAGCAGGAGAGAGGGCATGCCCCCAACTCCTGTCTGTGGCTTCCAGTGGCATTTGGTGGGCCACTGTGTGAAACAGGATGCTGGACTAGATAGGCATTCTTGGGCCTGATCCAGCAGGGCTGTTCTTATGTTAAGTTCTTATGTAGTGAGTCCCCTGCTAACTGAGCAAAGAGGCACATTTTAAAAGTGGCAATTCTCTTTATTTAGGAGGGGGAGAGTGACTGGCCCTATCCATCCCCAGCACAACATCCCTCCAGTGGCTGTTGTTTTTTTTAGATTTGAGGACAGGGAACTATTTTATCGAGCTCTCTCTCTCTCTCTCTCTCTCTCTCTCTCTAAACAGCTTTGGGAATTTTTGTTGAAAAGTGGTATATAAATATTCATCATGATCGTATTTGTGATACATAGGGACACCTCAACAGTGTAGTTTGTGATTACCGTATATACCCGAGTATAAGCCGATCCGAATATAAGCTGAGGTACCTAATTTCACCTAAGAAACCAAAAAACTTATTGACTTGAGTATAAGCCTAGTGTGGGAAATGCAGCAGCTACTGGTGAGTTTCAATAATCAAAATAAATGCCAATAAAATTACATTAATTGAGACATTAGTGGGGTATATTGTGACCAGTATGTACTTTATTACAGAGGGACATTTTAGCACGGGCAGATAGATGACTCGAGTATAAGCCGAGGCTGATTTTTTCAGCATATTTTGGGTGCTGAAAAATTCGGCTTATACTCGAGTATATACGGTATGTAATCCACCCCAGTTCAAGATGGCGGACACATGAATGTTTGAGGTGCAAGTGGGCTAACTTGTGAATCGCCTAACTGATTTAAACTAAATTTGGTACAGTTGTAGTGAATGACACACAGGGACACCTCAACAGTGTAGTTTGTGATGATGTAATCCACCCCAATTCAAGATGGTAGTCATGTAAACATTTGAGGCGCAAGTGAGCTAACCTGTGGACCACCTGATTTGGACCAAATTTGGTGCAGTTGTAGTGAGTGACACAAAGGGACACCTCAACTGCATAGTTTGTGATGATGTCCTCCTCCCCAGTTCAAGATGGCAGACACGTGAATGTTTGAGGCACAAGAGGGTTAACTTGTGAACCACCTAACCAATTTGAACCAAATTTGTTAGAGCTGTAGGAAGACATAGAGATTGCACAAGGGTGTTGTTTGTAATGAATCCAAGATGGCGGACACATGAACGTTTGAGTTGCAAGTGGGAACTGATTTGGACCAAATTTGGTACAGTTGTAGTGAGACATAGGGACACCTCAAAGGCATAGTTTGTGAGGATGTCATCCACCTTGATTCAAGATGGCGGACGCATGAATGTTTGAGGTAGACATGGGCTAACTTGTGAACTGCCTCACTGATTTGAACCAAATTTAGTCCAGGTGTAGGGATAATGAAAGGAAATTAGGCAGATTAGTTCTTACCAGAACAACTTATTCATTAACACTTTTGTGGAGACTGGGGGAAAATATGAGTTCCTCTTGGAAAGCAAGAGCTGGCCAGCAGGTGGTGCTGTGAAAATCATGCAAGGACTTTGCTGGGTGTATGGGTAAGGTCATGCCAAGAATTAGCATGGAAGCATGCTGCAGCATGTGTACAGGGAGAGAGCTAGTGCTTAGAACTTGTGCAGAAGCTGCAAACATCCTACAAGACGAGTCCTCTAGTCTTGCAAGAGAATGATTAGCTGTGCCTTCATGTCTTCTTTTATTACATATGCCCCTGAAAAAAGTACATCAGTGAAACATGTTGGGTATACAAAGATTCCAAGATTTCTTGTTCATAATAAATCCCACATATTGTTCCACACTTTTATCCACTGCCTCTTTATACTGAGTCAGACTATTGGTTCCTCTTGCTCAGCACTGTCTGCACTGACCGGCAGCAACTGCCGGTTTTAAGAAGAGGGTCTTTCCAAGCCATACGTGGGGATGTAGGGTCGAACCTGGGCTTTTTGTATGCAAAGCAGATGCTTTACCACTGAGCTACAGCCACCATCCCGATATGAAGTCTTGTCATATCAGCATCTGGGGCTCTTTACCTTGGAAAAGAGGTGACTAAGGGGAGACATGATCAAAGTGTATAAAATCATGCATGGATTGGAGAGGGTGGACAGAGAGAAATTTTTCTCCCTCTCTCACAACACTAGAACCGGGGGGCACCCCATGAAACTGAAGGTCAGGAAATTTAGGACTGACAAGAGGAAGAACTTTTGTAGTGATGGCCACCACTAGGAGAGGAGAGCTAATCTTGTGGTAGCAAGCATGACTTGTCCCCTTAGCTAAGCAGGGTCCATCCTGGCTGCATATGAATGGGAGACTTGATGTCTGAGTACTGTATGAGATTCCCCTTAGGAGATGGAGCCGTTCTGGGAAGAGCAGAAGGTCCCGCATTCCCTCCCTGGCAGCATCTCCAAGATAGGGCTGAGAGAGACTCTTACCTACAACCTTGGAGAAGCTGATGCCAGCCTGTGTAGACAATACTGAGCTAGATGGACCAATGGTCTGACTCAGTATATGGCAGCTTCCTATGTTCACCTTGCATGGCTTTAAGAGGGGCTTGGACAGATTCATGGAGAGGACAAGTCTATCAATGGCTACTAATTTGGTGGCTGTGGGCCACCTCCAGCCTCAGTGGCAAGATGCCTCTCAATACCAGTTGCAGGGGAGCCACAGCAGGAGAGAGGGCATGCCCACACCTTTTGCCTGTGGACCTCTCAGAGGAATCTGGTGGGCCACTATGTGAAACCGTATGCTGGACTGGATGGGCCTTGGGCATGATTCAGCAGGGCTGTTCTTACGTTCTTATGTCAGACCATCAGTCCACCTAGCTCAGAACTGTATCCTCTGACTGGCAGGATTTTCAGTCCAGGGTTTTAGACAGAATTCTGTCTCAACCCTACTTGGAGATGCCGCCAGGGATTGAACCTGGGAACTTCTGCATGCAAATCCGGTGCTCAGCCCTTGAGCTACGACTCCCTTTCCTGGTCAGAAGCTGCCTTGTACTGAGCCAGACCATCGGCCCATCGAGCTCAGGACTGTATGCTCTAGCAGGGCTTCAGAGAGAGATTTATCGCAGCCTTACCTGGAGACAGCGGGGTGTCTGGGGCTGATCGGCCATAAAGAACCCGCCCTCCCAATAGCCTCTGTTAACGTGATGCTGGGGGGGTCATACAGTCCCTGTCTCTCTTTCAGAATCAGGCCAAAGGGCTGGAAGTCCTGCGTGACCTGGCCAAGCTGGTGGATGGCACGGCAGCTGCCCAGCGTGGACTGCAGCCGGGGTGCGCCTTTGCACTGCTGCAGCAGCTCTATGAGAAAGCCAGCACTTTCCTCCTGCAGCTACGGAACTTTGAGTGGCAGGTGAGAGACTCAGGGGTGGGGTGTTGGTTGCCGGCAGCTTCTCAGGACACCTGCTCCCCACATCCCCACCGTGGCCTCCCTCTTCTCCAGCCCCCTTAATGGGGGGGGGGGAGACAAGCCGGCCCCTCTTGGCACCCTGCCATGATGTGTGCTCGCTGGAGAATGATGTCAGCGCTCTGCACGCCTGGAAAGGAAAACGTAATTCCTGCATGTCCGACTGCTGTTAGATGTAGGAGGAATTGTTAATCATTAGAAAAACACAAGAAAAGCCCAAGGCCCATCCATTCTGGCAACCTGCCTCATGCAGTGGCTAGCCAGGTGCACCTGGGACAGAAGCCCCCGAACGGGGAAAAGAGGGAGACCACTCCTCCCTTGGTGTTCCCTGTGGGGGTTGTAGTTTTTATCCCCCAGTTAATTAGCACCGCACTAAAGAAGCTACCCACTGCAGTTACAGAGTAGAATGCAGAGTTTAGCTGGTGCAGCTATTTAGAGAAGACACATGGAGATTCTTCTAGAATCAAATACTAAGTAGATTTATCGTTGAAGTACACTTTGGATAGGAAAGACCTAATCCTAACCTATAGAACTACATAATGAATAGTTAGAGGGAGAGAGAGTTGCTTCCATCTGAGGGAAGGGAGGGATTCTGACTTAGCCCAGGAAATACCGGTAGAGTCATATCAGGGGTCATAGCATAGAGACAGTTCAGGGGCGGAGCCACCGTTGGGCAAACGGGTTCAAAGAACCCAGGCCGCCACCAATCAAGGGCTGCGAGTGCCCTAAGTGCTCCTGCTGTTGCTCCCCTGCAACTGGTATTGGGAGGCCTCGTGCCTCTGAGGCTAGAGGGGTACACAGGTACAGTCATTCACATGTTATGCTGAACACAGGTACAGAAGTACATTTCCTATCCTATCCGTACCATGCATCTAAAGGGCCTGTATTGAGGTTCACTTTTTAAATGAACACAGGTACAGTCATTCTCACAATCAAGTCTACAATTGTACGGACATCTGTACACTCCTACAGCATAATGTCTGAATCGGGCTACACTTTGTTGCCTAGAGTCATATCCCATGACTTATAGAAGCCTTCACAGTGGGAGGAAATCCTCAGAAATTGACAGCACTCTTGTAGAAGAGTCTTGTAGTCATTGGTGAAGACTCAGTGGGGAGTAGTAGGGGAGTCTGTGGGAAGTGTATTTGCAAGGGAGATCAGGGTGTGCTTGATCAGGGTCTGGGTTCTAGAGCAGCCTGGATTACTCAATTCCCTTTCCTCATTGTCACCAGTCACTTTTTACAGCATCTAACGTAATTCAGTTTTTGCATGACTTGAATACTGTTACACAAATGTTCTTTTAGAACTGGACCTTTTTTCGGGTGGGGGGGGCTGCACAGTTTGCATCCGGATGCACATCAATCAATCAACCAACCAATCAATCAATTTAACTGCATATCAATCAATCAATCAATCAAACAAACAAATTTGTAGACCCCCCCCCCAAACCTCCATCTCTGGGTGGTTAACACCAACATAAAGCAAATTTAAACAAAAATAAGAACACAGGAAGCTGCCGTATATTGAGTCAGATCATTGGTCTATCTAGCTCAATATTGTCTTCACAGACTGGCAGCAGCTTCTCCAAAGTTGCAGGCAGGAATCTCTCTCAGCCCTATCTTGGAGAAGCCAGGGAGGGAACTTGAAACCTTCCATCCAGTTTTTTTAAAAAGCCCTTTTGGTGTTGGTAGAAAGCCTAACCCTAACACAGAGCCAGACGAAAGGAAATGGAGCCTGTCAAAGGCTGGGCTTAAATTTAGTGACAGGGTTAAACCCCCCCCCCCGCCCCCAATGTATGTTCTACACTAGGGCTGAGTCCTAGAATATGGGAAGCATTAAGAAAGAGATGCCCTGAGTGTGTGCACAGAAGACTTGTATTTCACCACTGATTATCCGTACGCACTATTCCTGCACACCAAAGACTGGCATAGCTTAGGCCCTGGTGTAACCTGTAATACATGGAAGGCACACCGTGTCGTGACAGCTGGTCTTGTGGTGGCAAGCATGGATTGCCCTCTTTGCTAAGCAGAGCTCACCCTGGTTTGCATTTGAATGGGAGACTACGTGAGTGAGCCCTGAAAGAGATTCCCCTGAGGGGATGGGGCCTCTCTGGGAAGAGCCTCTGCCTGCTTGCATGCAGAAGGTTCCAAGTTCGCTCCCTGGCAGCACCTCCAGACAGAGAGCTGGATGATATTCCTGCATGTAACCTTGGAGAGACGCTGTTGCCAGTCTGGGTAGACAATCCTGAGCTGGGTGGACCAAGGGTCTGACTCGGTAGAAGGCAGCTTCCCAGGTCCCTATGTTTCTATCTGCTTTGCACCTGTTCAGGTCCTTGGTTCAATCCCGGGCAGTATCCCCAGGCAGGGCTGAGAAAGGCCCCTGTCTGAAACCTTGGAGAGCCACGGCCATGCTGTGTAGTCAAAACTGCGCGTTTCTCTTCTCACTTCAGGAGCAGGACTCCACCAGGCAGCCAGAAGAAGATTCCCAGTTAATTCCGGAGAGAAATCTTAGGACCATCTTCCAGACCTACAAGCAGCTTGTCCGGGGAAAGCTGCGCCTCCTCTTCCATGACCTGTGGAAAGACTCCTGTGGCGGAGATCACGGGTAGAGATGGCCCAATGCCCCCTGCTCATAGCATGTTGGCTCGGAAATTATCCAGTTACTCTCCCTGAAAATTGGGTAGCTTTCCAAACCCTTTCAAGGCTCAGAAAACCCTTCCCCACCAGCCCCCACCCTTCTACAGTCCTTCTACCCCTTTTACTTACTGATCATCAGAGGCAGCAAGCAGGAGTATTGGCAGTTTTGTCCACTTGTGTACAGTGCAGCACCATGCATTGGGTTTTTGTCTAGGGTTCTTTCTCTCAGCAGTCAAGGGAAAGGTGCAGTGGCTCCTGGGACTTGTAGACTTCCCAAGGGCATTGAAGCAGCCCTTGGGAAGACTACTAGTCCCAAGAGTCACCATGCCTTTCCTTTGACCTCCTGAAGGAAGAAAAAGAGCAGTTTGCTGCTGCATCATTGCACTTTACATGTAGGCAGAGAATCCATTGCTGACCAGTAAGTAAAGGGTAGGAACTGGGGCAAGGTGCAGAAGACATCTTGTAGAAGAGCAGAGAAGAATTTTGGGGACTTGGAGCTCAGATCTCCTTTGAGGTGAGCTTTGTTGAGCCTGAACTTTAAGAATGTCGGAGACCAGATGGGGCTACCAATTTTGCCCAGCGCCCTTCCCGTTTGACCCCCTCAAGGGGGCAGTGAGCGATGGTCCAAGCCATCACGGGAGAGGCGAGATGAATAGCAGGTCACCCAGTGGCCTGCAGGGCATAAGGCCAAAACTCCAGGAGAAAGAGACCCCAGTGGAAAAAGACAAGAATTGCGTGGCAGTGGAAGACAGAGGTTCCAGTCCTCCTCATCAAAGAACTGCTTGCTTTAGGCACCTGCAGGCAAGGCTTCCGGAGATGAGCAAGTCTGGCTGTGCTCTCAGGAGGACTTTCCCCACCCCATTCGTCTTCCTTTGGGGTGCCTGAGATGTTAGCAAATCCAGCAGGTTCTGTGCAGTTATTGGAAGCGTCAGCATTGCCAGCTTTCTTGAAACCTCCCTCACACTGGAGTCCACGGGCCTTCCTTCAGCTGCATGCCAGGAACAAGGAGAGGGCTTCCAAACAGCCATTAGGCCATACAGGGCTGCCGAGAGGATGTCCCAGGCTGAGCACAGAGCTTGTACGGGAGTGACCTTCTGCTCCTGTTCCCCCAGAGGTTTTCCAGGCGGTGCATGTTTAAAATGCACATGCCCTCACACAAGGGGAGCACTTCTTAGCAACCTGAAGGAACGGATGCCCAGAGTTTCTCTCAGCGAGCTACGGACTCCCCATGAATGCCATCTGCATCCTCCTGCCTGTGGGTCTGATTTTAGTGACAACCATAAAAACACATGTTGGCAGGAAACTGGTATGGAGGCCTGAACTTCAGAGGCAAAGCACAACGGATGTGTTTTATTTATTTGTATTCATTTTTGCTACTCACCGTATCCCAAAACTTGCATCAAGGTGTGAGAAAGGATTAGCAGAGTGTTGAAAAAAAGGACACAGAATTGGGTTGAAATGGGTGCAAAATTTGGCACACCTTATGGATGTTGTCCTGGCTTTGATTGCCCTTCTATACCCCCAGGCTTTCTCCGATGGGCTGGAGGTTTTCTTGGGACTATATATTGGCAAGGATCTTATAGATGTGGTGACTACCTGGATGGCTTTAAGAGGGGCTTAGATAAATTCATGGAGGAGGTCTATCAATGGCTACTAGTCTGGTGGCTATAGGCCACCTCCAACCTCAGAGGCACAATGCCACTAAATACCAGTTGCAGGGGAGCAACAGCAGGAGAGAGGGCATGCACATACCTCTTGCTCGTGGACTTCCCAGAGGCATCTGGTGGGCCACTGTGTGGAACAGGATGCTGGACTAGATGGGCATTTTTGGGCCTGATCCAGCAGGGCTGTTCTTATGATGTTTCTCAGCAGACTGCAGCAGGAAACATCTCAGTGCTGGGTAAACTCATGTGGATATATGGCATCGTCCTTACCATGAGTGACAGCATAACTCTCATTTCTCTTAAGGCTGGAAATCTAAGAATTTCTGGGCTTATCCACTGACAGGGGTTTCCACCTGTGGGTCCACAGATGATGTTGGAATACAACTCCCATCATCCCCTGCCACAGTGGCTGAGGCCTGGAGGTGATGGGAGTTGTATTGCTCTGGGGACCCACAGTTGGGAATGCTGGCAATAACTACGGCAAAATATTTATGCAATGTTTTTCAACAAATGTTCTCAAAGCAGTTTAACCCTTGCAGTAAGGGGCTGGAAAGTCAGGTGTGAGCCACTGTGACAGGTGGGCAGGGGGAGAAGCATAATTCTCTGCGGTTCAGCCTGTCTGACACTGATGGTTCACCTCAAGAGGACTTCTGAGGCAACCTGACTGAATGCCTGTTGATAAGCCTGCAAACTGGTTATTTCAGATGTGATGGGCCTCGACCCCAATTCTTATTGTCAATGGGGTTGTATATTTAATAATTATTTTGTCTCTACAGCTGGTTATTGTGTGTATGGATGACTGTGGTCTTATGAAAATATACATGAAAAGAACCCATCACTCAGCCAGCTTGAGGCAGAAGGTTCACCTAAAGTCACCAGAAGGGTCACTTTAGCGACAAGCTGGTTTAGGGTCTGTGGATGCCTGCAAATGGATTGTGTTCAGGGAACTGCCTTCTGCAGCGGCAGAAGGCACTACCTCGCCAACATCTTGAAAGAGACTTGAATTAACCAGAAGATCTGTGAGATATTAAATCAGCAGACATTTTGAGGAAATAATCCCAAACCCTGGATTCTGAATCTAAAGAAGTTTATTTACTTGCTTTCCACTGAATGTTGTTCCATTTGTGTTTTAAGAACATCAAATAAGTTTGAAGGGCATACATATCACCTGCTTTTGATTCTCTTCATCTGCATTATCAAGAAGTAAAAGAAATCACAAGACGGGATCACACTCCAGCAGAGCCTATTGGACTTGTATTTTTCAAAACGGGTCATGTCAGATTGTATTAGGACATAAGGCTATGCAGGGGTCCCCCCCTCAAACTTGGGAACCCCAGATGCTGGACTAAAACACCCATCATCCCCTGCCACAGTGGTCAAAAGCAAATTTGACCAATAACATCTACAGCAGGAGATGAGGACAATATTAAAGGTAAAGTGTGCTGTCGAGTCGATTTCAACTCCTGGCACCCAGAGCCCTGTGGTTTTCTTTTGGTAGAATACAGGAGGAGTTTACCATTGCCTCCTCCCATGCAGTATGAGATTATGCCTTCCAGCATCTTCCTATATTGCTACTGCCTGATATAGGCGCTTCCCACTGGCGGAGGGAGACCAGCGGCGGCCCATGTCTGGCCGCCATGGTGGCCCTGCTCGGACCAGCTTAGCCACACCCCTGCATCTGACATCAGATGTGCGGGGCATGGTCTAGCTCCCGAATGGGGCCGCATGGCCAATGATCAAGGCCATCCCTGCATTCGCCATGCGGCCAGAAGTGGCTCTCCTTGCCTTTTAAGGCAGGGAGAGCCGCTCCTGGCCACACGGTGAATGCAGTGCTGGCCATTCAACTCCCAGATGGTGTCGTGTGGCCGTGTTTGGGAGCTAATGCACACACATGCACATCTGATGTCAGACGTATGTGTGTGTGGGGGGGCCGTGAGGCACGGTAGTGGCCCGGGTTCTTTGAACCCGATTGCCCAATTGTGGCCACACCCCTGGTGTGTTTCCCATAGTCTGGGAAACATACCAGCAGGGATTTGAACTGGCAACCTTCTGCTTGTTAGTCAAGCATTTCCCCTCTGAGCCACTTAAGGTGACTGAGGACAACATTAGGAACTTCAAATTTAGCATTTTTTTTAAATGACAAACACAACAGCATTCAGTGGAGAAAACACCTTTGGACTCAAGTGTCCAGGAGGAGGGCTTGCTTCCCCAAAATATCCACAAATCTAGTATTTCATTATCTCCTGCATGGAAATGCCTACCATCACGATTACAGCGTTTGCTTCTTCAGACTCATGCTGTTGGAATGGTGAGGAGCGCGGGGAGAAGACGAGTGACATGCCGGGGAGGGGCTTCTGGCCCACTTTCAGAGGCTGTGTGCAAGTCCAGCCTCTGTTCTAATGGTGTCTGAATGGGGCTGCTGTAGGTTTTGTATGTAGCACCCCAGCTACATCCAAGTGCACCATCATGAAGCTCTTGTTGCAAAATGGCACCCACTCTATTGTAAAGCTGGAGCACCTGTGAGGAAAGCAGCCCTGGCAGAAGCCCTTTAACATAGGGGGAAAACCCGAACTTCCCATTTTGCTTCTGAAAAAGAACAGGTTTTCACAGTCTCCCATTTTCCCAAGAAAGCCAAAAGGTGGTTTCTATTACAAAAGGACTACCAGCAGTCATGCACTTGTTTAGCTTAAGTCAGCGGCTCTCAACCTTGAGCCCTCCCCCCAACCTGCTGCCCCAAATTTCTGTTTTTAAAAAATTGTTGCTGGACTAAATCTCGCATCAGAAGGGGATCATGGGAGTTGTAGTCCAACAGCATCTGGGGCCCCATGGTTGGGAAGCCCCTCACTTAGGTGACATACTAGTGCTGGTTCTCAAAACTGACAGCTGGGTATTTTTATTATTATTTTTACATTTATATCCCACTCTTCCTCCAAGGAGCCCAGACTACATACTTAAGTTTCTCCTCACAACAATCCTGTGAAGTAGGTTAGGCTGAGAGAGAAGTGACTGGCCCAGAGTCACCCAGCAAGTCTCATGAAGCTGAATGGGGATTCGAACTCAGGTCTCCCCGGTCCTAGTCCAGCACTCTAACCACTACACCACGCTGGCTAGCATGCAGCCAGGCTCCCAGCCCAGTATGTGCTCCTGAGAAATGGTCATGGTAGAGAAGGGGGAAGTGGTTGTGTGCTGGCTGTGATGTGGGTTGGACGGCAGCAGCCAACCCACACTGGGTACCCAGGACTGTATTGCACCCCACGCCGTCTACCCAGATCACAGCTAACAGACAATCCCTTCCCACTTCCCCCTGCCTCGACGTTTGCTAGCACAGGACTGTGTTCCAGGAGTGCACTGGAACACAGCCTGGCTGGAAGTTCCTCTGACCCAGCTGTCGGTCACGAGAGCCAGCCCCCAAATTCCATGGGGCCTGACCCTTGCCTATTTGCTTATTAGTCTGCTGCCTAGGAGCACTAATGCTCCTTGCCCACCAGGGATGCAGTCCTGACCCAAAGGTCTCCATTCAGTGGAGGGCAGCAAAACAATAGTTTAGGCTTGCAGAATGGGCTGGGTAACTCGTTTCCGCCTGCACACCTCAGACGGCAGAGTCTCAAGACTTTTCAGGTCACAAGGTCCTCGGACCACTCACTTTCTCGCACAGCTGCAATAGGTAGGCGGACAGCCAAGCATGAAAAAGCTAGGTTTTAATGAAGATCACATAACCAAGGCCACAGAGAAAGCCTGCATTGCGAGCTGCACCTCTTTCCTCCCAGTGAACTCAGGAAAGAGCGGTCCCAGCCTGCTTGAAGGGGCAGGGCTGGTCTTCGGGGACTTGAATCCGGAGAATAAAAAGGCCGTTCATCACAGACACAGAGATGCCTGGCGTGCAAACGCAGCACCCCCAGCA